>NC_056734.1:239151757-239451757 GCF_019279795.1 Protopterus annectens | reverse complement strand
CAGGAGTCATTTACGCTTCCGCCTAGGAACCAGTCATTTCCAGTTTTGTGCACTGCCCTTTGGTCTCATCACAGCCCCCAGGGTGTTTGCCAAGTGTCTGGCAGTGGTGACAGCTCACTTGAGAAGTCTAGGATTCCAAGTGTTTACCTATCTCGACGACTGGCTCCTCACTGCCACCTCCAAGCATCTACTGATTCGAGCGCTGATGGCCACAGTAACTTTGGGTCTCTCGCTGGGAATCACTTTCAAATGGAAAAAATCTGAGCTGCGGCCATCTCAGCGTATCACCTTTATAGGCGCAGAGTTTGACACAAAAAGGATGCGGGCATTTTTGCCATCAGAAAGAATTTAGGTTCTACAGTCACAGGTTCTAATTTTGTTACCCAAATCTCGAGTTTCTGCCAGTCAGATTCTTCAGTTATTGGGCACGATGGCTGCAACTATCCTCTTAGTACCGTTAGCCAGGCTGCACATGCGGGTGCTGCAATGGCTATTATCGGTTCAATGGTCGTACCAAGAACTTCCCCTGAACCACCCGGTTCTGATTACGGACAGTTGTCGTCGGGACCTCCGTTGGTGGCTATGTCGGTCCAACCTGGACCGGGGGCGTCCTTTCGCCCTTCAGCCCCCTGTTGCCACAGTGACCACGGATGCCTCCCAGATAGGGTGGGGGGGTCATTATCTGGACAGGTCTGTCCAAGGCACTTGGCAGGATTGCGAAGCGCACCTTCACATCAATATCCTGGAAATGAGAGCGGTGCTTCTGGTTTTACAAGCACTTCATCTTGCTCTCCCCCAAGGTACTATTGCGATTCTATCCGACAACATGTCGGTAGTTTGGCACATAAACAAGCAGGGCAGAACCAGGTCCTACCCCCTTTGCAGGGAGGCCATGAGAGTATGGCACTGGGCCATAGCCTCTCGTCGTTTCTTAGTAGCCACGCATATTCCGGGAAAAGCCAATGTGATTGCAGACAGGCTCAGCAGGACTCTCCTGTTGCCCCACGAGTGGTCCCTCAACAACAGAGTGGCTGCGCAGATCTTCGTCAAATGGGGTCTCCCTTGTTGCGACTTGTTCGCCAGCCCCAACAATGCGAAGTGCAGAGAGTTCTTCACTCTGACTCCCTCTCAGGGGCAGTCTCCCAGGGACGCTCTAGCCCACAATTGGCCCCCGGGTCTGCTTTATGCCTTCCCCCCGATTCCCCTTCTCCCGAGGGTGATTCAGAAGGCTCTTCATGTCGTGTGCCACATGATTTTGGTCGCCCCACATTGGCCCCGAAAGGTTTGGTTCCCATTCCTTCAGAAGTATGCGGTACAGGGTCCCTGGATTCTGGACCCAGTGCCGGACCTGTTGTCTCATCAGTCGGGACACTCTCATCCGTCCCTCCGGTTGTTGCGACTGGCTGCTTGGTTACTCCACTTCCATCCTTAGTTAGAGATCTCTCTCTTTCTTCAGAAGTGATGCACATCTTGTCCTCTTCCCACAAGCCGTCCACCGTTAAGCTGTATTCCAGCAAATGGAAAAGGTTTGTTTGTTGGGCCCAGCAGCGAGGCATTGATCCTCTTACGGCCCCATTTCCGCAGGTCTTGGAATTTCTGGCTTCATTGTTTCATTCAGGCTCTTCAGTCTCCACAATTAAAGTTCAACTGGCGGTTATATCTAATTTTCATGTTGCTATAGAGCCTTCATTAATGGCTAATAGACTTTGCAAGTCCTTTCTTAAGGGAGCCTGGCTCCTCAGGCCTCCTATGGCTCATCCTGTGCCCCCTTGGGACTTAAATGTGGTTCTGGCCTCTTTAACAGCCCGTCCCTTTGAGCCGGCAGCCTCTTGTGATATAAAATTTCTGTCGTGGAAAACTGCCTTTCTAGTGGCAATAACTTCTGCTAAGCGGGTTTCAGAGCTTCAGGCTCTCTGTTCTTCCCCTCCTTATCTGATTTTTCACAAAGACAGAGTTTCCCTTAGATTGAATCCATCCTTTTTGCCTAAGGTAGCATCCCCTTTATGCTTTCAGCAATCATTGGAGCTCCCAGTTTTCTTTCCAAATTTCTCTAATAGAGCAGAATATACCTTCCACCAGTTGGATGTTCACAGGCAACTGCGTTTTTACTTAGATAGGACCACTCAGACACGAAAATCTAACCAACTGTTTGTGTCCTTTGCGGAGAATAGGTTAGGTCTACCAGTTGCCAAAACCACCATTGCCAAATGGATTAAGGATTGCATCTCTTTCATTTATTCCCAGTCAGGCAGAGAGTTGCCTTTCCTACTCAAAGCTCATTCTACCAGGGCTATGGCCACCTCTGTAGCTTTTCACTCCAAAGTTTCAATAGATGATATTTGTGCGGCTGCTACTTGGTCTTCTCCGCACACCTTCATTTCTCATTACAAGGTTGATGTGGCTTCGAGGCAGAGCTTCATTTGGTTCCGCAGTTCTCAGGAGTGTGTTCCAGTGAGCCACCCGGGGTTTTAGGTGCTAGGGACGCTGTCCCATCAGTTATGAATGTAGGTGAGATAGGATCCCATTACATCTTTTAGTTATGTACTTACCATAACTTTAGATGTATGGGATCCATCTCGCCTACATTCATGCATACCCACCCTCCTTCCCCCTACCTTTTGGATTTGGAGGAAATATTGATCTTGCTAAGCTCTCCTCTGGAAGGGCTCTAGTTGGTTACAGTTATTGGTATGTGTTTCTGTACCTGTATGCATGTATGAAAGCGAACAAACAAGATCTGGGGAAGCAGGCATGGTGCATTCTGGGATAAGGGGTAGCCCAGCCAATGAGAGACTTCGTTCTAGTGTATAGTGGCCGAGTCGGAGCCGACGGATCGGCTCCGAACCCATCAGTTATGAATGTAGGCGAGATGGATCCCATACATCTAAAGTTATGGTAAGTACATAACTAAAAGCTTGCTATTGGCCGTGTTAGAGCCGAGGATCGGCTCCAACCCATCAGTGAGAATAAAGGCGAGATAAACAACTCACGTGGAACGGTATGGTAAGTACATAACTTCTGTTTTTGTCGGTTCCAGTTTCGGCACCAACAACCACTTCGTCACTGATCCCTGTGTCGGTGCACACAATGACGACGGCACCGATGACTTCTTCGGTGCATACAGTACTTCATTCTTTCTGGCACTGTTGTCCTCGGTGCAATCAGATGAGATGGGCACTGAGTCTGCTCTTTTGTGGACAGGCCTGTTTCCCCCTCAGTCTCTGTGAGGTCCACTAGAAGTCTTTCTGAACATGATGTGTTGCATCTTGTGGACCAGGCATTCTTGGCCCGAGGTATTCCACCCCCTAGGAACTATCCTTCCATGGGAGGTGATCACTCATCTCCAAAGACACCCTCTTATTCTCCTCCTTCATTGCCTTTAAAGTCCATGGATATAGTACAGTCTTCTCCTTCTGCAGTTCCCTTTATGGATCTCACTAAAGAACCGCAGTTGTCTTCTTGGCAGGAAAGTTTTGCTACGACCCAGGATGTCAGCTGTAATATGCATAACTTGCTGCTCCACAGCCATCCAGGGACTCTGAGTCTGCAGGCTGAGCTACTTAGGGGAGGAGTGCCCCCTGTCCTTGACATACACTCCTCTCCAGGTGGACCTGCCTTCCAACTGATGGAGAAGGCTTTCACTGCTGCTGGCGATACTGGACTGTCTATACCTCCACCTGCCCCTGATACACTGGTTTCACAAGTCGCGCCTAGTGGACACCGGGTGCAAGGGCCCCAGGACATATTCCCTCAGGAATCTCCTTTTCCGTTGTCTTCCCCAGCTTCTCCCGCTGAGGAGGTCCACCGGAAAAGTTCATGTAAGAGGAAGCACATGGACTCCACAGAGGAGTCTCTCACTGAAGACACAGATTTCGATGAGGGGGAAGGATCCCCTCGGTCACCCTCTGAGGTATCCTTTGGCGATATCCTTGAAATCCTGAAACAGAGAGGAGACTGTCAGCCCTCTAATCTGACCCCTGAGGAATCTGTGTTCCTGCAGGCTTTTCGCGTCCGGCCCCCTACCTCATGGGTTACTCCACCTGCCGATGAACTTGTCAAGTTCATCATGCAGCATGCTTGGAAGGCCCCTGATACTGTTGAAGCTATTCCCCGGAGGCCAGATAAGATCTTGTCCCCTCCTGCCTCAGATCCCCATTGGTCCAGCGATCTTCCTGTAGATGCTTTGGTGGTGGCGGCCACAACAAAAAGGATCTGGCAGAAGAAGAAAGCCAGACTGTCCATCTGCCTAACAGAGGGTCCCGGGCCCAGGACAGAATAGGGAAGCGCACTTTTTCTTCAGCGACCGTTGCTATCAGGTCCCTGAATTATATGGCACATTTTACCAGGCTTCAAAGGGATCTGGTTTCTGAGCTCTCTGAAATCTTGACTGGTGTAGTGTCTGATGAGGTCCATGACAAAGTGGCCTCTCAGCTGGCCGCCATTGAGTCTATATCTAACTCCTCTATGCGATTGATATCTCATACATCAGAAGGAGCAGCTAGAGCCGCTGATTCAGCTGCGGTCTTGAGACGACACGCCTGTATGCACTTGTGGAACCTTTTACATCTTCCTTTCTTAATGCCCCCATTGAGCCCTCCTCATTGTTTGGGCCCAATGTTAAAAGCACACTGGCCAGATGTGAACAAGACGGTAAGACCCTTTCTGCCGTAGGTGTCTGTTATTCTTCCCCTCAACGTGCTTTCTCCAGAAACCAAAAGAGTGGGAAGATTTGGTTCAAGAAATCTCAGGGTCCTTTCCATGACACACAGGCCGAGTTCTCCCCCAGAGGCAGAGGGGGAAACTCACAGGGAAGACACTCCTTTTGGGGCAGAGAGGGACCACGTAACCAGGGTTCCAGGGATTCTTTCCCTGGTCAATCCTACCAGCGCTCCTGAAGAGCGGCCCAACACCTTTCCTCTGGAGGTGGTTGGGGGACACTTCTCCTTGTACCCTTCTGCCTGGCTAACCGTCACCACCAAATTCTTGGGTACAGAGGATCATAACCAGAGGTTATCATATCCTCTTCGATCTTTGTCCCATCCCTTCAAAAAATCTTCCCGACGTTCCACCCAGTCAAAGGGAAGAAGCAGCAGTAGAGATAGGAAAGCTGCTAAGAAAAAGAGTCATCCAAATAGTCCCTCCAGACCAGATAGGATCCGGATTCTACTTTAGTGCCAAAGAAAACCGGGGACTGGTAACCAATTTTAGATCTCAGTGTATTAAACAAGTTTGTGAGAGTACAAAAATTCCGGATGGTCACTATACAGTCTATCCTCCCGCTTTTGATGTGCTCTATAGATCTTCAAGATGCGTACTACCACATAAAGGCGGACGGACCATCAAGAAGATTTCTGTGCTTCCATGTTGGAGCCAGTCACTACCAGTTCAGAGTACTGCCCTTCGGACTCTCTGCAGCCCCCAGAGTGTTTACGAAGTGCATGGTAGTTGTCACAGCTCACTTCAAGGATTCCAGGTGTTTCCGCACCTAGATGGCTGGCTCATTTCTGCCCCCACCAGGCATCTACTGGAAAAAGCCCTGGCATACTCTCTCCTCATTGCTTAAAGGCTGGGCATAACCATAAACTGGCAGAAATCCAATCCCACACCATCTCAGTCTTCAGAATTCATAGGGGTTATCTTGGACACAAAAACCTGCAGAGCTGCTATTCCAGAGCACAGAATCTTAAGGATAAATAAACAACTAATTCCAATCTTTTCAAAGGAAAAATACACGACTCACTCGGTTCTACAGCTGTTGGGTTCCATGGCAGCCTCCATCACCATTGTTCCCCTGGCCAGGTTTCACATGAGGCTTCTACAATGGCTACTGCTCACTCAATGGTATCCTTTTCAGCATCCTCTTTCAGCCATGATTCGAGAAACCCACAGGTGCAAACAGGATTTAAACTGGTGGATGACACACAATCTATCTCAATGGTCTCACCCCTTTTCCCCCCAGCAACCCAAGGCCACAGTGACCACAAGCGCCTCCCTGATGGGGTGGGGGGGGTCTATGTCAGGGACAGATAGTCCAAGGCACTTGGTCCCAACAGGAGGCCCATCTGCATATAAATGTTCTAGAGCTGAGGGCGGTGCTTCTGGCATTGCAAGCATTCCATCCCCTGCTGCCGTCTGGGACAATTGCGATTCAATCAGACAACATGGCAGTGGTCTGGTACATCAACAAGCAAGGTGGAACCAAATCTTACCCTCTTTGTCGAGAGGCCATGAGGATATGGCAATGGGCGATGGCTACCAACCATTTTCTTCTAGCAACGCACATTCCCGGGAGTTCCAACGTGATAGCAGACAGACTCAGCAGGTGCATTCTGCAACCTCATGAGTCATTCCTGAATCCCTTGATAGTGTCAGAGATCTTCCACCACTGGGGCCGTCCTTGCTGCAACCTCTTTGCATCCCTGGCTGACTACAAATGCAGCAACTACTTCGCCCTGATTCCCCCTCTGGGACAGTCACCCAGGGACGCTCTAGTCCACGATTGGCCCTCGGGTCTTCTCTACGCTTTTCTGCCCTTTCCTCTCATTCCCCAGTTTCTGAAGAAAGCCCGGCGGTTGAAAGGCAAGGTAATCCTCATAGCACTGTATTGGCCACGACAGATTTGGTTCCCATTGCTTTGGCCTCACCTACTAGATCGATCTTGGATCCTCCATCCAATCCTGGAGTTGATCTCACACCCACAGAACCTGATTCATCCCAACCTGAACAGCCTGAAGCTAACGGCTTGACTACTCCAATTCCCGTGATTGCCAGGCAGAATGATCTTTCTTTACCAGTACGTGATATTCTCATTGCTTCTCATAAGTCCTCCACTAGAATTACTTATCTGAGGAAGTGGAAAAGATTTACCTGTTGGCTGAAAGATAAACAAGTAGACCCGTTTTCAGCACCAGTGTAGATAATACTAGACTATCTGGCCGACCTGTTTCAATCGGGTCTATCGGCCTCTACCATTAGAGTTCATTTGGCTGCAATTTCTAATTTTCATGAGGGTGTCCAAGAATCCTTTCTTATGTCCCATAAATTGTGCAAGACCTTCATAAAAGGTGTGAATCATCTGAAGCCACCTTTTAGAGAACCTATTCAACCATGGGATTTATCATTAGTTCTACAAGCTCTTACAGTGGCACCTTTTGAACCAGCCTGTTCTTGCGGCCTCAAGTATTTGTCATGGAAAACCTTGTTTTTGGTCACTATTACTTCTGCCAGACATATTTCTGAACTTCAAGCTTTATGTATCAAGAGTCCATACTTGATTTTTCATAGAGATAGAGTGTCTCTGAGGACTAATCCGTCATTTCTGCCTAAAGTGATCTCTGAAATGTCCATTAATCAAGCCATTGAATTGCCAGTTTTCTTTCCTAACCATTCAAACAGAGGAGAGTATTGCCTACATTCCCTTGATATACACAGGCAAATCCGTTTTTACCTAAACAGGACTAAACCCTTTCGTAAATCTGACCAGTTATTTTAGGCCTTTTCTGGACTTAGATTAGGATTGGCTGTTGCTAAGGTCACTTTAGCTAGATGGTTGAAGGACTGTGTGACTGTTACACACAACGTAATATTTCGTTGCCTACTACCATGAAAGCTCATTCGACAAGGTCAGTGGCAACTTCTGCTGCCTTCCATGCCAGAGCTTCTTTACATGACATCTGTGCAGCTGCAACTTGGGCTACATATCATACCTTCATCAATCATTACAAATTGGATTTGGCCTCCAGGGGAAGAGCATCTTTTGGTTCTATGGTGCTCAGGAATGTCCTTCCATGAGAGCCTCCCAGGAATAGAGGTAGCTAGGTACTCTGTCCCATACGTAAGGAATAAATGAGGATTAACAATATCAGATAAAGAAGTTATGTCTTACCATAACGTTCCATCTGTATTGTTGATCCTCGTTCAGTCATTACGACCCTCCCTCCTTCCCCCTCCTGTGGTTTCTAGTGGATCTCACCATCCAGTTCTCTTAGGTTATTTGACCAGAGGTAGCTTGTACCTTCTTTTGACTTGCAAACTCAATCTGAGGTAACAGGGAGAGGGTAATTGTGGGTAAGAGTTTAGCTCAAGAGTTTGCTGCTGACGCGAGCTTGGAAAATAGCCTGCTCGGTTCCGAGCTCGGAACCGATACCCATACGTAATGACTGAACGAGGATCAACAATACAGATGGAACGTTATGGTAAGACATAATTTCTTTTTTTTGTGGCCATTACATCTGCAAGTAGGGGCTCATAACTGCAAGCCCTCTCTATTAAGCTGCCTTATTTGGTGTTTCACAGAGATAGGGTTTCCTTATGGACCAACCCTTCATTTGTTCCTAAGGTCTCTTCTCAGGCCAACATAAATCAGTCCATTGAATTGCCTGTTTTCTTCCCTAATTTTTCTGACAAGACAGAGTACAAATTCCACCAGTTTGACGTTCATAGATAATTGCGATTTTATCTCGTTAGAACTAAGAATTTACGAAGGTCAGTCCAATTGTTTATTTCCTTTTCAGATGCAAGGAAAGGACTACCAGTCTCCAAAACCACCTTGTCTCACTGGATTTCCAGCTGCATTTCATTTATTTATACATCCAGTGGCAAAGATCTTACCTTCAAGGTGAAAGCTCACTCTACCAGATCTGTTTCTACTTCGGTAGCCTTTCAAGCAAAGATCCCTATAGATAACATCTTTGCAGCAGCAATATGGGCTTCGCCTCATACATTCATAGCTCTCTACAAATTGGACGTGGCTTCCAGGAACAGGTCTTCTTTTGGTTCCACAGTACTCAGGAGCATTTTCCAGTGAGCCACCCAAGATAAAGGTGCTAGGGACGCTGTCCCAAGTGTAAGAATGAAGGCAAGATAGGACTACGGAACATAAAGAAGTTATGTACTTACCATAACGTTCGATGTTTGTAGTCCATCTCGCTCTTCATTCTTACGAACCCTCCCTCCTGCCCCCTTCTCGAGGACCTGGGGGTATTGTGACTATTGACTTATCTCTATGTTGAGACCTTTCTGTGTGGTTTGTTCTTTGTCTGTGTATATTTACTACTTGCAGCAAACAAGATCTGGGATATGTTAGTGGTGCATTGTGGAATACCTCCTTGCCACGAGCCAACCAGAAGATTTTGAGCTAGAGAATTGCCGAGTCAGAGCCGAGGTTCGGCTTCGAACCCAAGTGTAAGAGTGAAGGGCGAGATGTACTACAAACATTGAATGTTATGGTAAGTACATAACTTATTTTTCTTTCAAGTGTCTAATGTAAAACGACTGCTTATTCAATTGTAGTAACATCTGTTCACTCAATTTTATATTGTGTATTGCTTACGTCTACCTTCAAGTATTCCTGGGTGAACCAGGGATTCAGTGTTCTGCCTGCCAGTTTATTGCCTTATTTCATTGCTGGTGTTACTATAATAGTACACTGTGATAACTCTCTAGGCTGACTGCACCTAATTGTAAACTGTTAGGAGTATATCCCTTACCGCAGTCTCCCATTCATCTTCTACCCTAGTCTACTCCTCTGTTTCCATAATTTAAAACCTATCTGCTGCTTCTTTTTTATAACCTACTTTCTTTTCATTACAGATTGCTACTGTCCTTAACCACGGGTGCTTCCCCTCCATCCAGCTACACAGTGGTCTGACTGGCTGCTCCATCTCACAGGATGTGTACCTGAATTCCTTACAAACCACCTCTGATGTCAACAGCCTTCCCTCTACTACTATTAGATTGTATGTTAATCTCCTGCTCCTTGGTTCTTACCTTATAATGATTTTTTACCCATGTAAACACCATGCACACAAGCTCTTTAAAGACAGTCTCCCACCCCTACTTTTTCCCTCTCCGTTACCTTTTTCCTCCCTGCCAGCAGTTTGTACTTTTCACAATTTTACCTTCTCATAATTAGCCACTAGATGGAAGTACACCTCCATTCCTACTTTTACCACTTTATTGTGCACTACTGCCCTGCTCCCAGTTCTCTCAGCATTTTATCCTGTTAAGTATCTCAATCTTCTTCTGCTGTGTACTTACCCTGTTAAACACAACCTAACTTTGAGCACTCACTTCAGGCTTACCTGCAGCTTATCCTCCCAATAGCAGCTGTTTTTCACTGATAATTTTTCACAGACATTCTTGTCTTGCACATCCCTTCTTGTTGGCTCTGCCCACTCAGTTCGCCCTTTGGACTCACTCTGCTCCACTACCCTGCCCTAATTTCCACCCACCCCCACTACTTCTACTTTTATATCCACTGCGCCACTACCACAAGCTTACTCAGCCTATCATTCGTCACTCTGCCCTTACCCACATTAGATATCTCACCAACCCCTCACTTACAAACCCCCCCCTCATCTTTCTTCTAACCACTCCCACCACTTACTCAGCTTTTCATACCCGACTCCACCTACTCCTTATTGACCACCTTCTCTCCTTCTACTAATAAATTCCCCTACTTTGCCTCAATGCTAAACCTACTTTTTGTAATCCTTACTTTCTCATTCTTCACCCCACTTTACACATCACTATTCACTCCTCACTTCCATCCCATATTATCATGACCATGAAAATCACACCTGCAACCCTTTTACTCCAAATTCTCCTTCCTCTTTTCCTCTACCTCCTATTTCACCAAACCTGTCTCCCTAACTTCCCCTATTCCCCACCCCTACATACTAACTCTCTACATTTCACAAAAGAATCCTGCTGCACTTTTTACATTACACCTCACCTCTACCAAACCAGTGACTCTCTCCTCTTTACTATAAAGCTGGTCACCTACCCAACTTTCCACCCCATCCATCACAATCCCAGTACCTTATGCGTCCTTTAATTCAACCCCAACTCTACTGGTGTCTCTAAGCTTCTAAGCCACATCCTCAAACTTATCTCTGTCTTTCTCTCTGGTGACATCCACCCCAACCCAGGACCCCCTGTAAACCAGCATTCATGTCAGCTTCCAACTCCTACTCCCTCTCCCTCACTGATCTCTATTTTTCACTACCATTAACACCCAAAGCCTGTGTAACAAACTACCTACATTCCATACCTGTCTCGTCCATAACCACTCTGACATAGTAGCAGTCACCGAAACATGGCTCAAACCACATCTGGAAGACTCCAAAGTCACCCCTCCCGACTACAGAATCATTAGAAATGGCAGAAACCTAAAGAAAGGAGGTGGAGTAGCACTAAATTTTTCCTCCTCCCTAACAGTAATTCCTTATACCAACTATATACCTAAGTTCGGCACAGCTGTAATAACCCTACCCCTCCTGAAAATCAACAACCATAAAAACATAGCTATAGCCCCCCTTTATAGCCCTCATGGAAATAACATTCCCCTTCTGGAAGACATACTTTCTTGGTTCTCAACTAATATTACCAACAGAACAATCATCTTAGGAAACCTTAACATTAACTGGACTTCTATTCAGTCAAGCACCTCCTCCCAGACTAGCAACTTGTACAACTTCTCTCAATTAGTTAACTCTCCTACTAGACCCAACAAAAACAATTCTTCAGGAAGGATTCTGGACTGGATTTTAGTTTCCCACCCCAAAAATATGTCAGATAGCAGCACTTTGCCTTATTCTCTCAGTGATCAGTTACCTGCCTTCATTTGTCGCACCCTTCCTCCATACACTTACAGCACAACTATATCTTAACCTACAACCTCAAAAGCTTCAACCCACAGTCCTTTTTCGATAGCTTAAAACTAATGATCTGGAACCCTCTGAAAATTCTTCTTCTTGACAATGATGTTACGTACTATAACACTACTTGTATTAACATACTAAACTGCTTTGCCCCTCCCAGAACTAAAAGAGGAAAATCCATTACTGCCCCTTGGCTTTCCAAAGACACATTATCCCTAATGTACACTCGTGACAAATCATGGAAACTCTACCAAAAATATAACACCCAACACCCTCTCTGAATACAAACAACTCCGTAATAAAGTTAAAAAACAAATTGCTTCTGACTGCAAATCCTACTACTCTAAGCTTTAAAACAACCACAAATCCGATCCCAAAAAGTTGTGGAATAGTATCACTACTTTCCTCATTCCTGGACGAAAAGTTAGTTACTACCCTGACCCTAGCTCCCCTGACCAGATCATAGCCACTGAATTTAACTCCTTCTTCATACACTCTATTACCAAGCTCACCACATCTTTCCCTCAGAACTCCATTGCTCCGTCCACTCCTATTATCCCACAAACCCTCTCCTGCTACCACACTTACTTCCTACACCCTCTCTTCTCCTTCAAACTCACCTCAGTCTCTGCTACAAAAAACTCCTCCAAAAACTAAAACCGTGTCCCAATGCCCCTGACAACCTTCCTACTAACTTCCCCAAGCTAGATGCAGATGGCATCACACTCCCCATTTGCATACTAATCAACCATTCTATCCAAGAATCCTGCAAACCCCTCCTCTGGAAAAAAGCCTTTATCATTCCCTTACATAAAGGAGGCAACAACACTGACACCCCCAACATCTGCCCCATTGCCATCCTCCCATCTGAAAAATTCTTGAAAAATGTATTCACCTTCAACTTTTACCCTACCTCCGAGACAACCACTTACTTACCTCGACACAACATGGATTTAGACCTGGACATAGTACCATCACAGTGTTTCTTGAAAACATCAACCGCCCCTGTGATTCTGGTAATACTGTGTCTGTTCTTCTCTTAGACCATTCTACGGCCTTTGATACAATATCCCACAGCCTACTTCTTTCTAAGCTCTCCCAGCTTAATCTCTCTCCCTCCTCTTTGAATTGGTTTTCTAGTTATCTCTCTGACAGACGACAAGCTGCCAAATGAAATAATTTCACCTCCCCCTACCTTAACAGTCAGACTCACAGCCCCCAAAGATCTATCCTTGGTACACTTTTATTCAGTATTTTCATAAACGACTTCCAACAAAGCATCCCAAATGCCAAACCTGTCCAATACGCAGACAACACAACCATCATTTGCTCTGCAGAATCCCTTCCTAAACTTATACAAATAACACAAGCCGCATTCAACAGAACAGAGATCTGGATGCAGAATAATCACTTAGCTCTTAATGCATCCAAAGCCAAAATCATGATCTTTACCCCTTCTAAAAATACCAAAATAGACACAAACGCCTTCTCTATAGTTAGCTAAAATAAAACTCCCATCAAAATAGTCTCCCAAAATAAGCTTCTAGGTGTCCTTATCGATGAACAGTTAAAATTTGACCTTCACCTCCAAACCAACATTAAGAAAACCCACTACGCTACATTACCTCTTCAACTAAGCTTACCCTGTCTACTACATACCTCTTCCCCTCCCTCATGTACGGAGCTCCTTTCCTTACCAACCTGCAAGCAACCCTCAAAGCTAAATTAGCATCCTGTTACAATAAAATCACCAAATTTGCAACCATCTCAAAATACTTTAACCACCGCTGTGAGTACTTGCACTCCCTTTAATAGCTAGAACTCTCTAACTACCTATCCTGCATTCAACTCATCACTGCCCATAAACTCATTTTCAGCCCTTCTCAATGCCCCTCCCTCCCTTCTGTCCTCAATATGCATCTTCCTGACCAATTCCTCAGATCTAATAATCAAAACCTCCTTCAAGTACACAAACCATCACGTATCCCTGGTCAGCTTCTACTGTCTTTCTCCCTTGTACGAAAATGGAACTCACTTCCTCCTCACATCCGTACTACACAAAATCTTTTGTCTTTTAAGGCCTTGCTCCATTTTTATCTGTCCTCTACCTGGGAATGCTCCTGCTCTCACCCATCCTAATTTTCCTTCCACTTCTCCTACTGCCTTACCCTAGCTCAGATATGCATTCTGCCTGTCACATATATTCCCTATTTAGGGTTTTATACTAGTGATGTAATGTGACTTTTGTATTATGTCATGTTTTGACTACTGCTTGTTTGTTTCTAGATCATACTGTATTAACTCTTGGCATTATCTCTTGTATAGCTCTTGTATGTGCATTTGATTGAACTATTGCTGTATTGATTTGTTGTTATTACGTCTTGATAATTTTTGTACATATGTACTGTGGAGCTTTTCTCCCTGGGCCTCCGTTAATAAAAGGCTCATCTTAGCCCAATGGACTTTCCTGGTTAACAAATTGCAAATAAAAAAAAAGTCTTATGTTCTAAACCTCCTTATTTGATTTTTCATAAAGGTAGGGTGTCCTTATGAAACAATACATCTTTTCTTCCTAAGATGGTGTCACTATCCAACATTAATCAATCTATCACTTCCAGTCTTCTTCCCAAATTTCTCCAACAAAGGGGAATACATTTTACATTTGTTGGACATTCACAGACAATTGCATTTCTATCTGTATGGAACTGAAGAATTCAGGAAATCAGATCAATTATTCGTCTCTTTTTCAGAATCAAGATTGGGAAAGCCAGTTACCAAATTAACTTTAGGTAAGTGGCTAACTGATTGCATTCCCTTTGTCTACAATAAATTGGGTTTAACCCTGCAGAAACCATTGAAGGCTCATTCAGCTGTATGCATGGCAACCTTACCAGTATTTCTGTCTAGATATTCCATGGATGATATTTGTGCTGCAGCCCCTTGGGCTAATCCTTATACTTTTATTACTCAGTACAAAGTTGATCTGGTCTCTAGGGGAAGAGCAGCCTTCAGCTCAACAGTACTCAGGAATATTCTTTCTTAGTCTCCAACCAGGATTCAGGTAGCTGGGGACTCTGTCCCACATGTTGAAGAAGAAATGAAAATTGACAACATCAGGTAAAGAAGATATGTATTCATCATAACGTTCCATCTATGTCGTCCACTTTCATTCTTCCTCAACTCCCCCCCCCTCCAACCCCCCCTACTTTTTTTTTGTTTATAACTTCTGGAAGAATGAAAAGATAGTGGAGGAACCAAACTTTCTCCTCTTGAGCTACAGATAGTGGTTTCTCATATAATCATTATTTCTTACGTTGTTATTTAGCAATAAAAGCGGCAAAGACGATCTGAGGTATGGAGGGGTACTACAGTATTATTGGTAAGGAAGGAGTCTGCAGTGGCCACGAGCTGTAAAAAAGTGGCCCAGTCAGATCCGAGGATTGGATCTGAACCCACATGTTGAGGAAGAATGAAAACTAGATAAAAAATGAATGAGCTATTAACTCAGTTACGGTTCTGTGTTTGGATTTATTGCTTCCACTGTTCATTCATTTTTTATCTGGTTTTGAAGAATGAAAACTGACAACATAAATCGAACGTTATGGTGAGTACATAACTTCTTTTTACTCTGATGAAGTCCTTCAATGTAAACAGAATGAAAGCACTAAGATTTTCTGATGTTTTTACAATAAATGGGCTAATTTATTATTTTATGGATAGTTTTTTCATTTTTGAATTAGATAGTACAGTGTCAGTATTGTTACTATCACATAGTAGCTCCTCTGATTCAAACAGCTGGTTTTGTCTGTTTTTTACAAGATATAAGAGTGTGGCACTAGGCAATGTACTCCAACTGCTTTCCAGTGGCAGTACACATCCCGGGGAAATCTAGCATACTAGCGGACTTTGCCTTATGTCTCTCCCCACAACAACAACAAATGTAGCAGGTACTTTACCCTGAACCCCCCCCCCAAGGGGAGTCACTGAGAGATGCTGTAGTGCACATTTGGCCCTCGGGTCTCCTTTACACTTATCCCCCGTACCCCTAATTCCAATATTCTTACAGAAATCCAGCTGGTTGAAGAGCTCAGCTGTCCTCATTGCCATCTTCTTGCCTCACCAAGTCTGGTTCCCCTTCCTTTGGTCTTATCTTCTTTGTTCTCCTTGGATACAGGACCCCAGCAAAAACTGACTTAAAATTCCTGTTTTGGAAAACAGTCTTTTTAGTTGCTATTACTTCTGCTAAAAAGATTTCCAAACTCTGGGCTCTTTCATCAAAAGTACCATAAATTATTTTTCATAAAGACACCAATCCTTCTTTCCTGCTAAATATGGCTTCTGAATCAAATGTAAATCAGCCATTCACTTACCTGTCTTATTTCCAAAAATTTCAAACAAAAGCGAATACATGTTACATCTTTTTGATGTGCATAGACAATTACATTTCTACTTACATACAACTAAAGAATTCAGAAAAAGTAGACCAGCTGTTTGTCTCCTTTTTATGAAGTCAGCTAAGCTCTACAATTTCTAAAGTTACATTGGCCAATTGGATACCTAATTGCATTTCCTGGATTTATTCTCAGCAAGACCTTTCCCTGCCAAAACCACTTAAGACCCATTCAGCTAGATCCATGGCCACTTCTACCTTCTGGTGTATGACTTCCATTGATGATATTTATGCAGTAGCTGTATGATCTAATGTTCATACCTTTATTACAAATTGAATTTAATTTCCACAAGTAGAGCTGCCTTTGGTTCAGCCATTCTTTGGAATATCCTTCCATGAGGGCCACCCAAGATTTATGTGGCTGGGGACTCTGTCCCATATGTTGACAAAGAATGAAAAGGAGAGCATCAGATATTAAAGTCATGTACTCACCCTAATTAGGCATCGGTGTTGTCCATTTTCTTTCTTCCTCACCTCCCCTCTCTCCTTTCCCCTTCCTGTCATCTTCTGGAGTGACCTGTTAGATTTTTTGGAAAGTGTAGTTCTGGATTAGAGCCATGCACTAATTCTCTGTTCTCTCCTTCTATTATACACTGTTTATGGCAAAAATCCCGATCTGAGGTATTGAAGATAAACTGTAGGGTATTATGGGTAGAGGGAGGAGCTTGAGAGTTGGATCGGAAGTCTGTAGAATATGGCCAAGTCAAATCCGAGGATCATATCCGTATCCCATAAATTGAGGAAGAATGAAAATGGACAATACAAATGCCTAGTTGTGGTGAGTACATAATTTTAATTTATCAGATCTGACGGCATCCAATCTAGGAGCCTTTTAGAAGCTGTGGATCCAGGGGTCTGACTCTTTCCCTACCCATAAAACCCTCTCCTTTCCCAAAATACCTCAATCATGTTTATGTCTGATCAATAAGGATGTGTTTATAAGAGCTCTGACATATAGTTTCAGCTGTTTTAATATCTTTGTAACAAAAACAGTCACACAAAAAAGCTTTTTCGCATCCTAATACTGATTGCTGTTGCTAAATATCCTGACTTGACAGATAGTTTTGTCATTTCTATCTGTATAGTTTTCTTAGCAATAAGGATAATTGCTAGTGCATAGTTTATTTCTTTGTGACAAGACTGTTTTATATCTGTCAATTAGCATGCCTTTCCATGACTGATAAGTTTCAAGACTTCAAGAATTGTACAGCCTATAGCCATAAAATTCCACCACAGGACCCACACTCCCTTTGTGTCTACTGTCTGGGAGCAGCTCATCTAGAAGTTGAATGCGAAGTTTGTGCCTTCTTTGTTACCAGGACCCTTGAGGGATGTAGGGACAAACTAGTAACAAATGGTATTATCCCTGCTCTCCGCCTCTATTCCTTCTGTATTTCTGGCTAAAATAGGGAAAAAAGCAAGGAGGCAAAAGGAAAAGGAGAAATCAAAGGGGAAATGAAAGTGAGGAAGATAAAACATCAGAAAAAAGGTCAGACAAGACGAGGAAATGGTCTCTGGTTCCATCAGAACGTTGGAGTCCAGCAGCAAACATTTCTAGTCAAATGGACCTGACCCCTCCTCAGGTCTGATGACCAATATATCTTCCTGAACTCTTGCCAAAGGCAGTAAATCCTCAAATCCATTCGCACTTCATGCAGGAAAGGCATTTATGAAGACCACCTTCAATGCCTTCATCTTCCGGGAACAGTCATTCATTGAGGAGCCTTACCAAGGCAGATGTCAACAGGGTAATTTAGAGATTCCTTTGGGCACAAATTCTACTGTATGCTGCTGTATAGATCTTCAGGATGCATATTACCATAAAAAAATGGACAAGCACTGCAGGAGATTCCTGCACTTCCAGCTGGGAGCCAGTCATTTCCAGTTCAGAGCACTGCCCTTTGGTCTCACCACAGCCCCTAGGGTGTTTATGAAATGCATGGCAGTGATAGCAGCTCATCTCGGACTGCAGGGATTTCGAGTTTTTCCTTATCTCGACGACTGGCTCCTTACCGCTACCACCGGGCATCAACTAGAGCGGGCAAGAGACTACACTCTGCATCTTTGCACTTCTCTAGGCATTTCAATAAATTATGAAAAGTCAAATCTGCAACAGTCACAACAGCTGTAATTTATCGGAGCGCTGTTAAATACAGTCACAGGTCTTGCTTCACTCCCAGTATCAAGGCTCCAAAAGGTCAAATTACAAGTCAACCAGATTATCCGGAACAGAAATGTTCCAGCCAGACTTGTCCTACAAGCACTAGGCATGATGGCAGCCTCAGTTACTCTAGTTCCCTTAGCCAGATATCACATGCAAATCCCCCAGTGACTTCTGGCCTCCCAATGGTCCTTGATAAATCGCATCACATCTTGATCACCATTCGTTGCAAACAAGACCTGTCGTTTTGGCTCCATTCCAACGAGATACTTTCAGACCATCCTTTCATCTTTCCCAGATGGAGGGGGGGCATTATCTGGGAAGGACAGTCCAAGGCACTTGGTCCCATCTGGAGGCCAATTTTCACATCAGTGTTCTAGAGTTGAGGGATGTGCTTTTAGCGTTGCAAGCATTTCAAGATGCCCTTCCCTAGGAACAGTAGCAATCCAAAGTGACAATATGTTGGTAGTCTGGTACATCAACAAACAAGGAGGAACCAAATCTTACCCACTTTGTCGAGAAGCCCTCAGAGTTTGGCAATGGACGATTTCTCCCAACTGCTTTCTCATGGCAAAGCATATTCCATGGAGCTCCAGTGTGATAGCAGACAAGCTGAGAGAACTGTTTTGATGGCTCACGAGTGGTCTCTGAAGCCAGTGGTAACGGAAAAGATCTTCCATTACTGGGGCCAACCTTTCTGTGATCTGTTTGCATTCCCTCTGAACAACAAGTGCAGCAGTTACTTTGCCCTGATCCCCCTTCCAGGGGAGTCACTGAGAGACACTCTTCCCAACGATTGCCCCCCCGTATCCTATACTGATATCTCAGTTTCTAAAGAAAGCCAAGAGTTCAAAGAACACAATAATCCTCATTGTCCCATTCTGGCCTTGACAGGTTTGGTTTCCCTTCCTTTGGCCTCATCTACTTTAGAAACTTTGGATTCTTGATCCAGCTCAAGATTTATTATTTTATTCAGAAGGAATGGTTCATCCGAATCTCCAACTTCTCAAGCTCACTGCTTGGCTTCTCCATTTCCCGTGATTGCCAGGCATTCTTCCCTTTCCTCTCCTGTCTGTCAAATCGTTGTGGCCCATCACAAACCTTTTACTAGGAAACTGTACCAGAGTAAATGGGAAAAATGTGCTAGATGGGCTCTCAGTAATGTTCGAGACCCTTATACAATCCCTGTGCATAAAGTATTGGATATTTTAGCTGATGTTTATCAGACTGGCTCTTCAGCCTCGACCATTAGGGTCCATCTAGCTGCGATATCTAATTTCCATACTGGTTTTGATGGTTCTTCACTTATGTCACATAAACTTTGTAAAGCCTTTTTGAAGGGAATCCTGATGTTAAGACCTCCATTTAAAGAGCCCATTGCTCCATGGGATCTACCCCTAGATGTTCTTCGTGTTTCACTGTTGCAGTCATCACATTTGGGTTATCTGCCTGCAGGTGGCCTCAGTCGGCCTGAATACTAGAGTCTTGGGATTTCGGCACTGTTCATGTTCCCAATCTTTATTGATTGTTGTTAGGACCGCGTTAAAACACTGCAGGTATGGGGACTCTTCATAGGAGTATCAGAGACTGTGAGACTAAAGAAAGTGAAACAGCATGATAAGTAAGGAGAATAATAGAATAGCTTCTCAAAACAGTGTTAATAACAAGCAACATATGTGTTTCCAGTTTAT
Source organism: Protopterus annectens (assembly GCF_019279795.1). Classification (NCBI taxonomy): domain Eukaryota; kingdom Metazoa; phylum Chordata; order Ceratodontiformes; family Protopteridae; genus Protopterus; species Protopterus annectens. Next base: position 239,431,792 of record NC_056734.1, on the reverse strand, counting down.
AGTTCAACCACACATACTGTTAAAGTAGTTAATGTAAGTGTAGCAATTATTCCTACATAATTCTGAGCAGTTTTAACTAGGTTAACAAGGTTGAAACAGCCTATACAGTGGTCCACAAAGTAGGGAGTACTGCAACATATCACTATTCTACTTATGCTAAGTTTAGAGATACTATGCAGTTCTGTATATGATCCCATTAACCAGGATAATTGCACTTTAACAGCAAAGTATTTAGTATGCAATCAGTTACAAACAAACAAACTTAGCAGTGTTAAAAAAAGAGGGTGGAAAGGCTGTTCTTTCACACAGAGAACATAGTAAAATGCATAAGCGCTACTTTATGCTGTTATTCAGTGCAATAGCACTTCTAACATAAAAAGTAGAGGAAAGAAGGTGTAAAACAGGGAAAACGACATTTCAAGGTGGAAAAACAGCAACACAGACAACTTACAATTTCGATGCTTACACACCGGGCATGTGCAGCTGTTGTGGCAATTTAAAAATGGTGGGTAGAGCTTATTAAAACTCTGGGAGGCTTCTGTTGGACGGGGGGAGAGGTGTATGGGGAATAGTGGCCAATTGGAAAAGAGAAAAAAAAAAAGAACTGGAACCTAGATCCCAAGAAAACACAAAATCAGAGAAATTCTCTTCAGGTAAGAGAGATGAATATAAGCTGTAGTATCGCAATTGCTTAATAACAAGTAGAATGCTTTGAATTTGCTGGGGAAAAATAACTGATTGGGGTAGTGGCTTTGGTTGCCTATGAGGGAAGGGGGAGAGCCTAGTACAAACCAAAAATGACTGAAAAGCCAAACAGCTGTCATCCCTAGTGAAGTGTGCAGCAACAGTTCAGTTAACAAACCAAAGCTCTTATTTTAAGCGTGGGAGATATAAACAGCTATAGGTATGGAACATTTTTGAGGGATGTTTTCTGGTGGCAGTATTCAGGTTCCCGACCTTTATTGTTGTTAGCAGCGCGTTAAAACACTGCAGGCACGGGGACTGTTCATAGGAGTGTCAGAGACTGTGAGACTAAAGAAAGTGAAACAGCAGAATAAGTAAGGGGAATAATAGAATAATATACAGTCTAGTTTCACAAAACACTGTTAATAACAAGCAACATATGTCTTTGCAGTTTATAGTTCAACCAAACATACTGTTAAAGTAGTTAATGTAATTTGTTTATTTATTTATTTACATTTGGTAACCAGGCAGTGTCCGACTGGGCAAAAAACATAGCCCGTTTTTAGTGGACACCCGGGGAGTAAAGCTCCTAAAGTAAAGGTTACAATATTTATAGTCAAATATGCATGTTGCAGTAGATAATGTTACTAAGAAGTTTACATAATTACACAGTACAGTATAGTCAAGTTAATAACATGATAAAATAAAAAAAAAAATCAATCAAACTCAAGTATGAATTAAAAATCAAACAAATAAATCAATATTGAGTTAGACAGGCAGAAAGACAGTAGTAAGGTAGGGAGTTTACTTAGCCAGAGGAAGTACAGGAGCATAACCAGTGATTGGAGAAATAACTTCAAACAGCTCCTTACAAATTATGTGTATTAAGTATAGATAGTAGATGCTGAGGAAGGGAATTCCAAGATTTGGCTATGGAGTAGCTGTATAAAGAATCACCATAAAAGTTGTGGGTTTTGCTAACTTTAGGCAAGATTTTATCAGCTGACCTGCGTGAGGTAAGATTAGTATAGGGTTGTATGAGGTTGGATAATGCTGGGCAGTAGTCAGGATTATGGATAACGGAGTGAACTACAATAAGCTGGTATGGGGCGAATAAGTTTGGGAGTTCAATCCAGTTGAGTTTTTGTCGAGCGATGCAGTGGTGAGCTGTGTGGTGAAGGTTAGCGGCAAATTTGTCGATTTTATTATAAGCAAGCATCTAGGGTTATTCAAGTCAGATTTACGAAGGTTTGTGAAAACTTGAGAACAGTAGAGAAGGATGGAAAGTAGGTGTGTTCTGGCAGTGGCTATTCTCACATGATTAGTTAGATATGGTTTAGCCCTGTAGAGAGCACCTAATTTTGTGTGGACTTTTTTGATTGTTAAAGCGATATGTCTGTCAAATTTTGGGTTGCAGTCTAGGGTAACACTAAGGAGTTTAGTATGTTCGACAGGTTCAATTTTTGTACCACTGGAGATGAAGATAGAGAGATGAGTTTGTTGTTTTTTATTGGCAGAATTAGAAAATACCATAAGTTTGGTCTTGTTAGGGTTTAGAATGTGTTGGTGGTCTGATAGATATTTTTAATGTTCTGTAGGGCGGTCTGAGACTTTACTTGGAGTTCATTTAAGGAGGGCACAGAGCAAATAAGGGAAGCATCATCAGCATATTGAATGATAGAAGCAGGTGAAGCTACAGTATAAAGATCATTATGGACCTAAGACTGAGCCTTGGGACGCCGACAGTGTTCGACAAAAGGGGTGATAGTTTGTGTTCCAGTATGGTGGTTTGTTTACGGCTGGAGAGGTAGCTGTAGAACCATTGTAGGGTATTGGAGCTGAAATTGAGAGAGGCAAGTTTGTTCAGGAGTATTTGATGGGATACAGTGTCAAAGGCTTTTAACATGTAAAGGAAGGTGGCAGAGACAATGCGGTTATTGTTTTTGAGGTGGTTTACAGTATTGGTGAAACTTAATAGGGCAGTGTTAGTACTATGTTTGGGGTGGAAACCATGCTGAGTAGAAGATAGAAGGTCATGTGTTAGGAGGTACTTTAATGTCTTTTTATGTAGGCATTTTTCTAAGATTTTGGCAAGTGGAGAAAGTATAGCTATAGGGGCCTGTTGTTGGAAAGGTCAGTAGAGGAGTTTCTTTTGTGCAGGCATATGACATGAGATATTTTCCAAAGCAGGGGGACATACTGTTCAGAGATAGAGCGGTCAATCAGAATAGATATAGGATAACAGATAGATTTTAGCAGCAAGTTTAAGAAGTTCACCAGATAACTGATCTGCAGCAGGAGTACATGGTTTTATTTTAGTTAGAAGGTTTTGTATATAGTTAGTTTGGATCAGTTTAAGTAAGAAAGGAGGAGTATTGGGGTCAGTGGGGGGAGGTGGTAAGGAAAGTGTGGAATTGACAGTGTTGTTTAGTAATGAGGTGATGAAGGTGATAAAGTGGGTATTGAATTGTGTTGCTATATAGTCAGTAGAGCAGTTAGCTGTTGGGGGTGGAGTGAACGGTCTTCCTGGGTTTAGGAGGAGGTTGATTGATTGCCAGTATCTTTGGGGGTTGTTTTGGTATTTTAGCTGGCATGTTTGGAAGTAAGTTTTTTTTGTCACATCGAATTTGGTTGTTGGCCTGTTTTCTGAGCTTTCGGTAGATTGCGTAATTGTTGCTATTCTTGTCTTTGCAAAAGCGAGTCCTGGCTTTGTCCTGCTGTTTAAGTAGGAGAATAGTCTCTTTAGATAAGTAGGGAAGTTGGTTGGACTTGAACGAATTTTCCTGAAAGGAGCAACATTATTTAGAATTTGCAGTTTTTCATGTGGCTTGAGCCAGATTTCAGTAATTATGGCTATGTCTGGGGAGTAAGCCTATCAATCAGTTATTCCTACATAATTCTGAGCAATTTTAACTAGGTTAACAAGGTTGAAACAGCCTATACAGTGGTCCACAAATTAGGGAATACAGTGACGTATCACTATTCTACTTATGCTAAGTTTAGGGATACTATGCAGTTCTGTATATGATCCCAAAAACCAAGATAATTGCACTTCAACAGCAAAGTGTTTAGTATGCAGTCAGTTAAAAACAAACAAACAATCTTAGCAAAAAGAGGTGGACTGGTGGTTCTTTCACACCGAGAACATAGTAAAATGCATACACTCTCCTTTATGTTATTATTCAGTGTGATAGCACTTCTAACATCATAGTAGAGGAGAGAAAGTCTAAAACAGGCAAAATAAGATTTCAAGGTGGAAAAACAACAACACAGGCAACTTACAGTTTAGACACACACACCAAGGACGTGCAGCTGTTGTGGCAATTTAAAAATGACGCCTAAAGTTTATTAAAACTGTAGGAGGCTTCTACTGGATGGGGGTGGTGTATGAGGAATGGATGGCCAATTGGAAAAGAAAAAAAAAACAGAACCTGGATCCCAAGAAAACACAAAACAATCAGAGAAATTCTCTTCAGGTAAGAGAGATGTATATAAGCTGTAGTACCGCAATTGCTTAATAACAGGTAGAATGCTTTGAATTTGCCGGGGAAAAAATAACTGGTCGGGGTAGTGGCTTTGCTTGACTATGAGGGAAGGGGGAGAGCCTAGTACAAACCAAAAATGGCTGAAAAGCCAAACAGCTGTCGTCCCTAGTAAAGCGTGCAGCAACAGTTCAGTTAACAAATCACAGCTCGTATTTTATGTGTGGGAGATATAAAAAACTGTAGGTATTGAACATAAAAGTTTCTTTTCTTGAGGGATGTTTTCTGGTGGCAGTATTCAGGTACAGAAACAGAAAAACACATATCAACAAGAGAACAGCAGGAACACTGATTTATTATAAAGAGATTGAGCCTAGTACAAACCAAAAATGGCTGAAAAGCCAAACAGCTGTTGTCCCTCGTGAGGCGTTCAGCGACAGTTCAGTTAACAAACCAGAGCTCATATTTTATTTTAATAACATGTTATTAAGCATTTGCCAATTGTACTTTTTGTTGTTGATTGTAGAACTTTGAAATATGTGGGCTAGGGTTAAATATAGATGTTAAGTTGTCTATCTCGCCTTCGTTCTTGCTGGTTGGGATCGACTTGGCCATCTTCTATAGCTCGAGAGCTGTTTACTGGCTCGAGGCTACCCCTTATCCCATGATGCCTAGCGATAGCTACCCAGATCTCGTTTGCCGCTTCACCTGCGAGGTGTCATTTTTCTGGCTCAGGCTTGTACAAGTTTATAGAACTTTTTTACTAGAAATAGTCTTTTTTCTTAGGTGTTATTGTTAACTTTTAGTCTTATTTTTGGTTGTGATAGCTAGTGTGTATTTGTAGCTTCCTTACCTTCCTTGTAGAACTCGTTTAACTTAGAGAGTTCTCACCCTCCCCCCTCCTTATCCTTTCTTGTCATGTTAGCCGTTTAGGTTAGAGGCTTTCCTTCTACTTTCTTTATAGGCTAGCCATATAAGTTAGAGGCTTTCCTATCTAAAAAAAAAAAAAAAACCTTTAGTTTTAGTCTGTAGTATAGTGTGTTTTTGTGTAGACTGTATTTTGCTTTATTAGCTATTGTCATATTTTTTGTTACAGGATGTCAAAAGAATCCAACGTGTCTGGGTTCAAGAAGTGTGACTCATGCTGTCAGAAAATGTCTCTGACAGATGGGCACACTTCTTGCATCTATTGTTTAGGCGCTGTGCACCTGCAGGACTCTTGTTCGATCTGCCATGCATTTAGTCCAAGAGTTCTGCAGAAGCGTAAGAATAAGCTTATTCTTAGGGGTCTTTTAAAGCCCCAGGATTCACCAGCCAAGACCTCTCAGCCTGTGAAATCCCCTAAATCTATCAAGCCGTCGGCTCCAAGTTCGAAGCCGTCTTTGGTTCAGACTCTACCTGCTACTTCAGTGCCGACTGGCACCGATATGACTATCTCCTTGTCGGCTCCATCAGAAACTTCGGAGCCTTCCCGGAGCCACAAGAGGCTGAGGTCCCCTTCTTTGGAATCGATACATTCGACTCCTCGGTCTCCCCTGCTTCAGAGCGATGGCAGTCACAGATCTTCTCACTCCTTTCGATCCTTTAGGCTGTCAGATCACGATGTGGAGAGAGTGGTCAGTAGGTTGCTAAAGTCACAAGCACTTGCCAAGATGTTGTCCAGCCCTCCTCAACAGGTGTCGGCTCCATCCACTTCTATCGATGTTCCTCCTCCGACTCCATTGAGTTCGGAGCCGGAGTTCGTTGGGGTTTGAATATCTCGGAGCTTCGGCGCAGGTGAGCTCTGCTCCTACATCGGCCTCGGAGCCGTCTCCCTCGGTGCGGAGAAGGATTCCGATTTCCACGGAACTGGAGCCTTCTCTGCATCGATGTCATGAGGAGTGTGCTGGCCACTGACTCAGCTCCACTATTGGCGCCACCGGCTCCGTCCTCTTTAGTGCCTGTGCCAACCTCTGCTCCTTCTCCATACCCCAAGCGTGGGGAACCGGCACTCCAAGGCACCCTACTGGGTGTTTCCTCTTCTTCGGAGACCTCCCCTGATCATTCAGAGGAGCCCCCTCATAAGAAGAAGTGCAAGAGGAAGCACATTGACTCCCCTGAGTCTGTCACTTCTGATACAGACTTAGATGATTCGGAAGGGTCCCCGAGATCCCCCTCTGAAGATGTTTCCTTCTCGGACATCCTAGAAATGCTTAAGCAGAAGGGGAACTGGAATCCCGTAGCTCCTACCGAGGCTGAGTCTGTATTCCTGGATGCGTTCGGTTCCCGACCTTCCACCTCCTGGGTTTCTCCGCCTTTCGATCCACTTATGTCAGTGGTGGCTCGAAAGGCTTGGTCAGCTCCGGATACAGTGGAACCAACTCTGAGGAGACCTGGCAAGTTCATCACAGCACCCCATGATAAGCAGTTCCTTACCAAAGGTGTTCCTGTTGATGCCATGGTGGTAGCAGCAGCCACCAAAAAAGAGTTAGCGGAGACCTCTTCGTCTGTCCATCACCCTAACAAGGAATCTAGGACCATGGACAGATACGGGAAGCGACTGTTTGCTTCAGTGACCTTTTCTATGAGGTCACTGAACTACTTATGCCATTTTACCCAGCTTCAGAGGGATCTCCTTAAAGAGCTTGGAGATACCCTTCAAGATCCATCAGCTGAGGGGGCTCAAGCTAAAGTAGCTTCCCAGCTGGTGACGCTCAATTCTGTAGTCAACTCCACCATGAGGCTCATTTCCTTTGCAGCCGATGGTGCGAGTAGAACCGCAGGTACGGGTATGGCCCTTAGGAGGCATGCATGGATGCGGCTGTATAATTTTGCGGAACCCTTTAGAGCATCATTCACCAACACCCCCTTTGATGGTTCCTTTCTTTTTGGACCACAGGTGAAAGACACTTCGACTAGGTGTGAGCAAGAAGGCAAGACTCTCTCTGCAGTGGGAGTCCGTTTTTCCACTCCTTCTAGACCATACCCCAAGGGTCAGAAGAGTGGTAAAATGTGGTTCCGAAAATCCTAGGGAGCCTTGCCTGACACACATAGCGATTTTTCCTCCAGGGGCAGAGGGGGAAACAACAACAACAGACGCCACCCTCGTGGCACAGGGGGTCCGCAGAACCAGGGCAACAGAGAATCTTTCTCTGATAAGCCCTTTCAGCATCCCTGAAGGGTTGCCCGACTGCCCGCCTCTGGAGGCAGTCAGGGGAAGACTTTCACTGTACCCAAAAGCCTGGCAAAATTTAACACAAGACAAATGGGTACGGTCCATTATATCCGGAGGTTACAAAATTCCCTTCTGTCAACCCCCCTTACCGTCAAGGAAATCCCTTCCAGATGTTCCACCCAATCTGTGGGACCAAGCAGTAACAGAAGTTTCAAAACTGCTAGAAAAAAGAGTCATCCAGGAAGTCCCGGCAGACGAACACGGATCCGGAATTTACTCAAGGTTCTTTTTGGTACCAAAAAAGACAGGGGACTGGAGAACGATTCTGGATCTCAGCAGACAAAACAGGTCTGTTCAAAGAACAAAGTTTCAGATGGTCACGCTACAGTCCATTCTACCCTCTCTGGGTCAAGACAATTGGATGTGCTCGATAGATCTTCAGGATGCGTACTACCATATCAAAATGGACAGGCACTCCAGGAGATTTCTTCACTTCCGGCTGGGAGCCAGTCATTACCAGTTCAGAGCTCTGCCTTTTGGTCTCACCACAGCCCCCAGGGTGTTCAGCAAATGTATGGCAGTGGTCACGGCTCACCTGAGACGTCTAGGATTCCAGGTGTTTCCATATCTAGACGACTGGCTCCTCACTGCTACTACCAGGCATCAACTTCTGCAAGCCAGGGACTACACAATCACAATCTGCTCTCAGCTAGACATTACAATAAACTTCGATAAATCTGCCTTGTTGCCCTGTCAATTTATCACCTATGTAAGAGTAGACTTAGACACAAGGAACATGTCCGCAAGGCTACCGCCAGAAAGGGTGTCTACAATTTGCCAGCAAGTACAAATTCTAATGCAGAGCAAAAGAATCCAAGTCAGGTTCGTCCTTCAAACTCTGGGTTCCATGGCAGCGGCAATTCTTCTAATCCCACTGGCCTGTTTTCACATGAGGATCCTTCAGTGGCTTCTGTTCACACAGTGGTCTTTCCAACAGCTGCCCGTGTATCACATGATCATGATTACAGAAGCATGCAAAAGACACCTTTCCTGGTGGATGGTCTCCCCACTAGTGACTCAGGGCAGACCCTTCAGTCAGCCCCCTTTGGTTGCCACAGTGACCACAGATGCCTCCCTGATAGGGTGGGGGGGGCATTGTCAGGGCAGGACAGTGACCTTATCCAGATGGTTATCTGATACTATTGCCTTTATTTATCAGTTACGAAATAAAGGGCTACCAGCTAAACCAAATGGTCATTCCACTAGAGCATTAGCCACCTCTGTAGCGTTTCAGTCTAGGTTGCCCATAGACTCAATCTGTGCAGCTGCCACTTGGGCAAACCCCCACACTTTTTTGAGCCACCCTGGGTTTTAGGTGCTAGGGATGCTGTTCCAAACAGCAAGAATGAAGGCAAAATAGACAACTTAACATAAAGAAGTTATGTACCTACCATAACATTCCATGTTAGTTGTCTTCATCTCGCCTTCCTTCTTGCGTCCCTCCCTCCTTCCCCCTTCCTAGAGGATTGAGAGGAGTTCCCTTTTGTTTTCACTGGCTGAGCATCTTTTATTACTTCACATGCCAGGTAAATCTATAACTCTTTCCTTGTTTAGGTGTATTGGACAACCAGTTTTAGTAACTGGTTACTTTGCTAATGTCTAGTGTGCGCTATCACAAATGAGATCTGGGTAGCTGATGCTGGGTATTCTGGCATAAAGGGTAGCCTCGAGCCAGTAAATAGCTCTCGAGCTATAGAGGATGGCCAAGTTGGAGCCGAGGATCAGCTCCGAACCTAAACAGCAAGAAGGAAGGCGAGATGAAGACAAGTAACATGGAACGTTATGGTTGGTACATAACTTCTTTTTTTCAGAAGTATGAATTGTCAGGTTCATATGTTAAAGTTTTTTCTGACAAACTGTCAAAGTATGAGAAAAATCTGCTTTAAATAACTTAGTTTCTTCTATTGCTCAGGTCACTATTCATTGTTCGCTGTGTATCTTGATACCTTTTCCAGGACTAAGGCCACGGTACTGTTTTAAGGAGGTTTGCATGGCTACATTCTCTGAACCTTCCAGATGATGTTAAAAGTGAGATTTTAAATTCTCCCTTGGATAGGGATTAGTTTTTACCCCTTCTGATGCAGAGGTGATCAAAAGTGTGATGAAAGGGGCAATTTGGTCCAGGAAATCTGTAAGATTTTTCAGCTCTTCTTTCCCAAATTGTCCAAAGGATTTTCTTTCTCCTCTCTTATTTTTGTCAAAAAACAGAATAAACAGTGTTCAACAGAATTCAGGTAAACGTACACTTAAGAAGGAATGGCAAGGGAGTTCCAAAAAGAAGTCTTTAACCTTCCAATACCAAGGACACTTCAATATAGCTGAATGACCGTTCAAGGGACCTTGTGGCCCACTCTCACCCTGGCCCCCTTTTTATTCCAGAAAGTCTTAATCTCTATTTTTCTGTTTGGCAGTAGATTGCTTCAGACAAATGGGTTCTGAATATCATTCATCAAGATTACAGATGACAGTGAGAGATCACTGTGGTAACTCCCTTATGGCCTAGGCAAAATTGGATCTCCCTTTTAATGGAATTGGCTAAGGGCAAAAGGGAGTTACCACACTGATCTCTGATAATTTTTTATTAATCTTTAGAAGAACCTTGGGAATCATTGTAAAAGGTGGAACTGCATACAGGAACAACCGTCTTGACAGACTGGATCTGCTCACACAGCATCAGGGGCAAATGGTATACCCTAACATAGAGTACTTCCAACTGACAGCCTGGAAGATTCTGTTTTGATAGCTTTAAGACAAGGTATTTAAAGAGGCAACAAAACCTACAACTAGAAAGTCTTACGTTTATAAGTGGAAGAGGTTTTCTAGGTGATGCCTGGCCAGTAACAGAGGTCCTAAAAAGGTTTCACCCCTTCTGGTTTTAAATTGTATTTGTGTGATCTACTTAGAGTTGGGTTGTCATATACTTCTAAGTGCATCTTGCAGGTATCTCAACTTGCCTGCCCTTGTTTCCCCTTCTTTCGTCTCTTTATGTGGTCAAACAGTTTATGAAAGGAATGTTGCACGTGAGACTCCCCTCAAAAGCAAATTATTCTTCTCTGGGATCTTAGATTTGTTGTTGACCATACTTCATTTTGAACCTTCCTGTCAGGCTGATTTATTGTTCATTACTTGGAAGACTGTTTTAGTCATTGCTCTAACACCTGCAGAGTGAGTTCTGAGCTGCAAGTTCTCATAGTGGGGCAACCTTGTCCGTTTTTTTCACATGAACAGGGTTGTGTTATGCACTAATCCATCAGTCATGCCAAAAGTTGATTCAGAATTTACTTTGAATTAATCCATCAATCTCCCAGTGTTCTATCCCGATCCAAAAACAAGGGAGAACAGATTTGATATACCTTGGACACACACACAAAGGCAACTCAGTTACTACCTTGACAGAACAAAGTCCTTTAAGAATAATAAATGGCTGTTTGTCTTCTATATGGGGTCTAAGAAAGGTTAGGCAGTCTCTAAGCAATCTGTTGCATGATGGTTGTCTTCTGCATTTGTTTTCTTTTACTCCCATCATGGTAAATCTCTTCCAGGCAAGGTTAAGAATCACTCAACTAGGCTTTATCCTCTTCAGTGGCATACTGGAAAAGGGCGGACACTAGAAGCATTCTATAGTCACCAGCCTTGTCCTCTGTTCATATCTTCACAAAGCACTGCAACCTAGATTCCTTTCCAGGTTTCCCAAACAGGCTATGCTAGGATAATTCCCCATGGGCTCCTGAATCCTTATCTTTCCAGCTCCCAGTTAAGGTAAGCTTTGAGAATCCCCTTAATTCCACTGTAAGTCCTACTTACTTGTAACACTAGATGTTTGAGTTCCTCCCTTTCTACTGCAGCATAGTCAGTCACAACAGACACCTCAAACTTGGCTTGGGGAGCAGTGCTAATGGGAATGAAAGTGCAAGGTCTTTGCGACATAAAAGACATACTAAAGCTCATAACATAAAAGAGGTGTTGATGCTTATACATGCTGTCAATTCTCTCAGCAGTCTATGGTCTGCATGACCTTTTCAAGTTTTTACAGACATCACCACAGTGCTGTGGCATATAAACAAGCAGGGAAGAACTAGATCTTAACTAGCCATGGTAGCCTTGGATTTAGCTTTTTAGCAGTCTCACTGTACAGGCATCTCTGTCAGAGCAAAACTGTGTGGCAGGATCAGGACAGGCTGTCATGAGTGGACGTTGAATCTTGGGGGGGGGTCTTCCAGCAATTAATCCAACTGTGGGAACACCTCAAATAGATGCTTTTGCTTCCACTCACAACAATCAGTTGATAAAATTATTCTCCAGGACTCCATGCAAGAAAGACTGGAAGACTGCTGCTTTTTCATTTTCTTGGACAAGAATGTCCCTGTATGCTTTTTTACCCTTTCCACTAATATCCAGGGTCATTCAGAAAAGTGAGAAGAACTCATCACAGAAAATCATGGTGATTCCCTTCTGGCCCAGGCAACAGTGGTTCTTTCTTCTTTTGGAAATGGCCACGGGCAATTACCACAAGCTTCCTCACAGACGGGATTTACTGTTACAATGAGGGTGCTTGATACATCTTGACCCCAGTCAACTCCAACTGACTGCCTGGTTGATCAAATCTTAATACCTTTTGGGCACTGTTTTTCTTAGAACATACTACAAGTACCAAAGGAGGGAAGAAAATGTCCTATTAGAAAATCATATGCTAGTAAATGGAAAAGGTTGTATAATTTGTGCAAATTAAAGAACCAGAACCTATTCAGGGCAAGTGTTTCTCTGGTTCTACATTATCAGTATGGGTTACTATTATCCGTCCTTTTTTACTCTTCAGTCAATGATCCTTTATTGGCCATTTCAACATGTCTGCCCATGGATACCACTCTTTCATTGCAGTCTTATGTAAAAGTTTTTTGAGAAGGGTGCTGCATACGGAGCAGCGTTGAAGGTTGCTCCTCTTTGGGATCTTAATTTTGTGTTGGAAAAATTAGATCTTGTACCTTTGAACCAGCTCATCAAGCTTACTTAAGGTTCTTAATGTAAAAAACATTGTTACTGTGTGCTCTGACCTCTGCAAGAAGACTGTCTGAGTTACAAGGTCTTGTGGTACATTAGCCATATCTGATTTTCCACAAAGATATAATCTAATGTTGTCAATCTTCATTCGTTCTTGACGAATGGGACTCAACTTTGCTGTTATACAGCTCACGCCAGCCAAAAACTTTAGAGCTAAGACTACACACAATGCCCTCTCCTTATTACCTCAGATCTCGTTTGCCACTCTGATAATTAGACGCATCAGCCAATACTCTCCAGGTAAGTGCTTTGTTTCTTATATATATATATATATATATATATATATATATATATATATATATATATATATATATATATGTGTGTGTGTGTGTGTGTATCTATCTATATATCTATATATATATATATATATATATATATATATATATATATGTGTGTGTGTGTGTGTGTGTGTGTGTGTGTGTATATATATATATATATATATATATATATATATATATATGCTTCTTTTATTTTTAATTTTCTTGTGTAATGTTGTTATTTTAAGGATTACACTACTCTTGTTATATTAGAGTGTGTGTGTGTTTAAACTTTACTCTACCCTAAAAAAATGAACAGATCAGTCAAATATACTTAGAAACACAAATCCACAGAAAGATATTCGATTTTGTGTTCACCATTGCATGAGATTAAAGGTTTTGAAACGTCTTTACTCTACCCTCCTACCATAAGGTATTCCTAATTAACATTGTTGGTATTTTTCTTTCCTTTTTACCTCTCAGGTAGTCTCCTTTACCATCGTTGGTATTCTCCCCTCTCTCTTTTCCTTCTTGATAGTCTTTCCTACCATTGTCAGTAGGTCTTCCCTTTTCTGTCCTTAATACTAGTGTGTGTGTGTGTGTGTGTGTGTGTGTGTGTGTGTGTGTGTGTGTGTGTGTGTGTGTGTGTGTGTATGCATTTTTCTGTTAAAATAGCGGAAAAGCAAAAAGGCACTTCTGGCTTTAAGCAGTGCCAAGATTTTGGTAGAAAGATGCCCAATTCAGACTGGCATCTTTCCTGCATGTATTGTTTGGGTGTGCCTCATTTAGAAATTAATTGTAAAATTTACCAGGGTTTTAGTGCTAGAAATTTGGCTGAGAGACAAAATAAACTAATTTTGAAAGGTTTATTGAAGTCTTCCTTTGATGAAGCCCTGTCTAAGTCTCAGACTTCTAATGTCGAGCAAGAAAAGAAAAGTCATTCAGTGCTGACCTCACCATCGACACAGCACTCCAAGAGACAAAAATTTCTGGTTCTGTCGATCTCTTCAGAACCAAAGAGTAAAGTACCTAGATTTTCTGTATTACAGCCTTCGGCACTGACCCCCTCGGTGCCGATGGTTTCAAAACCAATCAGGACAACCTTGGCACTGACTCAGTCGGCACTGACCATGACTCTTTCCGCACCAAAAATTTTGTCGGCACCAGCTTCTTTGACCTCCTTGGTTCTGACTTCTCCATCTGCTCTGCAACATAAGGTGCCAAAATCAGACATTTTTATACCTGTCAGAATGAAATAGTCCCCTTCCACAGACCCCTTTCTAGGCCATTTTCTCAGACCCTTTCTGGAAAGGCCTGAGTCTCCCTCTGGGATGTCAGTCCGCTCCACCAGACGTCTTTCCCAGGTAGATGTAGTGAGATTAATGGATCAGCTTTTGGCAGTCAGATGGCTTCCTGCACCCACTGAGATCTGCCTCCCCTCTAGAACTGAGGTCTTCTTTCCCAGGACTTCACCTGTCTTTCCTCTTTTGATCTCCTTTTCAGGTTTGAAGCCCACCACTTTGACTGCCCCAGTTCCAGCTGCTATATTCCTGACAGAAGCACCTTCTTTAGTACAGAGTTCAGCTCTGATGTCTTCAGCTCCTACAGAACTGATAGACACTCAGGGCTGTGGTTTGGCTGTCGGTTCCAGGGACTCTGGTACAGTGCCAGTTGTTTGCTCTGAGCCATCCTTGTCTCTCGGAACCCTGACGGTTTCTGACTGTTCTCCAGCTCCTATTTTGGAGGGTATTCCTCAGGAGTGGAGTGTGACCCCGGGTTCAAGGTTGTCTTTCCCGGTTCTGGGCTCCCATCCCTCTTTGGGTGGGCCTGCCTTCCAGATAATTGAGAGAGCTTTAACCTCAGTGGACTCCTATTTGGCTCCATGTACATCAAAATGTCATATATTTGTGCCCTCTGGTTCGCAGCTATCATCTCCTACATCAGGACAGCAGGCATCAAAGCGACAAGATGTCCCTGTTCAGGATCTCTCTTCTTCAGAGTCCTCCTCAGAGATTCCCACTGAGGGGCCAGCTCATAAGAAGACTTGCAAGAGGAAGCTTTTAGATTCTCCAGATGAATCAGTAACGGAGACACTGATTACAATGAAGGGGAGGGCTCCCCTCCCGGTCACTGCTTGAAGATGTCTCCTTTGGAGACATCCTAGAAATCCTGAAACAGAGGGGTTATTGTAAGCCCTCCAACCCATTCTTGCAGGCTTTCAGTGCTTGCCCATCTACTTCCTGGGTGACCCCACCCGCTGACAACCTTACGAAGCTCATAGTGTAGCGGGCATGGAAGACTCCTGACTCCATAGAGGTGATTCCCCGGAGACCAGATAAAATTATTTCAGTGCCAGAAGATCAGCCACACTGGGGAAAGCAATGCACAGTATTAGAACAGACCAGGATCTATCATGCACTGTCGCAAATAACAAACTAAAAAGTTCAGCACAGGTAGAAAAACTTAGAAGATACACAGATAAATATAAGGGAAAGTACAAAATAAGCAATTTATTGATGACCCAAAAAAGTTTTATAGGGAATTGTGAAATAAGGTAAAAGGAATTGAAAAACCACCAAAAAAAGAGGAAGCAGATACATTTTGGAGAAATATCTATGAAGATCCTGTGGAACATAATAAAGATGCCTAAATGGCTAGAAGAAGTAAAAGAAAGAATAAAAAGTTTAAAGGTACAGGATATGAAATGGGATGAAATAACAGCCAGAGAGATTGAAACAAAGTTAAGAAAAGCCTCTAACTGGAAAACCCCAGGCCCAGATGCAGTACTTAACTTTTGGTTAAAAGTATTAACATCTTTGCATGAGGATTTAGCCATGAGTAAGATCTATTTTGTATGCGCACCCTGAACAGACACCACACTGGCTAACAACAGGCAAAACAATCTTCTTCTCTTTTGGCTGCTCCCGTTAGGGGTCGCCATAGCAGATCATCTGTTTCCATTTCTTTCTGTCCTCTGCATATTGCTCTGTCACACCAACCACCTGCATAAACCTTTCTCACCATGTCCATAAACCTTATCTTAGGCCTTCTTCTTTTCCTCTTACCTGGAAGCTCCATCCTTAGCATCTTTTTCCCAATATACCCAGCATCCTTCCTCAGCACATGTCCAAACCAACACAACCTCTCCTCTCTGACTTTGTCTCTAAACCGTCCAACCTTAGCTGACCCTTTAATATACTGATTCCTAATCCTGTGAAAACAATGCTCTAACTTGAGCAAACCTGCAAGCTAGCCTAAAAATCATAGACCAATTACTTGCCTTCTGACGACGTCTAAACTATACACGGGAATTGACGCTGACAGAGTTTATAGTCATTTAGAAGGAAACTCAATTATGGCAGTAGAACAAAAGGGCAATAAAAGAAAGTCATATGGAACAAAGGATCACTTGTTGTTAAATAAAGTTATAGTGGAGAACTGTAAAAAGGGGAAGAATCTAAGTATGGTATGGATTGACTACAAAAAAGCATTTGACATTATCAAATTCATGGATAAAAGAGTGCTTAAAAATGTATAAGATACACCCTACACTGATTGACATTACAGTAAAGATGAAACAGTGGCAGACCACTTTGCAATTAAGCCATAATAAAGGACAAATTATTATCCCAGGGATAAAAATTCAAATGGGGGATATTCCAGGGTGACTCTGTCATGGTTGTTATTCTGCCTTGCCATTAATTCATTAAGCTGTTTACATAACAGCTTAGGTCATGACTACAATTTGGCTCATAGAAAACAAAAGTCTAATGACATTTCATCTTCTCTTTGTCTATGATTTAAAACTGTGTAGCTCATCAGATGAAGAACTGAAAGTACAGCTGCAGGTTGTTACAACTTTTTCAGATGATATTAGAATGTCATTTGGTTTTGATAAAATGTGCAAAAGCAACCTTTAAAGCAGGAAAACTGCAGCACTAGGGAAACGTCAGTTTGGGGCAAGAATGTGATATAAAAGAACTTGAGAAAGATGTAGTGTATAAATACGTGGGAACTGATGAAGGATCAGCAATAAAACATGAACAAATGCGAATAGAACTCAATAAGGAGTACTTTAGAAGACTTAAATTAATCCTGAGAACAGCATTGACATCTAGGAAAAAGATCCAAGCTATAAATCAATTTGCTCTTCCTGTCCTAACGTACAGTTTTGGAGTGATTGACTGGCCCTAAAAAAGTGTTGGATAGATTAGATGTTGAAACAAGAAGGATGCTTCATGCTCACCAAATGATTTATAAAAATCAGTGTACACCATGATTATACATTCTCCGTTCCAAAGGAGGGATGGCCCTCCTTGAAATTGATTACATGTTTAGATCTGCAATCTTTGACTCCACACATATCTACTGACCTCACAAGATCGAAATGTAGTGAAATTTTTGAAACATGAGGATAATACATCTAAGATGACTTCTCTGCTTAATTTAGCAGAAGGATAGCGACACCAAGCAGGAATGAAAATCAAACCAGAAGTAGATAAAAACACTGAATGTGCCAAAAAACAAAAGAAAGAATATAAGGTGAAGTACCAGATGAGAAGGCAAGAAATGTGGAAAAAACATAAATATAGTTGCAAGTATAGAAAACTTCTGGAAGAGCCTCATGTTGATCAAGAACGAATGCAGGAATGGTTAAGGAGAGGCGAATTCAAACCAAGAAATGAAAGTTTAATATTGGCAGCCCAAGACAGTGGTTTACAAAGTCCATTGAACATGTGGGAGAAACAGACAAATGTAGATTTTGTAAAACCGAATTGGAAACAGTCACACACCTTGTTGCTGGTTGTGACACACTAATGGCAGAAGGACTGTATACTGAAAGGCATAATAATGTGGTGAGACTGTTGCACTTGGGATTTTGCAAACATTATGGTATCGAAGTGGCTGAAAAACACTGGAAACATGAGCCACAAAGCATCATAGAAAATGATGACATTTACATCACATGGGATCACCCATTACCAACAGTTCAAAAGATAGAGGCTAGAAAACCAGATGTAGTGGTCTAAGAAAAGAAGACAAAAGTAGCATTAATCATTGAAATCACCACAGCCAGTGACTATAGTGTCGTGCGTACAGAGACACAAAGTCATAAAATACCAGGATCTGCAGGCAGAAATTAGAACAATGTGGAAGAAAGATACCCAGAGAGTTCCAATAATAGTAGGAGCAAGAAGTCTTATAAAAAAGAATTTACAGTCATATTTAGATATGTTACCAATCCATGTAAACCCATACGAATTGCAGAAGGAATCATTACTGGGCACATTGCAGGTGCTGCGAAGAGCACTACTGGCTGACATCAAAGATTGAAACAATACTAATTTTATGAACTTTAATCATACTTTGACTTAGGAATGGGGTCCATTCCTGTCATATTATTAGAAACCGAAAAGATTTGGAGAAATTAGAAAAGGGAAAGGGCTTATCAGTAAATGCCATGGTGGTGGAGGCAGCCACCAAAAAGGAACTTGCCGAGGAGAGTTCCACTGTCCATCCTCCTAACCGAGATTCCCAGATGATGGACAGGTTTGGGAAGTGGGTCTATGCATCATCGACCTTCGCCCTTAGGTCCTGGAACTTCATGGCACACTTCACTAGACTAAAAAGGGATCGGATAAAGGAACTATCTGATACCCTCACCAGAGGTGTGTCTGACAAGGTACAGGATAAGGTTGCCTCTCAGCTTGCCACCCTAGAGTCTGTATTGAACTTGTCCATGCAGCTCATCGCTCATGCAGCCAAGGGAACGACCAAGGCAGTGGGTTCAGGCATTGTCATAAGGCTACACGCCTGAATGCATTTGTGTGACTTTGCTGAACTTTTCAAGTCTTCCTTCATCAGTGCTCCTATTAACAGATCTTCCTTATTTGGCCCTAAAGTTAAGGACACACTAGCCAGGTGTGAGAAGAATGGAAAGACCCTTTCTGTTGTGGGTATTCATTTTTCTACTCCTCAACAATCTTATTCTAGGAATCAGAGAGGTGGGAAATGTGGTTCAAAACGTTCCAAGGGCTTTTTCAGGACACACGTGGTGAATACTCCCCTTGGGGGTGAGGGGGGACTTCTAGTGGAAGACACCCTACCTGTGGCAGCGGAGGTCAACGAAATCAGGGCTCCAGAGACTCCTTCTCTGGTCAGCCCTATCAGCGCTGCTGAATGGAGCCCCGATTACTTACCTCTGGAAGCAGTCAGGGGAAAATTTTCACTGCACCAAACAGCCTGGTTTTCAGATTCAGATTCTTGGGTGCAGAGAATTATAACCAGATGTTACCGCATCCCCATTACTCTTTTACCAAAGTCACCAAAATGAGTTCCCCTATGTTCCACCCAGTCAGAGGGACCAAGCAGCCATAGGAATTAAAAAGCTGTTAGTAAAAAGAGTCATCCAATAAGTCCCACCCGACCAAAGAGGATCCAGATTTTACTCAAGTTTTTTTTTAGTGCCAAAAAAAACGGGACTGAAGACCAATACTAGATCTCAGCCTTCTGAACAAGTTTATTCAGCAGGCAAAATTCTGGATGGTCACAGTTCAGTATATCCTTCCTTTTCTAGAGGAGAATGATTGGATATGCCGTACAGGCCTGCAGGATGCATATTACCACATAAAGATGGACAAATGCTCCAGAAGGTTCCTCCACTTCTGGCTGGGAGCCAGTCATTTCCAGTTCAGAGTGCTGCCCTTCGGACTCAGCACAGCCCCCATGGTGTTCACCAAATGCATGGCAGCAGTAACAGCTCACTTGAGACTTCACAAATTCCAAGTGTTTCCATACCTAGACAACTGGCTCCTCACTGCCTCCTCCAGGCATCTACTGCTTCAGGCCCCAGATTTCATACTAAATCTTTTTCAGTCCTTGGGCATTACAATAAACAGAGAGAAGTCCCAGCTGACCCCAACACAAGACCTAGAATTTATAGGAACACACCTCAGTACAATTTCTTGTATAGCCTCTCTCCCTCTACATAGACTACAAAAGATAAGATCGCAAGTACAACTAATCATTTCCAGAAACAAGGTTTCTGCCCTTCTCATCCTACAAGCTCTGGGATCTATGGCAGCAACCATAACCTCAGTGCCCCTTGCAAGGTGTCACATGAGGCTGCTTCAGTGGCTGTTAGCAGCACAATGGTTAATACTGACACAGCCAATGTCTTACCCAATCCTGATAACAAATCGCTGCAAGAAGGATCTCTCCTGGTGGATGAAGTCAGAGGAAAATCTATGGGGCCGCACCTTCACTCCCTCTCTGCCTGCTGCTGTAGTAACCATGGATGCTTCCCAGATCGGGTGGGGGGGCATTATATGGGAAGAACAGTTCAAGGCACCTGGTCCCCGCAAGAGGCCAATTTGCACACCATTGTTTTGGAGTTGAGGGCAATGCTTGTAGCGTTGCAAGACTTTCAGACTGTCTTTCCTTCAAGTACAATTGCAATTCCATCAGACATGTCGATAGTCTGGTATATCAACAAACAAGGTGGAAACAGATCTTACCCCCTTTGCCAGGAAGCCCTCAGGATATGGCAATGTGCGATCTCTTCCAACTGCTTTCCAATAGCAAGGCATATCCCAGGTAGTTCCAACCTGAGAGCAGACAAACTGAGAAGATACATCCTCCTGCCTCACAAGTGGTCTCTGAATACCAAGGTAACAATGAAAATTTTTCATCATTGGGGCTGACCTTGCTGCGATTTCTTTGCCTTCCCAATAAACAACAAATGCAGCAGCTACTTCACCTTAATACTCTCGCAGGGGAAGTCTCAGAGAGACGCACTACTCTTCGATTGGCCCCTTGGATTACTTTATGCCTTTTCCCCATTCCCGCTCATTCCGTGGTTCTTAAAGAAAGTCCAAAGGTTGAGAAGCAAAGTGATCCTTATTGCACCGTTTTGGCCCCATCAAGTCTGGTTCTCCTTCCTTTGGCCTCACCTGGTTCACTGTCCTTGGATTCTGGAGCCAGTTCCAGACCTGTTGTCTCATCCACAAAGATTGGTGCATCCCAGCCTTCACATTCTCAAGCTGAAGCTTGATTTCTCCAATTCCATTAATTGCCAGGCAGAACAAATTACCTTCCCCAGTACAAAAAATCCTTCTGGCTTCAAATAATCCGTCTACCAGGAAACTTTACCTTAGTAAATGGAGGAGATTTTCAATTTGGGCCCATATGAAGAATCTCAATGCCTTTTTAGCACCCATTGGATAAGGTCTCAGAATTTCTGGCTTCACTTTTTGATCAAGGGGCTTCTGCTTCCATCATCAAAGTGCAATTAGCAGCCACTTCCAATTTCCATAATGGATTTGTTGATCACTCCTTAATTTCCCATCGTTTATGCAAAGTCTTTCTTAAAGGAGCATTATGTCTGAAGTCTCCATTTAAAGACCGTATAGCTCCATGGAACTTAACCTTCATACTACAATCTGTAGTGCTGCAGCCCTTTGAGCCAGCAGCATCTTGTGATCTAAGTTCTTGTCATGGAGGACTCTTTTCTGGTGGCTGTCATTTCTGCCAGAAGAGTTTCTGATTTGCAGGCATTATGTGTGAAACACCCTTATATGGTTTTTCATAAGGATAGGGTTTCCTTGAGGTCTAATCCTTCCTTTCTACCTAAGTTGATCTCAGAATCTAATATTAATCAGACTATTGATTTGCCCATATTTTTTCCATATTTTTCAAATAAAGTTGAATACTGCTTACATTTGCTAGATGTTCACAGACAGTTAAGTTTCTGCCTTGACAGAACCAGGCAGTCTAGAAAATCAGATCAATTGTGTGTCTCATTTTCAGGTCCATCTCTGGGTAAACCTATTTCGAAAGTTACTTAGTCAAAATGGCTTAGGGATTGTGTCACTTTCATTTACAGTCATAATAACCGCAAGTTACCTGCACCTGTGAAAGTGCATTCCACCAGATATGTATCCACTTCAACTGTTTTCCATTCCAAGGCATTCATGGAAGAAGTATGTGCAGCTGCAACATTGGCTACCCCCCCCCATACCTTTATCAGTCATTACAAATTGGATATGGTCTCCAGGGGAAGAGCATCTTTCGGCTCTATGGTACTCAGGAATGTCTTCCATAGGGCCACCCAGGACTTAAAGTAGCTGGGAACTCTGTCCCATTCGTCAAAAATGAATGAAGATTGACAACATCAGATAAAGAAGTTATGTCATTACCACAACATTCCACATGTGTTGTCATTCTTCATTCATTCTTGGCACCTCACCCTCCTGCCCCCTCCTTAGGACTTCTGGAGGTTTGGACATTTGTTCTGGCAGTTTTTTAGGTGTTAGCTTAGACATGGCTTCACTTATCTATCCTGTGCTGTAAACTCGATCTGAGGTAATAAGGAGAGGGGTCTTGTGGGTAGAGTCTTATCTCGAGAGTTTTGGGCTGGCGCGAGCTGTATAATGGCCAAGCCTGTTCCGAGAGGTCGGAACCGAGTCCCATTCGTCAAGAATGAATGAAGATCGAGAACACAGATGGAACATTATGATAAGGACGTAACTTCTTTTTTTCTTGTGAACTAATCCTTGATTTATGCCTAAAGTGGTGTCTGAGTTTACCTTAAGCAAGCTATCCATTTCCCTGTCTTCTTTCCATAACCTAAAAAATGAGGAAGAAAAGATACTTCATACGCTGGATGTTCAAAGACAACTCAGATACTTTCGTGACAGACCAAAATCTTTCAGGAAGTCTGATCAGGTGTTCATTTCCTGTGAAGGTAAGAAATAAGGTACAACCTATGTCATAGCCAACTATTTCTAAATGGCTGTCTTACACTATTACCTTTTGATGTTAAGTTGTCAAACTCGCCTTCATTCTTGCTGGATGGGTTTGACTCGGCACTTGCTAAGCTCGAGAGCTAATTTTACCAGCTTGAGGCAACCCTATATCCCATGATGCAAGGCGTGACTACCCAGATCTCGTTTGCTGCTTTGCGAAGAGGTCTTCTTTTACCAGCTCAGGTAGTGTTTTGTAATTTAACTTTCTACAGTCTAAAATCTTCCCCTTTTTCAAGCCTTTTCGTGTAAGTATTAGAGTTAGTCTTTCTATAGCCTATCTCCTTAACCCTATACTCCCTCAACCTAATAGGTTTAGTTATTTTCCCCTTCAGACCTTAAGCCTCCCTTTCCTTAATTCCTGTCAGGGTGTTTGAGTGTTGTACTTAGTTCCCCCCCCCCCTTCTTCTTAGTTAACTGTGTGGGTGAACTTTGTGTGTGTGTGTTGGTTCACTGGACATAATTATGTCCAAAGAATCGAAGGTCTCAGGCTTCAAGAAGTGTGACTCGTGCTGTCAGAAGATGTCTCTAACAGACGGTCACACTTCTTGCGTGTACTGCCTGGGACCTCTACACCTGCAGGACTCCTGTGCCATTTGTCATTCTTTTAGCCACAGAGTCCTGCAGGAACGTAGGATTAAATTAATCCTACGAGGCTTATTGAAGCCGGAGAGCTCCCCGACCAAGACCGGGTCGGGGAAGCCCTCTAAGCCACCTAAGCCCCAGGCTTTCAGTTCGAAGCCTTCGGCTGTGGCTCCGACTCCTTCGGAGTCTAGGTCGGCTCCGGCCGGAGCCGATCTTTCTCTCTTAGAGGCGGTGGTATTGGTGCCGGCCGGCTCTGATACACCTGCATCGAAGTCAATGTCGGCTCAGGCTGGAGCCGACATTTCCATGTCCCAGACTGGAGCCGATAAGTTATCGGCTCCAACTGGAACCGAGGGGTCTTCGGCTCCAATGGCTCCTACTAGGAAGAGATCTCGGTCTCCTTCCCTGGAGTCGATTCGCTCGGCTCCGGGATCTCTACATTCGGAGTGGAGCCATCGGAGCCGATCTTCTAGGTCTTCCAGGCTCTCTGACCACGACTTGGAGAGAGTGGTAAGCAGATTGCTGAAATCACAGGCACTGGCCCAGATGCTCCATAGCCCGTCTCAGCAGACGACCGCTATCACTCATCCCCCTGAATTTCCTCCTTCGACTCTCCTCCAGAGTTCGGAGCGGGAGCTTCTCGAAACCTTGACTGTTGTTGCGTCGGAGCCGATGCCAACCCTTTCGGCTCCGTCGTCTTCGACTCCGATTTCCTCCATGATACCTTCCATGGAGGGATCCGGTCGTCGTGACTCCCGTGTCGGCTCCTTGTCCGGCCCAGTTCTCCCTCTCGGAGCTTCGGCGTTGGTGAGTTCGGCACCGACATCGGCCTCAGAGCCTTCTCTTTCGGCGGGGCCGGGAGTTCCTGTTTCTTCGGAGCGGGAGCTCTCTGGCCTCCCTGGAAGGGGAGCCTTTGAGGTGATGAGGAGTGTTCTAGCCCCTCAGCTGAGTCAACAGTCGGTTCCATTAGCTCCCCCCTCCTCGGTGCCTGCTGATATCTCTTCCCACTCTCTTGCTCCCGGACCCAGAGATCCATCGCCCCAGGTTTCCCCACTGGGAAGAACTTCCTCTTCCGAGGTTTCTCCTGATCCTTCGAGGGAACCCCCACGTAAGAGGACTTGCAAGAGGAAGCACATAGACTCCCCTGAGTCTACAACATCTGATACTGACTTAGATGAGTCGGAGGGATCCCCAAAGTCCCCCTCTGAGGATGTCTCCTTTTCAGACATCTTGGAACTCCTTAAACAGAGGGGGAACTGGCCTTCCATTAACCCCTCCGAGGATGAGTCAGTATACCTGGAGGCTTTTGGATCTCGATCTTCCACCTCCTGGGTGTCTCCGCCTTTCGACCCTCTCATGGAAGTGGTGGCTCGAAGGGCGTGGGCGGCCCCGGATTCTGTGGAACCAGTCCCTAGGAGGCCATCTAAATTTATCACGGCCCCGGTAGACAAGCAGTTTCTCACCAAGGGTGTCCCTGTTGATGCCATGGTGGTGGCAGCTGCCACCAAGAAGGAACTTGCCGATCCTTCTGTACCTGTCCATCCTCCTAACAAGGAGTCTAGGACCATGGATAGGTACGGTAAGCGGATTTTTTTCCGCAGTGACCTTCACTGTGCGCTCGCTGAATTATCTCTGTCACTTTACCCGGCTTCAGAGAGATATTCTCAAGGAACTAGGTGAGGTAGTACAGGATCCGTCAGCTGCCGGGGCTCAAGAAAAAATTACCTCGCAGCTGGGAATCCTAAATTCCTTAACAAACTCCTCCATGCGGCTCATTTCTTATGCGGCCGATGGAGCGAGTAGAGCCGCAGGCACAGGAGTGGCCCTTAGGCGTCAGTCCTGGATGCGGCTTTGCAACTTCGCAGATCCCTTTAAGGCGTCCTTCACAAATACTCCCTTCGACGGTTCGGCTTTGTTTGGACCTCAGGTGAAGGAAACATTGACCAGATGCAAGCAGGGCGGCAAGACTCTTTCTGCCGTAGGAGTCCGTTTCTCCACCCCTTCAAGACCTTATCCTAAAGGTCAGAAGGGAGGGAAGATGTGGTTCCGTAAATCTCAGGGAGTCACGCCGGACGCACGTGGTCAGTTTACCCCCAGAGGTAGAGGGGGTAATAACAATAGACGCCGCCCTAGGGGCAGAGGGGATCTGCAGAATCAGGGTAGCAGAGAGCCTCTCCCTGACAAACCCTTCCAGCATCCCTGAGGTGTTGCCCGACTGTCCACCCTTGGAGGCAGTCGGGGGAAGATTGTCGCTGTACCCAACAGCCTGGCTTTCCCTTTCTCAAGACATTTGGGTACAGTCGATCATATCCGAGGGTTACAAGATTCCCTTCGAAAACTATCCTGTTCCTCAGAAGGTATTCCTCCCAGACGTTGCACCCGGTCTAAGGGAGTTCTCAAAGCTGGAGGTATCAAAACTTCTAGCAAAAAGAGCCATCCAGCCAGTTCCAGCAGACCAAATAGGATCCGGGATCTACTCAAGATTCTTTTTGGTCCCCAAAAAAACAGGAGATTGGAGACCAATTCTAGACCTCAGCAGACTAAACAAGTTTGTCAAGAAGGCAAGATTCCGGATGGTCACACTTCAGTCCATTTTACCCTTTTTGGGCAAGGACAACTGGATGTGCTTGGTAGATCTTCAGGATGCGTACTATCACATAAAAATTCACAGGCGCTCCAGAAGGTTTCTCCGCTTTCGGCTGGGGACCAGTCATTTTCAATTCAGAGCCCTGCCCTTTGGTCTCACTACAGCCCCCAGAGTGTTCACCAAATGCATGGCAGCGGTCACGGCTCATCTGAGACGTCAAGGATTTCAGGTGTTTCCGTATCTAGACGACTGGCTCCTCACGGCCACCACCAGGCATCAACTTCTCCAGGCCAGGGACTACACTCTTCATACGTGCAGCCAGTTAGGAATTTCCATAAACTTCGAAAAGTCCTCCTTGTTACCTTGCCAGTCTATTACCTTTATAGGCGCAGAACTAGACACTGTTGGGATGTCAGCAAGACTCACAGATCAAAGACTTCTGGACATCCAAAAATATGTTCAGATCATCCTACTCAGCAAAAAGATCAGGGCCAGGTTTGTCCTGAAGGTGCTAGGACTTATGGCGGCTGCCATCGTACTTCTTCCTTTGGCTCGCTTCCATATGCGGCTACTGCAATGGATGTTATTCACCCAGTGGTCCTTCCAGCAGCTTCCCATGCGCCACGAGATCATCGTGACACAATCTTGCAAGAGTCACCTGACCTGGTGGATTTCTTCCCCTCAAGTCCTCCAGGACAGACCGTTTGTTCCCCGGCCCGGTTGCCACAGTCACATCGGATGCCTCCCTGATCGGGTGGGGGGGGGGCATTATCAGGGCAGGATGGTCCATGGCACTTGGCAACCCTTCGAATACCATCTGCACATAAATGTCCTAGAGATGAGAGCAGTGCTTTTAACATTGCAAGCCCTCAACGACTTTCTTCCTTTAGGAACTATTGCAGTTCAGACGGACAACATGTCCGTAGTATGGTACATCAACAAACAGGGCGGGACCAAGTCCTATCCACTGTGTCGAGAAGCTCTCAGACTTTGGCAGTGGGCAATCTCCTCTCATCGGTTTCTGATAGCAACGCACATCCCCAGGAAATCCAACTTCATTGCGGACAGATTGAGCAGAGCTATTCTCATGCCTCACAAGTGGTCTCTCAAACAATCAGTAGTGGAGGAGATTTTTCAGAAGTGGGGCTTCCCTTGCTGTGACCTTTTTGCTACACCCCAAAACAGCAAATGCCCGGACTTCTTCTCCCTCTTTCCACTCCCAGGCCAACCCCCCAGAGACGCTCTAACCCAGGTTTGGCCCCGGGGACTTCTTTATGCTTTTCCTCCATTCCCCTTGATACCTCAAGTCATTCAGAAAGCTACCGTTTTGAGAGCCAAGTTGATTCTCATTGTCCCTTACTGGCCTCGACAAATTTGGTTCCCGTTCCTTCATCGCCATCTATTGGTACAGCCTTGGCATCTGGACCCAGTTCCAGATCTTTTGACCCACCAGTCGGGTCATCTGCACCAGGCCATTTGCTCTCTCAACCTCACCGCTTGGTTGCTCCACTTCCTTCATTAGCCAGGCTT
Source organism: Protopterus annectens (assembly GCF_019279795.1). Lineage (NCBI taxonomy): Eukaryota > Metazoa > Chordata > Ceratodontiformes > Protopteridae > Protopterus > Protopterus annectens. The sequence goes on along the minus strand of NC_056734.1, from coordinate 239,404,592 downwards.
CCTATGATTTCTAATCCTGTACGGGATATCATAGTAGCTTCTCTTAAGTCCTCTACCAGAAAGATTTATGCTAGTAAGTGGCAGCGTTTTTCCTTCTGGGCAAAGTCCAGGGACATAGACCCCTTTACTGCCCCAGTTCAGTCAGTTTTGGACTTCTTAGCTGAGATTTTTCAGTCGGGTTCTTCTTCTTCGACAGTCAAAGTCCAGCTGGCAGCAATCTCAAATTTTCATGTTGGCTTAGCAGACCAGAACATAATGTCTCACAAGCTTTGTAAAGCCTTTCTCAGGGGTATCTTTCTACTAAAGCCCCCAGTTAAAGATCCTCCTCCGCAATGGGACCTGAATTTAGTGCTGACATCCCTAATTCTTCCCCCCTTCGAACCGGCTGCTACATGCTCTTTAAAATTTCTCTCTTGGAAGACAATTTTTCTGGTGGCTATTACTTCAGCTAGGAGAGTGTCTGAACTTCATGCTCTCTGTGTTCGACCTCCCTACTTGGTTTTCCACAAGGATAGAGTATCTCTAAGAACAAATCCATCCTTTTTGCCCAAGGTGGCTTCCCAGATGAATCTTAACCAGTCTATTGATCTTCCAGTATTTTTCCCGAATTATTCGGACAGAGCGGAACAGAAACTGCATTATTTGGATGTTCATCGCCAGCTCAGATACTACTTGGATAGAACTAAACAATTCAGAAAATCTGATCAGCTTTTTCTTTCTTATGCAGAAAACAGAAAAGGTCTCCCGGTCTCCAAGGTGACCTTATCGAAATGGCTCTCTTCCACTATTTCCCATGTTTATCTCCTTAGGGGCAAAGAATTTCCCTCTAAACCTAAGGCACATTCTACTAGAGGCCTAGCCGCATCTACAGCCTTTCAGGCTAGATTTGTGCAGCAGCCACTTGGGCCACGCCTCATACCTTTGTCTCACATTACAAATTGGACCTGGCCTCCAGAGACAGAGCTAGGTTTGGTTCCACAGTTCACAAGAGTCTGTTCCATTGAGCCACCCAGGATAGAGGTGCTAGGGACGCGGTCCCATCCAGCAAGAATGAAGGCGAGTTTGACAACTTAACATTAAGAAGTTATGTACCCACCATAACGTTCCATGTTAGTTGTCTTCTCTCGCCTTCTTTCTTGCATCCCTCCCTCCTTTCCCCCTAGCCTGGACAGACCTTGAAGTTGTACTCTTCTCTGGGGACGAGTTTATTCTTCCTATGGACTCCAGTTGTGAGTGGTCACTAGTTTTACTAGTTCCCCTGTGTTGTGTTTACACATTTGGTTACTTTCTTCTCCTTCTGTTGGAAGAAGATAATGGGCATATTTCTATAGCTACCAAACGAGATCTGGGTAGTCACACCTTGCATCATGGGATATAGGGTTGCCTCGAGCTGGTAAAATTAGCTCTCGAGCTTAGCAAGTGCCGAGTCGGAGCCGAGGATCGGCTCTGAACCCATCCAGCAAGAAAGAAGGCGAGAGAAGACAGCTAACATGGAACATTATGGTAGGTACATAACTTCTTATTATATGCAACATAACAGAGCTATTCCAGGGATGGTCAAGACTCATTTAATCACAGACTTGGCTTCATCTGTGGCAGTCTGGAAAGGGCTTTATTGTAGATGTATTCTAGAAGCACCAACTTGGTCATCTGTGCATATGTTTACAAAGCACTTCCTCTGGGTCTAGGACAGACACTGCCAGGACCATTGCCTTGGGGATCCTTGCCCCATCTTCTTCCTCCTCCCAGTCAGCCTATGCAATGGTAATCTACCCATATAACAAAGGCTACTGCAGCAGTGATACACATGATGAACATCGTATAATTGTCTTAAGTAAACTGTCCATGACTGTATATGCTTGAATGATCAGTGCTGCAGTAGTCTCTCCCTCCCTCCATGTCCCTTATTTTTGTAGGCTTCTTTTGCCAGTGTGTGATCCTTTTTCTTTATTTTCCTAGCATTGTCCTTGTCAGGACTTTAGCCTTCTGCTGTCTTTTGGCATTAGAGCTCTGAATGGCTTGGCATCCAAACTTGACCAGCTTTCTAATGGTTTGTGAGTGTGGAAGGTGCCCTTATAGCTTTGGAAGCTGTCTGGCTGTTATATCCTTAGCAGGGTATAGTCCATGTAGCTAAGACTACTGCAGCAGTGATCATTTGAATTTCTACTATTATGGTAAATTTACTTACACAAATGTAGTTTCTATTGCCTGTTGAAAATAGAATCAAAACAACTAATAAAGCAGTAGCAGCTCTTTAATGTAGGAAAGCCACAAGTCATGTAGAATTAAATAATTCTGAGTAAGGGCCTTATCTTTACAGTGTGATTGTACTGGTAGCCACTGCAAAACATGCACTGAATTCTTACATGAGCTGAACAGCTATATCCCATTAAAAGATATGTTACTTTTGGAGTGTAAACTGAACACTGATCATCACATGCAAACTTTATACCAGAGATGCAAACTCTATCTTGTTTATGCCTTAAATAATAACAAGGGAAAGATCTGGGGCAGTGGAGGGCCTGTAGGCCACATGAAAGCTCATCATCTCATCATGCTTAGATAGAGCCCTATACAGCTATACCTCATCTGGTTATGGACAGCATCCAGCCTATGTTGTAATTTTGCTGTGAGAGATGCATGTTTCTGAGTACAGAAGAATTATAACGTAGTATTGCCTGCATTTTACTGATACCACTGCTGAATGAAGGATATCTCAAAGTGGAAGAATATATTCCATGAATAATAACCTTGATACTCAATGGGCGCCTTAAGGATTTTATTCAAGACACACCTTTCTGTGTGTGTTCAGATATGTCAGATACAGATTAATTGAGGACATTGAAAGCAAACTACAGTGGAGTTTAGGTTCTCCAACAGGACTGGGACTGCATGCTCTCTGATATCTAGTACAGCCTAGAAATCTAGTTGAACCAATGTTGAATTCTAACGAGGTCTTTAATTACTTTCATGGGTAATGTTTCAGCCCTGTGCGTTTTACCAAAGCTAGATTTAAATTGATAAAGGAAGTCATAAGAAATCAAATGCAAACTGACCTGAAGTGCAACCACATTGCCAAATAAAGTGGTTTTATCAAAAGGCAGGTAATTGTAAACACTATTCAGATCCAAGATGATTTCATACAGAAAGGTGTAACTAAAGACACTTTTAAATTAACTAGAATGTACCTCTTCCAGGGAAAGATTTGACATTTAATGAATAATTTGATGTAGCACATTTAGGCTTTATTCAGTGTGATTGCTACTGAGTCGAGTTTGCAGGTTTTGGAAAATATACAAAAATGAGTCTATGGCTTCATATTAGTCAGCATAAGCACATTCACACTAAGCAAATAAGGAGGAATGTGGCTTTCATTATTGGGGTACTCTACAGAGGTACCCTTGAGAATTTCCTGCCTAATGGTTTAATTCTTGGTGACAAAGTTCTGAGTGGTTTGTCTTAATCACCGTCAAATTAGTAGAGCAAACTGGAATGCACAGCCTCCCTGTGATTCAGAAGAACTTTGCTGGTCATGCAGAAGGAGAAGAAATATGATTAGAAAAGAACATTGCTTTTTTGAAAACATTTTACATAGGTCAATGACCCAAAGTTTGCCCCCATTTGGCAATAAAGTCTCTACTAACACTATAATCTACAACCATTCAGTACAAAACTACAACAAAGGCCTAGCCAAGCTAGAGTGTTCACTTTATAATACTGTAAACCTGCTGTAATGGAGGCCATTAAGATGCATGCAAATGACCCATTAAGGACATACCAGTGTTTCAGGTACATGACTTCTGAATGCCCATGACTTTTTATTTGTTATAGCTTTATGGGTATACCCAGGCCAATAAGCCAAACCTCACTAGTTGTAGATATGCATGTTACAGCCTTTTGCTTGACCTTATCATTAAAGCATAAATAAATTGTTTGACTAAACACTGTTTTTAACTCAGTGGTGTGTTACCTTTTTACCTTTAGGTTTGGATGCTGTTTGAGCTATTTTGCAGGCACCTTAATATGTATGAGCATGATGGGGAACAATCCATTTGTACTGTACTGATGGAAAAAAACATGCATATCTACAACTTGTGGGTTTGGCAATATTAGCCTGAATATAGCCATAAGGACTTAAAAAATAAAGTCTTGTGTGCATTTAGAAGCAATGTATCTGAAACACTGGTATGTATTTATGGATCATTTGCATGTATCCCATGGGCCTCCACTACAGGAGTGAGGACTCTAGCTTGGCTAGGTCTTTCTTGCAGGTTTTACTGAATAGTTTGTGTGACCTTTTTACCCTTTGGTTTGGATAATCTACATCCATTCACTATAAGGGAGGCAGAGCTCATGATCATAGTATGGCTGCCATGAACATTAGGATATTGTGCATACTGCTAGTATAGCCAGGCATTAGTAATGGGGTTACAGGGCATAGCCATTTGTTCTGGGTAATCAATATCAACATTATAATCCCTGAGGATGAGGTCTGTAATTGTGTAAAGAACCACAACATAATATTTTTTCAAATTCTCATGCCTCGTGTCAAGAGAAGAGAAGTAATGGAGGAGAAGATAACAGGACATGAAGTTTCATTCCAAATCTGTAAAGTTTGGACATTTTAAGTAATTAGGACGACTGCATTCTTATCCATTCATACATCCTTCCACAATCCCTTTTCACCTTTTTGAAATGGGGTCAGGATGTCACTTCAAAGGTGGCAATCATCTAGATCCAAGGTTCACCCTTTTATTGCCCACTTAATGTTTAAAAGTGATTGTGTAGGACTGAGGCATTAGTCTTGGTTAGAGTACTCTAAAACAATCATTTTACTCCTGTTCAGTATCAGACGGGCACCCTTGGTGAGCCTGTTCATTCTAGTGTTAAGACAAAATAAGGAAGCACATACCAGGTGATTTGGGCATTTGCTGCAAATGGGAAATTATGGATTTTTGAGAATCTGAAAAGGATTTTCTGCATACTATACAGAGTAATACTTTTTTGTTTTGGAATTATGAAAGTGTAAATTAAAGAACATTTCCAGTTTACTTTAGTATTGATACATTATATTTCTACTGGAGAGTATGATTGATTTAGGCTGACTATATTTCATGTAGTTTGTTGACATAGTTGAGCAATTCAACAGGTGTTAAAGTATGTGGTTATTTCTACACTTTAGCTGACAACTCCAGAGTTGCACTTGCAAAGCAAAGTAACATGAATGATTGTGGCAGTATGTCAAGGTGCATTTCTCTGGACTCCGTGTTGCAAATGCAAAAAAAGTGATACTGTATATCCCAACATTTCAAGAAGGAATGTGCATTTCTGATAAAAAAAATAATTTTAAAACTTGCTTGTATTTATTTATTTATTGCAGTAGAGATTTGTCCCCTGAATTCCTCTGCATGAAGATTCTGCCAGATTAGTGATGACTTAATGAGCACAATGCCCACGAATCCCAGTACTGCTATTAGATTAAGCTGAAAGCACTTTCAATGAACCTGAAACAAAGATTTTCCTGCAGACAGTCCTCTATCCTCCTATTTTGGTAGATAACCTCCTCACTGTCTTAGCTTACACATACTGTCTTCACAATTGCACAGCATTTGAGAAAAGAGCAAACAGTGCAACCTGTTTGATGTATTGAAATTCAGTGTTAGTCATTTAGCAGCTGTCATATTCTTGCTTTACCCACCTCCATCCGTGATAGTTACATAAACTCCAAAACCACTGTACCTCGGAGTAGGAGGAATTCTCCAAGGTGCAGTAATCTTATAATTAGTATTGCAAAATTAATATATATTTCCACAGATACACTTATATTTTCATTCTTCCGACGGTAGCACTTATGATCCCTAATCTTTTAATAAGAATTGATTTCTGTCTCCATTCAGTATTTCCAGAAAATATATCTGTAGACATAAAATAATTGTAGCTCAATAAAGAGGAGAGTTTTTTGAAATGTACAAATATTCAATACTGCTCATGCATGGTATTTCTGAATAACTGATTTTTTTCATTACTGGAACATTCATCTCTATATAAAAGATCAGAAATTGGTGGACAGCAGGATAATTAAGGTTTAAAGAATTTTTCTGATTTGAAATCTTTAGAATTAGTACTGATATACTGCACAGCTGAAATCAACATTTCACTTCACAGTAGGGGCATAAAGTAAATACTGTAAATATAAATTTCATGACTGCATTTAGAACAAAATATGTAGTGTGTGTTGAAATTATAATGTCTGTATTATAGATGTGGTCTTGTGCTAAACAGAAAAAATGATTACAGTGTGTCACATTGTTTTTAGGTAACAAACCTATGGATGTAGCATTCCCAGGAAATGCTTTTACCCAACAGCCTCCAGGACAGCCTCATTATGGTATGACTTTAATTTGTGCATTCACTCCCATATAGTTCATTTTTCTGAAGGATATTAAGTAAAGCAAAGAGAGCAAAGTGATTGCTTGACTTAAACGGGAGCTATAGCTTTAAGCTGCTACTAGAGAATCTTATTTGTGACTTCAGGAAAAGTCCCTGTGAATCTGGCAGATATCCAAACACATCAGCAAGTGCTTTGTGGAATAGATCATTGGATAATTGAGGTCAAAGTATCACAGGCTTGTCATAGTGATGGAAGGGGGAAATCTGTTACTAATGACTACAAAGAAGAAAGGGGGGGTGGGGGTTTCAGCTGGAGAAGATTAAGGTTCAGTTCTGGGAGCGTTCATCTCCAATATCTATGTGACTGACATTCCAGAGGACGTGAGGAGAACAGTATGCCTCTACAGATATTATAAAGATTTGCAATATGAATAACACAGAAATGGGGCGCACAATGAAAAGGGAGTTTGTAAGGATAGACAAATGAGGGGTATAGCAGCTAGAATTCAGAGTAGAGAAGTACAGTCTTATGCACCTGGTTAGTAAAGAGGATACTGTATTTTAGAAGTACAACAATTAGGGAAAAGAACATGAACAGAGAGGAAGGATGTCTCTGAGATGATATAGAGTAAGATGTTTTTACATTGAGTGTTATAAAGATGTACTTTCCCTCTATGGGGGAAATGCAGAATCAAAAATTATGGAAAATGCAGAAAAGTGGATGGGTCATTTATATCTATACGTATATCAATATCTATATTTTCATGCATATATATCTATAGATATATATATATATATATATATATATATATATATATATATATATATATATATATATATATATATTTATATATGGGTCTAGGACATATGCTCGACTAGCATGTGTCCGAATCACAAATCATCAAACACACATACTAGAAAGCGCTTAACATCGAAAAGCGCTTCCGTATATGTGTAGTTCAAAAAAGAAAATCTACATTTATGCAGGGGGGCTTTGCCCGCGTGCAGCCCCCACACCTCCCCTACTTTAATATTCTCACTCCGAGATTGCACTACAGTGGGGAAAAGGGAATTTCCCCTTACCTGCACTGTAGTCCGATCTACGAAACAGGCACACATACACGGAAGCGCTTTTCAATGTTAAGTGCTTTCGTGTATGTGTGTTCAATGTTTTGTGATTTGGACATATGCTAGTCGAGCATGTGTCCGGATCCCATATATATATATATATATATATATATATATATATATATAGTTGTACATATGTGTTTATGTGTGTGTGTATATGTGTGTGTGTGTGTGTGTGTGTGTGTGTGTGTGTGTGTGTGTGTGTGTGTGTATATATATATATATATATATATATATATATATATATATATATATATATATATAGGTTCATAGGTTGGTACTAGGCTATCAGCCCTAGGGCCTATACAAGCCTAGCCATAACAATTTCCTGGCTATTTCTTCCCACATTATTTACTTTCCTGGACCCCTGTCTAGCAGGGCGACTGACGTGATCCCTGGGGTGAATTTCCTTTCTCCCATCCAATCGTCAAGGTTCCTCTTGAAGAGGTCCAAAGAAGCACTCTGCTTGACATGTATGGGCAATCTATTCCAGAGTCTGGGGAGTCTCTGGGTCAGGAACCTATCCCTCCAGCATGTTTTGTTTATTGTGATGACAAGGTTTAGATCCCTGGAGCGTGTAGCTCTGAGGGATTGGGATTTCTTTAAGTGTAGCATGTCCAACAGCTCTGGGTTTGACATGGCCTTGTATGTTAAGCAGAGATCGCCTCTGAGTAGACGATATGCGACAGAGTATATCTGGAGTGTTATAAAGACATACTTTCCCTCTATGGGGGAAATGCAGAATCAAAAATTATGGATATATATATATATATATATATATATATATATATATATATATATATATATATATAAATAATGTGTGTGTGTGCCTGTGTGTCTATACATACATATATTACACACATATGCACACATATATGTGTAGTGTATTACCAAACATTGACTTGCAGAAAGACTGACACTCATTCAGTCCACATCTGCAAGTCAGAGTTCAATACAGTGAATAAATGAAGTTCTGAAATTAAACCACTCTATTAGTGAACTAAAAACGTAGTTAAAGGGAAAGCATTTTTCATAACATAGTGTGAAGGATTAAGGAGTAAGGTTGAACATGGGGTTTTCCCCCTGCTCATCCTTACACAAGTGTGCTAACCTTAACACCAACCAAGACACTGCCTATAACCTATATCCTACACATTAACTTAAGAAAAAGGCTTTCCGTAACAATACCACTACACTAGATACTCAGGCACACTTCCCATACATAATCAACACAGTACTAAAGCTATCCCCTTACCTAGCCCCTAGTCTAGCCCTAACCCACAAACACTTGCACATACACATCCACCCCAAGGCTGAAACTTTTAGTATATTGGAAACTTTTGGCGTTAACACACACAGCCATCTATTTTCACCCAAAGCATGTCCCATATTCAAAATGAAAAACTCAGTATTACTCAATTCAACAAACCTTTTTAGTCATCGAAAACAGTGTTCAGTGTAAAAACACAGCAGTTCATTCTGATGAATATTAAAACATTACACAAAATGAACTGAAATCATATATATTACTATATGTTGCTTTATTGAAATGCAGAAGCATAGGTGATAGATGCATTTCAAAAATACCAAAAATACAAAACACTTAACTTACTGAGTACAAACAGCTTCAGAATAGAGTTAAAAAACAAATCACTTCTGACCACAAACCCTACAACTCCAAGCTTCAAAGCAATGACAAAATCAACCCTAAGAAATTTTGGCGCAATATCGCTACCCTCCTAACTCCTGGCAGAAAAGAAAACCCTGGTCCTCACCCAAGCTCTCCATATCATATCATAGCCACCAAATTTAACTCCTTCTTCACAGAATCAATAGTCAAACTCACCACTTCCTTCCCCACAACTCAGTACCCCCTTCAGTCCAACCTCCCACAACTCACCTACTTCTCTCTCCAGTCAAATCCACCCCCTCCCTTCACCCCTAAACCCATTCCTGTTAACACCGTAAAACAACTCGGCCAAAAGTTAAAACCATGTTCCAATGCACTAGACAACTTACGTACTGAATTCCTCAAGTTAGCAGCAGACAGCATAGCTCTTCCCATCTGTATCCTGATCAACCGTTCCATTCAAGAGTCCCCCTCCCCTGGAAAAAAGTCTTTATTATTCCCCTTACACAAAGGGAGCAACAACACTGACATTTCCAACTTCCGCCCCCTACCCATTCTGTCACCTAGTTCTAAAATGCTTGAAAAATGCATTCATCTGCAACTTCTACCGTACCTTTTTGATAACCACCTACTGACCCCAACACAAAATGGTTTCAGACCTGGACACAGTACTGCCACAGCCCTTTTATCCTTCCCTGAGCACATCAACCACGCTTGTGACTCAGGCAACCTAGTTTCTACTCTTTTCCTAAAGTTTTCCAAGGCCTTTGACACCATTTCGCATAGCCTTCTCCTGTCCAAACTCTCTCTTCTTAATCTTTCCTCCTCTTCCATCAGCTGTTTTTCCAGTTACCTGTCATATAGACAACAGGCAGTCAAATGGAGTAGCAGTACCTCCTCCTACCTTGACACTTTGACAGGCATTCCCCAAGGTTCTATCCTGGGTCCTCTTCTCTTTAACATCTTCATCAACGACTTTATCTTTGTATTCCAAAGGCTAAACTTTTTCAATACGCAGATGACTCAGCCATTATCTGCACTGCCAAATCTCTCCCCATACTCCAACATGCATCTCTGTCTGCCTTTAACAGCACTAAGTCTTGGATGCTAAATAATCACCTAGCCCTCAGTGCCTCTAAAACCAGTCATGATCTTTACTCCATCCAAAAATAATCAAAATGGACAAAAACTCCTTTTCCATAGTAAACCAAAACTCAACCTGTATCAAAATAGTCCCCCATACCAAGCCCCTAGGTGTCCTCATCGATGAACAATTAAAATTGGACATCCACCTTCAAACTAACATCAAGAAAACTCACCAAAAACTCAATCCTAACCATGCATCCTCCTGACCGTTCACTCAAATCTAACAATCAAAATGTCCTAGAGTTTCACAGACCCCTATGTACCCCTGGACAATGAATATTGTCATTTTCCTTAGCATGAAAATGGAACCCCCCCATATTCAAACTACCAAGGACCTCTGCACATTCAAGACCTTGCTCCATACCTAACTCTCTTCTACCTGGGAGTGTTCCTGCTCTCACCCTTCTTAACATCTGCCTACTTACTCCCTCCCCTCACTCCCTCTCCCTTCATTCTTCTTCCATAATTTCCCCTTAATATCAGTCTTACCTATTTCACCACCTCCTGTACCTATTACACACACTTATTCTCTTTTTTTCACTAGACATTGTAGGTATTTTCTCCCCACTTACAATTATCACCCCAGTTTGGTGCAGAAGCTGCTAATATCACTAATTACATAAACCCTTTCTCTACTGTTTTTATTCACACTAGTACATATCTGTTCGTTTTATAATGTATAACACCTTGTATCAACTCCTCTTGATTTTTGCATCATTAGCTTTTGCATTATTTCTGTTTGATTTTGTACTTCAATTTTTGTGTTTTTAATGTTGTATTACTTCTGATAATTTTATATTTCTTTGAATTTGTGGGTAGTCATTCACCTTGTTAAAGTGAAATTTAATAAATCCTACTTAAAGAAAGGGTGCATAATGGAAACAGTCTTCCTTGCAGAGGATGCTTTTTGATAAAAGGGAGAAAAAATATTTTCCATCTTTCAGAAGAAGTGAAAAACGTAGCTGTGTGTGTGTGTGTGTGTGTGTGTGTGTGTGTGTGTGCATTTGTAGGGATCCCATTTACATGACCGAATTTTCACTTATACGAAACTTAAAATGACAAGACGATCGTTGAAAACTTACTTTCATTAACACTTAGATCACCAGAACTTTACTCTGAGAAAGGAAACACTTGGTTGCTATGGTGAACTTTGCTCTATTCCCCACTGTATTGTGATCTTGGAGTTGGTGTATTTAGTTGGGGGGGTATGGGGGCTGAAGCCCCCCTACTTGGGTGGGTTTGATTTGCTTTGGTTTGTTTATTTTGTCGTGGTGGCCAAGTGGTTCCTTTCCTGGAGTAAAATTGTGGTGATTCGAGTGTTCGTGAAAGTAATTTTTCTGCAAAGTCTTCTCGTTTTTTTAAGTTTCGAGTAAGTGAAAATTTGATTATGTGAAGTAGATCCATTTGTACGTATGCATGAGTGTTTGCATGTGCGCACATTCACATGCCTGTGAGTGGCGGACACTGTTCAGTTTTTTTAGAAAGCTGCAATGACAGACATGTCTGCTTCTTGCTCCAGCACTAGACACTTCAAGGATGATTATAGAAGTAGAGAACATCAGGATGTGTGTGTGTGTGTGTGTGTGTGTGTGTGTGTGTGTGTGTGTGTGTGTGTGTGTGTGTGTGTGTGTGTGTGTGTGTGTGTGTGTTCATGAGACCATTCTTTTCGTAAGACTACTTAGTGGTTAGTTTGCTGATGTCTGTGTCAGCCTCACTGCCAAAATGTCCTACAACCTTTTCTATAAGCTCTTTCTGTAGAATGCATAAGTTTGTAGGGTCATAGGTACTTCCTAGATTGTTGATATATGAAGATCTTTAGAAGCTAGCCATACATTCCCATGAAGTCATTAGCTCTTAATAAGTACTACAAATAACACAGAGACAAGCAGAATGTTTACATGTTGCCCCTATCCGTGAGGGACAAGGGTAAATTTTCAGTTACCCATCCATGACTCCAGATTACGTTTGAATAGTGTAAGACAAGTACTTTCTTTTATGGAGAAGAAGGCAAGTCCAAAGAAGGGATATTCTGATACATATCTAGCCCTCTAGTGTGTTCTATTTGTGTTTCAAAAAAGATTTAGATCTTTTGAACAGGTGTGTGTGCCCCTATTGGACTTGTGAATATGCAGGAGTTCTGAGAGGATAGTATCTGTTGAGGCTCTGCATGTGAGGAGGAGATCACTCATCAGTAGGCTGTTTGAGATGGTCCACATCATTTTTATGATTTAAGTCCTTAATTTTATTAGTAAAAAAGCATTATGGGCATTCAAGTTGTGCCAGATGTTCGGATAGATAAACACTGAAGGGAATTATACTCAGTGACTGATGAGTGCAGAATACAGTGGAATGACCACATCCCTAGACCTAGACATCATACCCTTAGTAATAACGTGCAATAAAAAAAGACTTTCTTACAATACTAGACATGTGGTGATCGAAGGACTGTTTGTTGTCACCATATTTCCCTAGGTCTCTAACTACTGCATCAATTTTCAGTTGTGTGTTGTCAGTATGATTCTGTGCCCACTGCTTGCTCATGTTTGTTAACCGCAGGTGCTCCCCCTCAATCTACAATACAGTGGCGTGACCATTTTTTTTCTTCTTAAAGGATGTGCACCAGATATTACCAAATCACCTTTGGCTCAATTTTCCCTTCTCTCTACTGACCATTAAAGTCTTGCCCGGGCTTGTTAACTGCTAGTGCTCCCCCTCAATCTACAATATAGTGGCCTGACCTCCTTAAAGGATGTGCACCAGATATTACCACCTTTGGCTCAATCCTCCCTTCTCTCTACTGACCATTAAAGTCTCACTCATGTTTGTTAACCATGGATGCTCCCCCTCAGTCTACAATACAGTGGCCTGACTGTTTTTTTCCTACTTAAAGGACGTGCACCAGATATTACCAAATCACCTTTGGCTCAATCTTCCCTTCTCTCTACTAACCAACAAAGTCTCGTTCATGTTTCTTAACTGCGAGTCCTCCCCCTCAGTCTACAATACAGTGGCCTGACTGTTTTTTCCTCATTAATGGACGTGCACCAGATATTACCAAATCACCAGTGGCCCAGTCTTCCCTTCTCTCTACTAATCATTAAAGTCTCACTGAGGTTTGTTAACCGCGGGTGCTCCTGCTCAATCTACAGTACAGTGGCCGGACTGTTTTTTCCTTCCTTAAAGGACATAGGTTCATAGGTTTATACTAGGCTATCTGCCCTAAGGGATTTATAAGCCTAGCCCAAAGTTTTGTGGCTTACGCCACCCCTTGTATGAAAAAAATACTGTGCCCATTAGTTTGTTGTGCCTCTGTCCAGCAGTGACACAGAGATGATTCCCGGGGTAAACCTATGATCTCCCATCCACAGGTCAAGATTTCTCTTGAACAGAGCCAGCGAGGTGCTCTGCCTCACATGGACCGGGATTTTATTCCACAGCATAGGGAGTCTCTGAGTGATAAATCTATCCCTCCAGCACATCCTATTTATATCCGTGCTAAGGTTTAAGTCGCTTGCTCTAGTGGTTTTGGTGGATTTGGATGTTTTGAGGTGGAGCATGTCCATTAATTCCGGTTTGGACATGGTCTTGTATGTCAGGCACATGTCACCTCTGAGCAGACGGTATGCGACTGAATAGAGCTGGAGTTTCTTCAATCTGGCAGCAAATGACAGATTTTGGAGTCCCTTTATCCTTTTGGTGAGGAACTTTTGGGGTCTTTCCAATTGCTGCAGATGTCGGGTGAGATACATCCCGAATGGGGCATTGTACTCGATCATTGGTCTGATAAGTGAAGAGTACAGGGGAACAATGACCTCACTAGATCTGGATGTGAATCCCTTCATGATCAGGTGGGCAATGTAGAAGGTCTTTCTAACTTCTTTAGCAATGTGAGTGTCAAAAGAAAGGCCACTGTCAACCTGGGTCCCCAGGTCCCTGATAACCTCTTCTGTGCTTAGTGGATTGCCACCTATATGGTAGCTTGGAGTTACCTTGTTTTTCCCGAAGGGTATGACTATACATTTTTTGGCGTATAACTTCAGGCCATGGCTCTGGCACCAGCTATCTGTTACCGTGAGTCCCTTCTGAAGGATATCCGTGTCCGATGCACTTTCCACTATGGCGCCCAGTTTGCAGTCGTCTGCAAACTTTGTCAGCCAAAGTCCTCCCATGTTGGCCTGTACTTCTGAGAAGTAGATGCCGAACAATAGGGGGCCAAGGACCGAGCCCTGTGGGACACCACTTGTGACCGGCTTGGAGTCTGACATAGCGCCAGCAACTCTAACCCTGTGGGTTCTGTCCTTAAGCCAGTTTGCAACCCATCTTGTGACATATGGGTTTACATTTAAGCTGGTAAATTTTTCTACAATACCCGAGTGGGGTATTGTGTTGAAAGCCTTTGCAAGGTCAAGGTAGGCTGTATGGACTGCCTTTCCCTCATCAATGGCCTTGGTGACTGTTTTGAAGAAGTCGACCAAGTTCAAAAGGCATGATCTGCCCTTAACGAAGCCAAACTGGGTCGGGTCCAATGTCTGCAAGTCCCTATATCTTTGTTTATGAGCTCCATTATGATCCTCTCCATAGCTTTGCAGACTAGACTTGTTAAGCTTATGGGGCGGTAATTACCAGGGTCCGTAGAGGCACCGCCTTTGTGGAGTGGGACCACAGTTGCCGTACGCCACTCCTTGGGCACGTATCCTGTGGTAAGGCTGAGATTAAACAGCTGCCTTATGTGCGGGTTTAATTCCTCATTTAGCTCGTGTAGCACACAGCCGGGGACACCATCCGGTCCCATTGATGCTGTGTTTTTAGCTTTAGAGAGAGCAGCTTTCACCTGCACATTTGAGATGTCTGGGAGGCTACACTCCGCTGGGATAGTTATCTCTCCTTTGTGGGGGGGGGTGAAGTTTGCACTGAACCTGTCTGCCAGTATGTTGGCAATGTCTGTGGGTTCAGTGATTTTTGTATCATTTTGGACTAATTCTGAGCATATCTGGGAGTTTCCACCCAGGTTCCTAACATAGCTGAAAAAGGCCTTATGATTGTCCTTTGAATCCATGGCAATTTTTCTCTCTAAATTGGCCTTAGTTGATTTTATGATTGCTCGTATTTTTTTACTAATAATGATCAGGGGTGACTTCCCTTTTATGGATTTTGTTCTATCATGTAATAGCTTTCTCCTCTTATTGTAAAGTTTGTTAATGGCTGGGGTCCACCAGACTGGAAGTTTGCCCTTTGTGGAAAGAGTCTTGGTTTTATTTGGGATTGCCTGATCCATGCAGTCCTGGAGGTGTTCATAGAAGGCATTTGTAAGGGCTTCCGCAGCTTGGGTTGTGGTTTCCACTGGCTCAGGGGCCTTGAGGGATACCACACCAGTCTTGAGTAGTGTGAAGTTTGCTTTAGAGAAGTTCTTCACTGTGGTCTTTTTTGTTTGGGGTGGGGGCGGGATGTGGATTTCCAGTGAGATTAGTTTATGATCAGATCTCACCAATGAGGGATATACTTCCGGTGTGGAGCATTTTGTCCCCATGTTTGTGATAATGAGATCTAGTATATTTTCTCCTCTCGTGGGAACAGTGACTAGCTGTTCCATGGCATTTGAATTTATGAACTCCAGGAACCATTGGGCTAGAGAGTTAGGGCTTGAGTAATGTTCCCAGTCTATATTTGGGTAGTTGAAGTCACCCAATATGATGGTGTTTGGAGATACATTTATACCCTCCAGTGTCTTCAGGAAGGCTGTGTGGGGTTCCTGAGTTTGAGAGGGTGGCCTGTAGCATGCTACAATTTGTAGAGCAGTTTTGCCTATGGTTAGTTGCACCTGGATGGTTTCCGAAGCTTTGTGCGTTGCCACCAACCTGGAGGTGTGGGTATCCTTTATGAATATGGATACACCCCCTTTTTTTGTGGTGTGGTCCGGGTTTTGGGGCCGGAACACATGATATGAGGTAAAACCTAATAGTGCCGGGGTGCTCTCGGGAGCCTTGAACCAGGTTTCAGTTACAGCCCAGACATCGATGTTCTCCATACTGAGAAGGGCCTCGAGTGCGTGCATTTTGAGATTTAGACTTCTGGCATTGAGCAGCATTACCCTCAGTTTCTTCCCATTTTTGTTTTCTAGGGTGCTAGGTTTAGAATTTGAGCCTTGCCTAAAAAAGGCACCAGATATTACCAAGCCACCTTTGGCTCAATCTTCCCTTCTCTCTACTGACCATTAAAGTCTCGCTCGTGTTTGTTAACCGCGGGTGCTTTCCCTCAATCTACAGTACAGTGGCCTGACCTGTTTTTCCGCCTTAAATGACGTGCACCAGATATTACCAAATCACCTTTGGCTCAATCTTTCCTTCTCTGTACTGACTATTAAAGTGTATGTGAAGTAATTTACATGTCCTGATTTTACCATATCTTTGTGTTTGCCTAGCTTTGCGCAGCATGTACACTAGCAGTTTAAAGCAGTCTATTACCCCCTAATCTTCCCCCTTTGTAGTGTCTTTCCTTCCCTTGTTAACTGTACCTTTCTCAACATAACCCTCCCATAGCTACGCCACTAGATGGCAGCATATCGCACTCTAAATCCTTAGCAGCATATGTTACAATTTTTGTTCAGCTCCCTGCTGTTCTCTGCAAGTTTATTTCCCTTAGTTAATTTACTCTCCCTACTTGAAGCTGCCCCATCTCTTCCAACTACAGCCTCTTAAACTCAACCTCTGCCTTGACCCTGTGCTGGACTCACCTTGGGCTTGCCAGCAGCTCTCACTACTTGGTAAGTGAAAACTCTCACCAATAGGTTTTGGCTTCTTTTCTTGCTCTTTCCTCCTTCTCGGCTCTGCCTGCTCCGTTCACCCTTCGGGCTCACTCCGCTCACCTACCCTGCCCCCAAATCTAATCCACTCCCACTACCTCTAGCTTTATACCCACAAAGCCAATTCCACTGTGAACACAACCTATCTCCACCCACCCTCTCTGTTGACTACTCCCCTCCCTCTTATTAATTATCCCACCTGATATTCTCTGCTAATCCCAACCCCCTCTACTACAACTTCTAATATTTATAACATGACATACCTATCCTCCTACCCTACCTTTTATTTTCTCACTTCACAGCACTACAATAACCATGCACACCATGCCTGCAAAACGATTACTCATAATACTGCTTCCCTCTTGGCTCTACCTTCTACTTCACCTTACCTGTCTCCCTCACTTCTCTTATTCCCCACCCTTCCACAAACCTCTGTGCATCTCAAAAAAGAATCCACCTACTCAGCCCACATTTCTCCTCACCTCTATCAATCTAATGACTCTCTCCTCTTTAAGAGAAAACTCCTTGACACCTCAGACATAACCCCCGACCCTCATGACCCATATCGCACTCTCTTTCCTAGGTTCATAGGTTGGTACTAGGCTATCAGCCCTAGGGCCTATACAAGCCTAGCCATAGCAATTCCCTGGCTATTTCTTCCCACACTATTTACTTCCCTGGACCCTGTCTAGCAGGGCAGCTGACGTGATCCCCGGGGTGAATTTCACTTCTCCCATCCAGACGTCAAGGTTCCTTTTGAAAAGGGCCAAAGAGGCACTCTGTTTGACATGTATGGGCAGTCTATTCCAGAGTCTGGGGAGTCTCTGGGTCAGGAACCTATCCCTCCAGCATGTTTTGTTTATTGTGATGACAAGGTTTAGATCCCTGGAGCGTGTGGCTCTGAGGGATTGGTATTTCTTTAAGTGTAGCGTGTCCAACAGCTCTGGGTTTGACATGGCCTTGTATGTTAAGCAGAGATCGCCTCTGAGTAGACGATATGCGACAGAGTATAGTTGGAATTTTTTAAGGCGGTCAGCGTAGGGCATCTGCTTTAGGCCTGTGATTCTTTTAGTGAGGTATTTCTGCGGCCTTTCCAGTTGTTGCAGATGTATTGAGAGGTACATACCAAACGGGGCATTGTATTCTATAATGGGTCTAATGAGGGATGAGTACAGTGGAACAATGACCTCCTTTTTTCTGGATGAAAAGCCCTTAGTGATGAGGTGTACCACATAGAAGGATTTCCTGACTGTTGTGGCGATGTGGTTATCAAAGGTGAGATCACTGTTCACCGTGTCCCTAAGTCTCTTCTCACACTTTCAGTGTTTAGTGTACTGCTACCTATATGGTAATTCATGGATACATGTTTTTTCCCAAAGGGGATAACTATACATTTCTTGGCATTGAGCTTGAGCCCATGGCTCTGGCACCAAGCATCTATTTCTGTAAGGCCCTTTTGTAGAGCATCCACATTATTTGGGGATTCAATAATGGCTCCCAGTTTGCAGTCATCTGCAAACTTTGTTAGCCAGAGTCCCTTAGTGTTGGCCTGTACTTCAGAGAAGTAGATGCCAAACAAGAGCGTTCCCAAGACTGAACCCTGAGGTACTCCGCTTGTCACTTGTCTGGAGCTGGATTTGGAGTTGGCTACTTTTACAGTGTGGGTTCTATCAGTAAGCCAGTTAGCAATCCATTGGGTGACGTAGGGATTAATGCCCAGCTTAGTAAGTTTATCTATGATTCCAGAGTGGGGGATGGTGCCAAAGGCCTTGGCAGGGTCTAGATAGGCTGTGTGGACCACCTTACCCTTGTCCATGGCTCTGGAGACTGATTCGAAGAAGTCAGTCAGGTTCAGGAGACAAGATCGGCCCTTCACGAACCCAAACTGGGTGGGGTCCAGTGTTTAAAGGTTGCCAATGTCTTTGTTTTTAAGGTCCATAATAATATGCTCCATGGCCTTGCAGATAAGGCTCATCAGACTGATGGGATGATAGTTTCTGGGATCCAAGGTGGATCCCCCCTTGTGGAGTGGGATAACTGTAGCTCTGCGCCACTCAGTGACACGAAACCTGAGGTGAGACTATGATTAAACATGACACTTAGGTGAGGTGCCAGTTCATATTGTAGTTCATGTAGTACACAGCCCGGGATGTCATCTGGTCCCATGTATGCTGTATTCTTAGCTTTGGAGAGTAAGTCCTCCCTTAAACTCCATCTCTTGCAGCTCTGAAAAGCTTTTATCCCTCCTCCTTCTCATTTCTGGAGATATACACTTTAATCCTGGGCCCCCTGCCAACCATAATACAAACTCCATTGCTGCAATGTCATTCACCCCCCTCCCCACAAGTCTCTCCTTTTCACTACTATTAATGCCTAAAGCCTCTGCAGTAAACTACTCAGCTTCCATGCTTGGCTTTCCCATAACCACCCCGACATTCTATCAGTCACTGAAACATGGCTCAAGGCTCACCTGAAAGACTCCGAAATCACCCCCCCAACTACAGAATTATAAG
Source organism: Protopterus annectens (assembly GCF_019279795.1). Taxonomy (NCBI): domain Eukaryota; kingdom Metazoa; phylum Chordata; order Ceratodontiformes; family Protopteridae; genus Protopterus; species Protopterus annectens. The sequence continues at coordinate 239,384,986 of NC_056734.1, read as the reverse complement.
AAATGACAGAACTTAGAAGAAAGGAGGTGGAGTAGCCCTTCTTTTTTCCTCCTCCCTAACAGTGACACCTTACACCAACTCTGTACCTGAATTCACTACTGCCAAAATAACCTTAGCCCTCCTAAAAATGAATAACCATAAAAATATAGTCATAGCTACTCTAGATATTCCACTTGGAAACAATATCCCCATTCTTGAAGACATTCTCTCTTGGTTCTCAATTAATATTAGTAATGAAACAATTATCCTTGGAGATGTTAACATTAACTGGTCTTCTATTCACACTACCACCACCTCGCAGAACATAAACCTATATGGTTTCTGTCACTTAATTAACTCTCCTACCAGACCTAATAAAGAGAACTTTTCAGGCAGTACCCTGTATTGGATACTAGTTTCCCATCCCAATAATATCTCTGACAGTGGTACCTTGCACGATTCCCTCAGCGATCACCTTCCTGCCTTTGCAAGATGCTTTCCTTCCTCCCTACACCTAAAACATACCCATATCTCAACCTGTACCCTCACAAACTTCAACCATGAATCCTTCACAGACTGCTTAAAAAAGATGAACTGGAACCCTCTGAAAACTCTTCCTCTTGACAATGCTGTTACTTACTTCAGTACTTAATTCATTAACCTACTAAATAACTTTGACCCCCCACCCGAACCAAAAGAGTAAAATCCAAAACTGCCCCCTGGTTTACCAGAGAAACAATAATCCTTTATGTCCCTAATAAATCATGGGAACTCTACCAAAAATAGAAAACACCCAACTCTCTTGCTGAATATAAACAACTTTGCAACACAGTTAAACATATTGCCTTCTGACTGCAAAGGCTACTACTCCAAACTTCAGACTACTCACAAATCCAACTCCAGGAAATTTTGGAGTAGCATTTCTGCACTCCTTACTCCTGGCAGAAAAGACAACCCTTGCCCTGACCCTAGCACTCCATATCATTCCATAGCCTCCATATTCAACTCTTTCTTCATAAACTCAATAGCCAAGCTCATTACATCTTTCCCTAAGAACTCCTTAGCTCCTTCCACATCTCCCACCTACAATTCCTCTACTTCTGCCACCAGTACCACCCCCTTCTCCCTTAAACCCATCCCTGTTAACATTATAAAAAAATCCTCCAAAAATTAAAACCATGCTCTAATGCCCCCAACATTTCCATCTTCCTGAAGTTAGCTGCTGACAGCATAGCTCTCCCCATCTGTATTGTAATAAATCGTTCCAGACAAGAATCCTACGTACCCCTTCTCTGGAAAAAACCTTCATCATTCCTTTACACAAAGGAGGCAACACTGACATCTCCAACTTCCACCCCATAGCCATTCTCTTCCCCCTCTCAAAAATCCTTGAAAAATGTATTCACCTACAACTTCTACCTTACCTTCTAGACCTAACACAACATGGTTTTCAACCCAGACACAGCACCGCCATAGCAGTTCTATTTTTCTTTGATAATATTAAATGTGCTTGCGACTCAGGCAATGTCATATTTTCCCTTTTCATAGACCCATCTAAGGTCTTTGATACCATTTCTCATACCCTACTTCTGTCCAGGCTCTCCCACCTTAATATTTCCTCCTCATCCATCAACTGGTTTTCCAGTTACCTCTCAAATAGACAACAAGCTGTCAAGTTGAATAACTGTACCTCCTTGTACCTCGACAATACAACAGGCATCCCCCAAGGATCTATCCTGGGCCCTTTACCATTTAGCATCTTCATTAACAACTTTCATCAATGCATCCCAAACTCTAAACTTGTCCAATATGCAGATGACTCTGCCATCATCTGCTCTGCGGAGTCTCTCCCCAAACTTATGCAAGCAACCCACGCCGCTTTTAACAGCACTGAGATATGGATGCTAAACAATCATCTAGCTCTCAATGCATCTAAAACCAAACTCATGATTTTTACCCCATCCAAAAACACCAAAATAGACAAAAACTCCTTTTCTGTAGTAAGCCAAAACTTGACTCCCATTTAAACTGTCCCTCATACTAAACTTCTCTGTGTCCTCATCGATGAACAACTAAAGTTTGACATCCACCTTGTTGTGTTAGCTTTTACCTTAAATAAAGACAAGACAGATTTTCCTTTCTTTCAGTAGCATTTATTACACATGTGTGGGAGCCTCATGGAAAGTACCAGGGAGACTCCCAGAACAAAGGAATGCAAAAGCTTGTATACTGGTAATACTTGTTGACAATACAAAAACATAGACTGGACCAATTAGATCAGTACAAAAGACAATTAACCAATCAGTGGTTTACCCATAGGCTTAAAGCAGTTCACATTACTACATCTTTAGGCAGAAAAAGAAAATCGGATGCACTTCCATATAAGGCACATTTCCTGCTTTCAAGCAAGCTCTTGTTTTTAAGTCCTTTTCCACTAGTCACAGTTTACTCAGAGTTCACAGTACAAAGTCCATTTTAATTCAAGCAGATTGTCACATACTCAATTTCCTTAAACACATGCTTTGGCCGTTCATATTCTACAATCCCCCATTTGATGCTGTGTAAGTATCACCATTTAATCGATCATACATTTGCCCTAAGTCTAACATGACCATGTGGCTGGTTCCTTTAACATTGTCACACATTTTTTTTCATTATCGATATTTATAGCTGCAGACATATAAAACGTTGGTACCTTTTTAGTCGTTTTGAAAGACATTAATTTTAAAAATCAATGCTTTGATTAAAAACACAACAAGAAAGGCAATAATAGCTAATACTGCGATTAATAAAATTAACTTTAATAGTCCACCTCCCCAACCTGAAAACAGGTTAGTTAACTATGCCCATGTTGAGTTATCAGCCTCTTTGGCCTTAGAGAGTTTGGAGATTCTCTGAATAAGTTCAAGATGACTTTCAATTTCGTGCTGATTGTCATGAATAAATGTACATCACTTCTCCTGGATTAAAGCGCAAGATGTTCATCGTGTTTCACTGTTGCAGTCATTACACTTGGGTTATCCTGCTGGCAGGTTACACGAAGTCGGCCTGAATTCCAAAGTCCTGGTCCGGCGTCGGTTGCTGTCGCCTCTTCCCTGACATCAGTGCACCAGGGGTATATAAGATGCAGCCATTTTCTTTAGTCTTTCGTGCCGCGCGGTGCCTGAAGCAAAAGCAGTTCGCAAGTGCCGATCGGCCGAATCCTGAGATTTTCGAAATTGAATTTCAGATCTGAAGTCTCAATAAAGCTAAGTACCCCATTGGGGAAACTTTTTCTTGCTCCAAACCGATGTCAGTAAAAGTTAACAATTGTATTTCTTGTGGGAAGCAAATACCTCATAAGGATTTTCATTCTTACTGTATTCCTTGCCTAGGCCTTGACCACAATGTTGCTAGTTGTCGATTTTGTGCTAGATTTAACCAACACACTATAAAGCGTCGGTACGATTTTGCTTTCCATTACTTTGGCCGAAGGTTTAACTATATAATGCCGTCAGGACAGCCGACGACTAGAGTTCATAAAAAGCACAAGGAGAAAGAAAAGGACAGGCATCCGAGGTCCAAAACCGACGACGAAGCCTCTTCTAGGCCATTCGCCGGTTCTCAGTGAGGCGCTTTCGCAGCCCCTGACACCCGCTACCTCAGAGCCACAGGCCACCTCCGACTCCCCCATGGAGACAACTAGGCCTCTGGAAACTCAAGGTATTGGGCCTATGGAAACTACTCCCTCAGATGGGTCCAGAGCCGGTGAGCAGGCTTCGGCTTCTGAGGGTGTTTTCAGACCTACACAGCTTTCTATCAAGACCACTTCAGCAACCAAAACAAAGTCTAAAACACCTTTAAAGACAAAGAAACAAGTACAGCATTCTCTGGACAGTCATCCATGCCTAAGAAACAGATGCTTAAAATGGCCGAGGACCTAATTACTTTGATCAGGGGTTCCCATCCCCCTCCTGATAAAAAGCCTAGGCAAGACACTGACTATGATTCCTCTGATCAGGTTTCTATTTCATCTGATTCCTCTTCAGAACAGGGATATTCTTTTCCTCCCTATGAGGACTCTGATGCTGAAGAATCTATCCCTTCAGCCTCTCCTCATGAGGACTATTCTTTTGGGGAAACCCTGCACTCCATGAGGGAGCATTTCCACTGGGAGAGCCAAGATTATTCAGAATCCAGGAAAAGGCTCAGAGACTTTCTTTTATTGCCTCAACACAGACCTCTTGTTATTCCTCCTGTGCTAGACATTGTAGATGATGTATTTTCTGAGTCCAGTCTGTCTCCAGATTCTTTACCCCCTGCACCAGTTAAGCCAGATAGGTACTACAGGGTTCCAGATTCTCATAAATTTCTTTATAAAAACCCTGCTGCTGACCCAGAAACTATATCTCAGGGTCCCAAAGGGGTCAAGGCTTCCTCTGCAAAAAACCCTGTTCCCTCTGATAGGGATTCTAGAGCACTGGACAGATTGGGGAAAAAAGTTTACACCTCTGCTACTTTAGCTGTAAGAGCTTTAAACTGCCAGTTTCACATGCTTAAATATCAGCAATACCTAATGTCTCTGCTAAAACAGAAAATGCTGACAAACTCTGAATGTCCTGAAAACAAGGAAATGCAGGATTTATTGCATGCAGCTGAACAAGTGGGCAAGCATACTCTGCAATGTGGTTTTTATTCACTAGAGGCTTCTTGCAGGGCCGCAGTTACAGGCTTTGTCATTCGAAGGCATGCTTGGTTAAAGGAACACAGTCTGCCTGATCATGCTAAAGCAAAATTATTGGATGCTCCATTACAGCATGATACTTTGTTTGGTGTTAAGCCAGAAGAGGTGTTAAAGAAAATGGAGGATAAAGCGAAATCTATGCAGACAGTAAAGGATTTCTTACAAGTTCAGCCACCCAGATTTAGCAGGAACTGGCCTTCTAAGAATTGGTCCTTTCCAGTGTCAGACAGGCCACAAAGAGGCAGATACAGATGCCCTAGAGGCAGATCTCAACCCCAAGGCTCATACAGGCCTAAGCAATGGGGTGCTTCGGCCTCCAAAAGCGGAGAAGACAAGACAAATCACAGCTATATAGGAAATAGTCCCAATGACTTCCCACTGCCAATGCCAAGCACTTACCTTTTGGCAGCACCCTTAGGGGGAAAGCTAGCAGTTTTCTCACAAAATTGGCACATGATCACCCAGGACAAATGGGTACTGAATATTGTTTCTCAGGGCTACAGGTTCCACTTTCACACCCTCCCAAAAGCAAAAGGTATGCCAGACCTACCGCACAATCAGTGGACAGAGGCACAAAAGCAAATTTCATCCCTCATGGACATGAGGGCTATTCAAAGAGTACCACAGCAAGAGCAGGGGCAAGGATTTTACTCAAGACTTTTCGTGGTACCCAGAAAGGACAAAGCCTGGAGACCAATACTGGACCTGTCTATTCTAAATACTTTTCTAGATGTTCCAAAATTCAAAATGTTGACACTGCAGCAACTTCTGCCCATGCTGGGCAAGAAGGCTTGGCTCGTAACTTTGGACCTCAAAGAGGCATACCTGCATGTCCCAATCAGACAATCTTGCAGAAGATACCTCAGATTCATAGCTGGCTCAATGTACTACCAATTCTCTGCACTGCCCTTTGGCTTATCTACTGCGCCCAGGGTCTTCACAAAATGCCTGGCACCAGTAATTGCATTTTGCAGACAAAGAGGAATTCAGATCTATCCCTACTAGGATGACTGCCTTATTCAAGCAGAGAGCAAGGACATTCTACTAAAGCATCTAGCATTTGTAAAAAGATTACTAATTTGCCTAGGGTACACAGAAAGCAAAAAGAAATCAAAACTAGTGCATTCCCAAGAGATAATATTTCTGGGTGCAAGCTTAAATACAACTGCCCAGATGGCTTATCTCATGCCAGACAAACAAAGGCAACTGACTCATTACTTCCAAATGATGGCAACAAAGACCTAGTTACCTGCAAGAAAAATTCTGCAGGCTTTGGGCTTCATGGCATCCTGCATTATGCTAATTCCATATGCAAGACTGCATATGAGGAAGCTACAATGGTATCTAAAAAGTGTTTGGACTCAGCATTGCCATAGCCTGGAAACAATAAATGTGATAGTGTTCAATCTCGCCGTTTGTTCTTACACATGGGTTCGGAGCCGATCCTCGGCTCCGTGCCGGCCTCTTGCAAGCTCTGCATCGAGAAGAAGCTCGAGACAATCTAATACCCACAATCCCCCTCTGGCTTTACCTCAGATCTAGTTTGCCGCTGCTGCATTCGCATCGTTGGGAGCTAGCTCGAGGGTTTTCTAAGCTAAGATATAACTTTTTGTTGTATTTTATTGAGAATTCTATTTAACTTGATATTGTCAGTATTACCTTGTGTGATTGTGTTGTAGTTCCGTAATTCATTGGTACCGTTAACCTTTTTATCGGTATTTTTGTACCGGGGCCTACACCCTTTCCATATACTATATATTGAGGCAAATTTATACCGGATTTGACATTTACCTGATTGTGACATTTACCTGATTGTGACTATTTTTCCCGGATTTGACTGTGTATTTGTTTCTGGATTGTTTATTACCTACAATGTCTGAGAAGGCAAAGTCTGGTTTCAAGCGTTGTCAGTGTGGCCAAAAAATGTCGGTCACTGACAACCATAGTTCCTGTGTCTACTGCCTTGGCCCTCTCCACTTACAAGAGGATTGCTCCATCTGTCACTCTTTCAGTGGGAGGGTCATGACAGATAGGCGCAGGAAACTAATGGACAGGGTCTTTTGAAACCAGCTTTCCAAGAGGCTTTGGATGCTTCTGACCAGGCATCGAAGTCCTCTAAGGAATCGAAGACATCAGAGCCCAAGTCATCGGCTCCGAGCTCTTCTGCAAAGGTTAGATCACCGGTTCCACAGACTTCGGGGCCGAGTGTTCAACTGGTGTCGGTTCCTGAGCCTCGAGTCTTGGAACCGGTGATGGAGCTCCTCCTTCGCCATATTGAGGTCGGCTCCGTCTTCGGTTCCTTCGACCCGTTCTTCCTCTAAACTTTCGGATGTCGATGTGGATCGTGTGGTGCAGAAGCTGCTGGAGCATTCGGCCCTCTCTAAACTTATTTCGGTTTCCACCCAGCTGGTGTCGAAACTTGAAGGCCTTCCTGTATCTCCATCCATTCCTCCTCCGAGACCGATTCAGTCTTTGGAGCCGGAAGAGGCTGATCTGCTGATTGTGGAGCCCTCGGGTCCAGAACCGTCCTTTTCTCGGTCTGTTCCCTCACCTCGACTCCGTCGGACCGGTACGAGTCTCGGAGCCGACGGTCTGTTCTTGGTTCGGGGCGAGAGTCGAACCGACGTGTCGGTTCCGACTCTCCCCCTCGGGGCCTCGGCACGGATCGATTCGGCTCCGTCCTCTGGGTCGATGCCTTCGGTGCCCGTGTCGGGGATTCTTCCCATTTCTTCGGAGCCGGGAGACTCTTCGATGTGGGACCCGGGCGTTCGACCTGATGAGGAAGGTGTTGTCTACCCAGACAACCACATCAGTGGAAGCAGTTTCTCCTCCCCATAAAGGGCCTTTGTCTTCATCTGCACCCACGGCCACATCCAAGCGTCGGGCACCAGTGTCTCAGCCACCCCTGGAGGGTGCCCCCTCTTCCTCCGAGGCTTCTTCGGATGCTCCCCACGAGGAAGTCCCTAGGAAGAGACTGTGTAAGAGGAGACACTTGGATTCTCCACAGGAATCCATAACATCTGATACTGACTTAGATGAGTCAGAGGGTCCCCTAAGTCACCTTCAGAAGATGTCTCTTTTCAGACATTTTGGAGATCCTGAAACAGAGAGGTGACTGGCAGTCCCTTCCCCCTTCTGAGGATGAGTCAGTTCTGCTGAAGGCATTTGGTGCTCGCCCTTCCTCCTCCTGGGTCACTCCGCCCTTGACGAACTAATGGAACTTATTGCTCGAAGGGCGTGGGAGGCTCCTGACACAGTGGAACCTGTTCCTAGGAAACCGAACAAGTACATCACAGCACCTCAGGATAAGTCCTACCTTACTAAAGGAGTTCCAGTAGACGCTATGGTGGTGGCTGCAGCCACGAAAAAGGAGATGTCGGAGTCTTCTTCTTCTGTCCATCCGCCTAATAAAGATTCTAGGATGATGGATAGATATGGGAAGCGCATTTTTAGTTCAGCGGCTTTTTCCATGCGGTCCCTGAACTATTTGACCCATTTTACACGTCTGCAGAGGGATCTAGTCAAAGAGTTGGGAGATACCCTCCAGGGTACTACAGATGCAGCTGTCTCAGAGAAAGTGACAGCGCAACTCAATACCCTAACATCGATTGTTAACTCGTCCATGAGGCTGATTTCCTACGCAGCCGAAGGTTCGAGTAGGGCAGCAGCTTCAGCGATTGCTCTTCGTAGACAATCCTGGATGCGCCTATGCTCCTTTGGAAGCCTTCAAGTCTTCCTTTACAACGCCCCATTTGACGGTGCCACTCTTTTGGCCCCAAGGTAAAGGAGACCCTTACCCGGTGTGAACAAGAGGGAAAGACTCTGTCTGCTGTCGGAGTCCGTTTTCCACCCCAACCAGACCGTACCCCAAAGGGCAGCGGTGGGAAAATGTGGTTTCGGAAACAAAATCAAGGGTCTTTCCGGGCACACAGGGTGATGCCCCTCTAGAGGCAGAGGAGGGGCAGAGGTGGAAGACGCCGCCCTGGCGGCAGAGGGGTCCGCAACATCAAGGTGACAGGGATACACTCCCTGGTAAACCTTTCCAGCACTCCTGAGAGGAGGCCCGACTGTCCTGCTCTGGAGGCAGTCGGGGTCGCTTGCTTTTTACCCTCAGGCCTGGCAAGATATAACTACAGACAATTGGGTAAAAGCGTAGTTACCAGAGGTTACACCATACCCTTCCTATCCTATCCCATTCCAAAGAAAAGACTCCCAGATGTACGCCCCATCTGCGAGAGCCAGCAACTTTAGAAATTTCAAAGTTGTTAGAAAAAAGAGTCATCCAGCCAGTCCCAGCGGACCAGCAAGGATTCGGGACTTACTCAAGGTTCTTTTTAGTTCCAAAGAAAACAGGGGACTGGAGGCCCATTCTAGACCTGAGTTACCTCAATACTTTCGTCAAGAAAGAAAAGTTCGAATGGTCACGCTTCAATCGATCCTTCCATTTCTACAGAAGGACGAGTGGATGTGCTCAATAGATCTAGAGGATGCATACTACCACATCAAAATGGCCAGAGCATCCAGAGATCATTTGCGCTTCCGGCTGGGAGCCAGTCACTTTCAATTTCGAGCCCTGCCCTTTGGTCTGACCTCAGCCCCAGGGTCTTCACCAAATGCATGGCAGTGGTAGCGTCTCACTTGAGGCGTCAGGGATTCCAGGTGTTTCCGTATCTGGACGACTGGCTCCTTTCAGCCACCACCGGCGTCAACTACTGCAGGCCAGAGACTATGTTCTTCAACTGTGTGTTCACCTAGGGATCTCCGTAAATTTGGAAAATCCTTACTTCAGCCATCACAAAATATCTTGTTCATAGGAGCAGAGTTAAACACACGTCAATTAATTCTGAGGCTTCCCCCAGAAAGGATATTATCACTGCAGACTCACATACGTCTTCTACTCTTGTCAAGGAAATCTCCTGCAAAACTAGTACTGAAGGTGTTGGGCCTCATGTCAGCCTCCCTTATTGCAATTCCCTGGGAAGGCTGCACATGAGAGTTCTACAATGGCTACTGTTTGCTCAATGGTCATTTCAACAACTACCTCTAACACACGAGATTCTCATAACAAAGACTTGCAAAACAGACCTAAACTGGTGGCTCCAAACGTGCAACCTTTCCAGGGAGGCCGTTTGTGCTACCCCAGCCCACAGTTACGGTGACCACGGACGCTTCCCTGATAGGGTGGGGGGGCATCTTTCAGGGACAGACAGTCCAAGGCGAATGGACCAATTTGGAGTACAATCTGCACATCAATGTTCTAGAGTTGAGGGCAGTGTTTCTAGCGTTGCAACACTTTGCTCCCCTTCTTCCTCTAGGGACTATTGCAGTTCAGACGGACAACATGTCGGTAGTCTGGTACATAAACAAACAAGGGGGAACCAAGTCCTATCAACTATGCAGAGAGGCCATGAGAATTTGGCAGTGGGCAGAGTCCACGGGTTGCTTTCTAATAGCAACGCACACCCCGGGGTCATCCAACGTCATAGCCGACAGGCTGAGCAGAGCAATTCTGCTACCGCACGAGTGGTCTCTGAAACAGTCAGTGGCGAAAAGAATTTTTCGCACATGGGGCCAGCCTTCCTGCGACCTGTTTGCGTCTCCAATGAACGCCAAATGCAGGAGCTACTTTGCCCTATTACCCCCTCCAGGGAAGTCCCCAGGACGCACTGGTTTCTGATTGGCCCCGGGACTCCTGTACGCATTTCCTCCATTTCCTCTGATACGAAATTTCTCCAGAAAGCCAGGAACCTTCACAGGACGATAATTCTCATTGCTCCATTCTGGCCTCGTCAAATTTGGTTTCCCTCCTGAAAATTCACTGCATTCGGGGACCCTGGATTCTGGACCCAGAGCCGGATCTGTTGACTCACTCGTCAGGGGTTCCCCATCCCGCGCTTCTGTCACTCCATCTAGCAGCTTGGCTGCTCCAATTCCCAACTTAGCCAGGTCTGATCTCTTGTCACCAGCAGTCCAGGATATATTAGTGGCTTCGCATAAAGCTTCCACTACTAAAACATATACTAGCAAATGGAAACGGTTTGTATTCTGGGCGAATACACACCACGTTGATCCCTTTACAGCTCCTTTGAATAAGATTTTAGAGTTGTTAACAGACTTATTTCATCAGGGTGCTTCTCCTGCTACTCTAAAAGTTCAATTGACTGCCATTTCGAATTTCCATGTGGAAGAGTGTGGAGCTCCTATCATGGCTCACAGACTTTGTAAAGCCTTCTTAAAAGGAGTTTTTCATATTAGACCTCCGGTCAGATCTCCTACGTCACCTTGGAGTCTAAATTTGTTACTATCTAAATTAATGTTGCCCCCCTTTGAACCTGCCTCTTCTTGCCCATTAAAATTTTTGTCCTGGAAAACTCTCTTTCTGGTAGCCATTACTTCTGCTAGACGAGTGTCTGAACTTCAGGCTCTCTCCATCAAGCACCCTTATCTGATCTTTCACTCTGACAGAGTTTCTCTTCGAACCAATTCATCCTTCCTCCCTAAAGTGTGTTCTATTAACAACATTAATCAGTCCATTGAATTACCCACTTTCTTCAAAAACCACTCCAACAAAATGGAGTATATGTTACACAAATTGGATGTTCACAGACAGCTAAGGTTTTATTTGGATAGAACAAAGATCACAGGAAAACAGATCAACTCTTTGTGGCTTTTGCTGATAGCAGGAAAGGACTTGCAGTTACCAAAAGAACTCTTTCAAAGTGGTTAACGGATTGTATAATCTATGTATACGATTCTGCAAATCAACCCCTTCTAAACAAACCCAAGGGACATTCCACAAGATCAATATCTACGTCTTTGGCTCATGCAGCTCGCCTACCTCTGGATGCCATTTGTGCGGCTGCTACCTGGTCTAAGCCACATACATTTATTTCTCATTATAAAGTAGATAAGGTTTCTAGGGACAGGGCAACCTTTGGTTCCACTGTGCTCAAGAACGTCCTCCCGTGAGTTCCTCAGGATTTAGGAGCTAGGGGCTACCCATGTGTAAGAACAAACGGTGAGATTGAACACTATCACATATAGAAGTTATGTACTTACCATAACGTTCCATGTGGAGTGTTCATCTCGCCTTTGTTCTTACAGTCCCACCCTCCCACCCTTAGGAAGAACGTTCTTTGATGCCTGGCCAGAAGCATTTTGCTACTGTCATTATTCTCTGTACATAGTTGGTATACACATATACTTATATGTGTCTGTTTATGTATGTATAGATGTATGGCATGAATGTGCTGTTATGTAGATTGGTTTGCTTGCAAACTAGATCTGAGGTAAAGGCAGAGGGGGATTGTGGGTATTAGATTGTCTCGAGCTTCTTCTCGATGCAGAGCTTGCAAGAGGCCGGCACGGAGCCGAGGATCGGCTCCGAACCCATGTGTAAGAACAAAGGCGAGATGAACACTCCACATGGAACGTTATGGTAAGTACATAACTTCTATTTACTCTCATTCCCTGCCTGCAACAGGAGTTTCGATGGTGGGTACTGGCCTGTCACCACAACAAGGGACAGCCATTCACTTTACCCACAACCAGGCAGATACTAACAACAGATGCTTCGGATTATGCCTGGGTGGCACACATGGCAGGAAAATGTATTCAGGGCACGTGGTCCACAAGCCAAATGCACTGTCATATCAATCAAAAAGAGATGCTAGCTGTACAGAATGCCCTGACAGCCTTCAAGGATCTATTCCATCCAGGACAACTATTGCTAAAGACGGACAGTACTACAGTCATGTGGTACATAAACAAGCAAGGGGGCACGCATTCCTACGCCCTCTGCAGGCAAGCCATGACTTTGTGGAACACAGCATTGACCTACCAAGTGCATCTGCAAACACAATTCCTGCCAGGAAAGACAAATACTCTGGCAGACAGACTAAGCAGAAACCCCATGGACCCTCACGAGTGGAAATTAGATCCACAAGTCTTCAGCGTGATAACAAGGAAATGGGGATGCCCAGACATAGATCTATTTGCCTCCCCTCACAACTGCCAACTTCAGAGATTCTGCACAAGGACCTGTCACACACAAGCATGGAAGGTGGATGCTCTATCATTCAGCTGGAAAACCCAGACAGTTGATGCCTTTCTTCCACTGCCTCTCCTCCCCAAGGTACTCCTAAAGGTCAGACAAGAGAAGCCAAAAATGATTCAGATTGCCCCAGACTGGCCACGCCAGCACTGGTACCCAATCCTAAAGAACTTGTCTCAAAGCCCAGCCTAGACTTTACCTCAAATTCCTCATTTTCTGACCCAACAAAACAATCAGATCCTGCACAGCCAACTCAGTACCTTAAATCTGGCTGCATGGTGAATAATATAACCACTCAGAACAAACCTCTTTCTAAAGCAGTTATGGTTGTCATTTTGGAAGCCAGGAGGCCCAGCACCAGAAAATCTTATGCAGAAAAATGGAAGAAATTCTGTGCTTGGAATCAAGCACAAGAAATTGACCCGCTTGTTCCAAATATTCCTCAGATTTTACAATACCTAACTGAGATGCTGGACAAAGGCCTATCCTTCTCATCGATTAAGATCCATGCCTCTGCCATTTCAGCTCATTACAATACGGAACCACCAATTTTTTCACATCCACTGCTAAAGCAGTACCTCAGAGGAGCCAAAAACATAAGATCCCCTAGGAGAGCACCGATACCTACATGAGACCTCAATTGTGTCTTGGAAAAGCTCACACTGCCTCCTTTTGAGCCAGCCAATACAGCTGACATAAAATTCTTATCATGGAAAACAGCTCTGCTCCTAGCAATAACTTCAGCAAGAAGAGTCTCAGAGTTACAGGCATTAATGGCAGTGGAACCTTTTATCATTTTCCATCCAGACAAGGTTTCTCTCAGGACAAACCCAACATTTATGCCAAAGGTAGTATCCAGTGTGGCTGTTAATCAAGCCATTCATTTGCCTACTTTTTATCCAAATCCCCAGAATAAAGGGAAGAGACTTCTGCATTCTTTGGACATACACAGGCAGCTATGCTTCTACTTGGACAAAACTAAAGCTTTCAGAAAGACTGAGCAACTTTTCTTGGCATATGCTGCAGGATCACAAGGAAAGGCTATCTCAAAGCAGACTATTTCAAAATGGATAGGACACTGCATTCGTTTCTGCTATGCACAGCATGGCAAATCAGTGCCTAAGGGCATTAGGCCACATTTGACCAGGGCAGCAGCCACATCAGCAGCTTTTCTCAGAGGAGTACCAAGCAAGGAAATTTTGGAGGCTGCAACTGGGAGTTCAGTGCACACTTTTACCAAGCACTATCACTTAGCTCTTTTCTCTAAATCCAGAGCAGGCTTTGCCACTGCAGTTCTGCAGGGCCTCATAGCCACTCCTAATTCTATTTAGACCCAGCCGCCCAACCTCAGCTTTGGGATTCAACCCAAGTGTAATGACTGCAACAGTGAAACACGATGAACATAGTACAGTTGTGTACCTACCATAAATGTAGATGTTCGAGTGTATTCACTGTTGCAGTCCAGGTTACCCACCCACCATCCCCCTTTCTATGCTGGGACTTATCTGTACTTCTCTATTCTATACAACCTATGTGGTGTATTCGCTTGTAGATAAAGGTATTGTTTATTTTAGTGCATGCTTTTAATAAGCAGTGTTTTTAGCCTACGCTTTTGGGGGCACCTGACATCTGGGGCAAGAAAAACTGAAGAAAATGGCATCGGCTGCATCTTATATACCCCTGACGCACTGACGTCAGGGAAGAGGCGAAGGCAACCGACGCCGGAAAAGGACTTTGGAATTCAGGCCAGCTGCAGGTAGCCTGCTAGCAGGATAACCCAAGTGTAATGACTGCAACAGTGAATACACTCGAACATCTACATTTATGGTAGGTACACAACTGTACTTTCTACCTTTCGCTGCTAGGGTGAAGTCGATAGCCGTACGGTTTTGGAGGACTACAGCTCTCATAGCAGTCAGTTCATCAGTCACTAGTTCCAAAGCAGAGAATGTGGCATTGCTTACATTTTAAGTAGCTTAGACAGCTTTCTCAATTCCCATATTGATTTTACTGCTCCGTATGCTGGAATTATTCCGGCCCACTATATGACGTCATCACCCAAGTCCGTATGGGATAGACCTTTAGTGCCAGCATGAGCCAAGTCATGATGATAAATCCATGAACCGTCAACTTGGCCTATCGGATTGGCAGGCTTTTCGACCTCTCGAACGTTCCAAATTTTTCCTTAAGGTAAAGCAGATACATGTCGGATAGCTGGGACTAAATAACCTAAGAAACAGCTACCAGACCAGTTTCCTGGTAGCCATTTATAGGCTTTTCTACCACATATAAAATACAGTCCTTCTTCCAAAAGCATAGTGGAAATGTTTGTAATAACATTATTATTGAACACTACTTGGGAGAATACATCATATAAATCTAACTTAAGTAGTGAGAGTTGGGAATAGTTTGTCATTGTAGGGCTGTTTTCAAAGATCCATACCTCTTTTGGCCCCAGCATCGTTCCAGTCACATTACAGGTCTGCCAGTCTGAATAATTCTTGAATGGTGCAGATACAGAGGCCCACCACACTGAATAGGAAATAGACCTATTCCGTGACGTAACGTTAATTGAGTGTAAGGCTGTGTAGTTAGTAATGGCACATACTCTTTGAATTGTTATAGTGCAATTACTTGAGCAGACTTTCTTTATTCCCTTTTGTTTTAGGCATAAAATGCCCCACTGTCGATATGCCAAAGTCAGAGCTACAGTTCGATTTGAATGCATCTTTTTACACAATCCCCCAGAAATTTTAAAGAGAATGGTGGAATAGTTTTTAGTAGGTAAAGGACTAGCTGTCATTGGCAGGCCATTATGCAAAGTGGGAAGAGCTGCACAAATTCAGCAATCAAAAACATTGAAGGTAGAAGCTTAAGCATATTTGAGGTTTGATAGGTTTTGAAGGGTGGATGCCAAATAGCTGGCTTGGTTTGATGTGTCGATGGAGCAGGAAATAGAAATGGCCACATTAAAAATAACAGTACAACAAGAATGACTAGTAGAATAGCTGTCCAATATTTTTGTGGAATTGGTTGTTGCGCCTGCGTGGTCTTAGGAGTTTGAAGTTTTTCAAAGGGGTAGATGTTAGGCATTGTCAGGTACTGGAACAGTTTTACTTCGAGTACGAGTAGCAATGGGAGGAGAATTTGGAGTTGAAAAAGGTAAAGGCTGTTGGTCTTTGGACGGCACAACTTTTTTGACGTGTGAAATATGGATTTAAGTAGGAGAGTCTTTGAGTCGCACAGCATATGATGTTGTCAGAAGAACCAGGAAGGGCCCCTTCCAGCACAGGTGGAGCGCTGTTTTTCTAGAAAAGACAATGTATACCCAATCGCCTGGTTGTAGGGAAGATGACAGGAAAGGATTTGGAAGATGCTGAGCAGCTGCTACTTGTCGATGGTGAAACTGTAAAAAGGAAACAAGAGATGTTAAGTTGTCTATCTCGCCTTCATTCTTGCTGGATGGGTTCGCCACTCTAAAAGCTCGAGAGCTAGTTCCACCGGCTTGAGGCTCCCCTATATCCCACAATGCTAGGCGGTAACTCCTCAGATCTCGTTTGCCGCTATAGCGATCGAGGTGCTTTTCAACCGGCTCGTCAGGTTAGTTTTAAAAACTAGTTGTTAACTTAGATAGATCCCCCTTTTAGTTAGTTTTCTTCATAATTTTATAAATTAGGTAATTTCCTTCCATTCCTAGTTTAATTTTCCCCCTTTTTTTTTTCCTAAACTCATTAGAGTTCTTCCCTTGGGCTTTAGGCCCAGTCCCTCCCTTCCTAGTAGTTGGAGTGACTGTGTTTTGTAGGGATTTAATTTTTCTAAATTACTTATAATTTAATTTTAAATTTTAATAAGTGTAATCGGTGTGTGTGTGCGTGTGTGTGTGTGTGTGTGAGTGTGTGGTTACACTTTTTTCCTTCTTAGACATGTCTAAGGAATCAAAGGTCTCAGGCTTTAAGAAGTGTGACTCGTGCTGTCAGAAGATGTCTCTGACAGATGGTCACACTTCTTGTGTATACTGCCTGGGACCTTTGCACCTGCAGGACTCTTGTGCCGTTTGCCATGGCTTCAGCCCTAGAGTCCTGCAGGACCGTAAAAATAAGCTCATTCTAAGGGGCTTATTGAAGCCTGAGGGTCCCCCGACTCAATCCTCGGGGAAACCCTCAAAGCCTCCCAGATCTTCGGCTCCGGTCTCTGAGTCGTCTTCTGGGGCTCCGAAGGCTGTTCGAACATTGGCTCCGGCCGGAGCCGATGACTCTCAAACTCATGTCCCTACTATTTCCTCGGCTCCGGCCGGAGCCGAGGAAGACATTGCTGAGTCGGCTCCGATCAAATTGTCGGAACCGACCTCCAGAAAAAGGTCCCGATCACCATCTATCGGCTCCATTCATTCGGCTCCAGCATCACCATTGCTGTCTGAACGGAGCCATAGATCTCACTCCTCTAGGTCATCGAGACTATCAGATCATGACCTTCAGAGGGTAGTGAGTCGACTTCTTAAGTCCGAGGCACTGGCCCAGATGCTTTAAAGTCCGACTCAACAGTCGAGGACTATTCCCATTACTCAGAATGTTCCTCCTCTGACTCCTTTGAATTCAGAGCCAGGGCGGCTCGGACCCGAGACTGTGTGTAGTGGCGTCGGAACCGATACCGTTGTCTTCTGTACCGTCATCTGCTCCGATGTCTTCCTTGGAAGAATCTTGGCGCCGGACTTCCCTCGTCGGCTCCGAGGGGGTGAGTGGCATCGGACCCTTGTCCGACCCCGCTCTCCCTCTCGGTGCTTCGGCGCTGGTGAGTTCGGCTCCGACATCGGCCTCGGAGCCATCACTGTCGGTGCCGGGGGAGGTTTTCAGCTTTTCGGAGCGGAGACCTCTGGCTCTGCCTGACAGGGGTGCCTTCGAGGTCATGAGGAGCGTGTTAGAACCTGGTTCAACTCCACAGTTGGCTCCGTCTGCCCCTCCCTCCACAGTGCCTCCGGTGATTTCTGCTCACTCTCTCATCCCGGACCGTAGAGAGCCAGCTCCTCAAGTATCCCCAGTGGGGATCTCCTCCTCTTCCGAGGCCTCTCCTGACCCGGTAGGAGAGCCCCCTAGGAAGAGGCAGTGCAAGAGGAAGCACAAAGACTCCCCTGAGTCTGTCACCTCTGACACTGATTTAGAGGATTCTGAAGGTTCCCCTCGTTCCCCCCTCTGAAGATGTCTCCTTTGCAGACATCCTCGAAATCTTAAAAAAGAGGGGGAATTGGCCATCTCTCAACCCTTCAGAGGATGAATTGGTGTATCTTGAGGCATTTGGCTCTCGCCCTTCCACCTCCTGGGTGTCCCCTCCCTTTGACCCCCTCATGCAAGTGGTGGCAAAGAAGGCCTGGACGGCTCCTGACTCAGTGGAACCCACCCCCAGGAGACCATCAAAATTTATCACTGCCCCCAAGGACAAAGAATTTTTAACCAAAGGCGTCTCTGTTGATGCTATGGTGGTGGCTGCGGCCACCAAGAAGGAGTTAGCTGATCCTTCTGTGCCTGTTCATCCTCCTAACAAGGAGTCTAGGTCTATGGACAGGTACGGGAAGCGGATGTTCTCGTCAGCGACCTTTACTATGCACTCGCTGAATTACCTGTGTCATTTCACTCGTCTTCAGAGGGATTTGCTCAAGGAAGCGAGCGAAATGTTAAGGGACCCAACAGCTGCGGGTTTTCAGGATAGGATGAACTCTCAGCTAGCGACCCTTAATTCTATAACTAACTCCTCCATGCGCCTCCTTTCATATGCAGTGGATGGAGCGAGTAGAGCAGCAGGTACAGGTGTGGCCTTGCGTCGGTACGCCTGGATGCGGCTATGTAATTTTGCGGACCCTTTCAAGGCGTCCTTCACTAACTCCCCTTTTGATGGATCATCCCTCTTTGGTCCTCAAGTGAAGGAAACCCTGACTAGGTGCGAGACTGATGGCAAAACTCTCTCTGCCGTCGGAGTCTGTTTTTCTACTCCTTCTAGGCCTTACCCCAAAGGCCAGAAGGGGGGAAAGATGTGGTTCCGCAAACAATCTCAGGGAGATTTGCCTGATGCACAGAGTCGATTCCCCTCTAGAGGCAGAGGGGGGAACAATAATGGTAGACGCCGTCCTAGAGGCAGAGGGGGCCCGCAGAATCAGGGCAGTCGAGAAACCTTTTCCGACAAGCCTTTTCAGCATCCCTGAGGTGTTGCCCGACTGTCCACCTTTGGAGGCAGTCGGGGGAAGATTATCTCTGTACCCAGAAGCCTGGCTATCCCTAACTCAAGACAAGTGGGTACAGCCTATCATTTCCGAAGGCTACAGAATCCCATTCTTTTTCATTCCAAAGCAATCCAAAAAATCCCTTCCAGACATTCCACCCAGTCAAGGGGAGCAAGCAGCACTAGAAATTTCAAAGCTGCTTGCAAAAAGAGCCATTCAACCAGTTCCAGCAGATCAACAAGGATCCGGAATCTACTCCAAATTCTTTTTGGTTCCAAAGAAAACAGGGGACTGGAGACCCATTTTGGATCTCAGCAACTTGAACAAGTTTGTCAAGAAAACAAAGTTCCGGATGGTCACGCTGCAGTCCATTCTACCCCTTTTGGGGCGGGACAACTGGATGTGCTCAATAGATCTCCAGGATGCGTACTATCACATCAGAATGAGTCGACGCTCCAGGAGATTCCTCCGCTTCAGGCTGGGAACCAGTCATTTCCAATTCAGGGCCCTGCCCTTTGGACTCACTACAGCCCCCCGAGTGTTTACTAAATGCATGACAGTGGTCGCCTCTCATCTGTGACGACAAGGATTCCAGGTGTTTCCGTATTTAGACGACTGGCTCCTTACAGCCCCCACCAAGCATATTTTGCTTCTTGCCAGAGACTACACTTTTCACACATGTCAAACACTAGGCATTTCATTAAATTACGAAAAGTCTGTCTTGTCGCCTTGTCGTGTTATTACCTTCATAGGCGCAAATCTAGACACAGTCAACATGTCAGCCAGATTCACAGAGCAGAGAATAGCAGACATACACAGACAGGTCTCTCTTGCCTTGCAGAGCAACAAAGTCAAAGCCAGATTGATCCTGAAGGTCTTAGGGATTATGGCGGCGGCCATCCCTCTTCTACCATTAGCTCGCTTCCATATGAGAATCTTACAATGGATGCTCTTCACACAATGGTCTTTCCAACGACTTCCAATGTCCCATCCTATTCGGATAACACAATTGTGCAAGAATCATCTTTCTTGGTGGATCTCATCTCCCCTGCTCCACCTAGGGAGACCTTTCGTCCCTTCCCCTCCGGTTGCTACAGTGACAACAGACGCCTCCCTGATCGGGTGGGGGGGGCATTACCAGGGCAGGACGGTCCAAGGCATGTGGCAACCTTTCGAGTGCTACTTGCACATAAATGTCCTAGAGATGAGAGCAGTGCTTCTAGCGTTGCAAGCCTTACAAGACTCTCTTCCCAAGGGAACTATAGCAATTCAGACAGACAATATGTCTGTAGTGTGGTACATCAACAAACAAGGCAGAACCAGATCTTACCCCCTATGTTGAGAGGCACTCAGACTGTGGCAATGGGCGATTTCTTCTCAGCGGTTTCTGTTATCAATGCACATTCCCGGGAAGTCCAATGTGATTGCGGACAAATTGAGCAGAGCTATTCTCATGCCTCACGAGTGGTCTCTGAAGAATTCAGTGTTGGAGAAAGTTTTTCGAAAGTGGGGCCGGCCTTGCTGCGACCTTTTCGCTACTCCCCAAAACAGCAAGTGCGACGATTTTTTCACCCTCTTTCCCCAACCAGGCCACCCCAGCAGAGACGCTCTAGTACACGATTGGCCCCGGGGACTTCTATATGCTTTTCCTCCCTTCCCACTGATATCTCAGCTAATACAGAAAGCCATAGCTCAGAAAGCTTCCATGATCCTCATTGCCCCTTACTGGCCTCGACAGATTTTGTTCCCATTTCTCCACCGTTATCTGTTGGAGCAACCTTGGCATCTGGACCCAGTTCCAGACCTCTTGACCCATCAGTCGGGTCAGTTGCACCACTCCCTCCCTTCTCTGAACCTCACAGCATGGTTCCTCCAATTCCAACTCTAGCCAGGCTTCCTCTAATATCTCACTCAGTTCGAGATATTTTGATAGCCTCTCATAAATCTTCCACTCGGAAGATTTATCATAGTAACTGGAAACGTTTTTCCTGTTGGGCGCAGTCAAAGAATATAGATCCTTTCACTGCTTCCATTCAATCAGTTTTAGACTTTCTAGCCGAACTTTTCCACTCCGGTTCGTCTTCGTCTACCATCAAAGTTCAATTGGCAGCAATATCGAACTTTCATGTTAGAGTCTCGGAGTCCTCCATTATGTCTCACAAACTCTGCAAAGCCTTTTTAAAGGGAGTTTTTCTCCTCAAACCACCTATCAGGGATCCTCCTCCTCAATGGGATCTCAACTTGGCTCTAGCGTCCTTAATTCTTCCCCCCTTTGAACCTGCAGCTTCATGTTCAATGAAGTTACTATCTTGGAAAACACTCTTTTTAGTAGCTATCACTTCAGCTAGAAGAGTTTCTGAACTCCATGCTCTGTGTAGTCGACCCCCTTATCTTTTGTTTCATAAGGATAGGGTGTCCTTACGTACTAACCCGTCCTTTTTGCCTAAGGTAGCTTCACTGGCAAATTTGAATCAAACCATTGATCTTCCTGTGTTCTTCCCTAATTATTCGAACAGGTCAGAACAAAAATTACATTGCTTAGACGTTCATCGCCAACTTAGGTACTATTTAGACAGGACCAAACAATTCAGGAAGTCTGATCAACTGTTTGTTTCTTATGCAGAAGGTAGAATGGGCCTTCCAGTTTCTAAAGTATCTCTCTCTAGATGGCTTACTTCGTTGATTACCCTTGTCTATGAGATCAGACATCAACAGTTGCCATCCAAATCCAGGGCTCATTCAACTAGAGCTTTAGCCACATCTATAGCTTTCCAAGATAGGCTGCCTATTGATTCGATTTGTTCTGCAGCTACTTGGGCTTCTCCCCATACCTTCATTTCTCATTATAAGTTGGACTTGGCCTCTAGGGACTGAGCCAACTTTGGTTCCACTGTACTCAAGAGCCTGTTCCGATAGGCCACCTGGGACAAGGTGCTAGGGACGCGGTCCCATCCAACAAGAATGAAGGCGAGATAGACAACTTAACATTTAGAAGTTATGTACCTACCATAACGTTCCATGTTAGTTGTCTTCTTCTCGCCTTCTTTCTTGCGTCCCACCCTCCTTCCCCCTAGCCTGGGCAGACCTACAGGAGTTTGTTTTGTTCCTTTTATGGAATTTTCTTGCTGGGCTTAGCTTTCAAACGAGATCTGAGGAGTTACCGCCTAGCATTGTGGGATATAGGGGAGCCTTGAGCGGGTGGAACTAGCTCTCGAGCTTTTAGAGTGGCCGAGTCGGAGCCGAGGATCGGCTCCGAACCCATCCAGCAAGAAAGAAGGCGAGAAGAAGACAACTAACATGGAACGTTATGGTAGGTACATAACTTCTAAATTTGCAGTACAAAAAAAAAATCATTATTAAATGCGTCATATTTAGAAAGTGGTGGTGGTGGTGGTGTCTTGGGCATATGCAGAGGGCGACCCATGAGAATTTTATGAGGAAAAAGACCCTTAGTAGGATGCAGTTGTGCTCGCATAGAAAGTAAGGCTAGTGGTAAGGCCAGCATCCAGGTTAGGCCTGTTTTTGAAGTGACTTTAGCAAGGCTAGTTTTTAAAGTCTGATTCATTCACTTAATAATACCTGATGCCTGAGGCCTATATGGGCAATGAAATTAAAGTGATGCCTAACATTGTACACAATGATTCAACTAACTGAGCAGTAAAATGCGTTTCACGGTCATAGTATATTTGACAGGGAGCACCAAATTGAGGTATTAGTTCATAACACAATTTTTTTGCAACTAAAATAGCATTATTTTTAGCACATGGGTAGGCTTCTAACCACCCTGAAAAAATATTACCAACAGTCAAAACATATTTAAAATGAGTGCAAGGTGGGAGTTCAATAAAGTCCCACTGTAAGGCACAAAATTGTCCCATTGGTTTTGGCACTGGTTGAGCGGGAGCCATAGTGCCTTTCAAAATATTATGCTGTAAACAAATGGAGCACGTGCTCAAAAAATGTTGCACAGAAGCAGAAAGTCCTGGGGCGAATCAATCCTTTTGGATTTGTTTGATTAATGCTTGTACCCCTATATGAGCTGGCAAGTGATATGCTTTTATAAGAGAATTTAAAATAGATATAGGGCAAATTAATCTGCCATCAGGATGCTGCCAAATTGAATTAGAGCGTTTGAAACAGCTTTGAGTCAGCCATGCTTTTCTTTTTGATTCTGATCTTTCGTTTTATAAAGTTTTTAAAACAGTAGTGTCAAAAGTAACCGTTTGTAAAATAGGCTGCAGAAATTGTCCCTGAACATTGTGTGAAAGAGCAGCCTGTTTAGCAGCCCAGTCGGCCAAATTATTTCCCTTAGCTACTAGGGAGTCGTTGGACTGGTGAGCTGCACACTTAACAACAACAATTTCAGAAGGTAATAACAAATTCTGTAATAGGTGATCAATGTATAGATAATTTTTAATGGATGCCCCAGAGGATGTCAAAAACCCCCTTTTCTTCCATAAGGTACCAAAATCATGAACAACACCATGGGCATAACGTGAATCAATATAGATAGTAACAGATCTGTCTTTGGCCATTTGACATGCATGCGAAAGCGCCACAAATTCTGAGGCTTGTGCAGAGGTGCCAGGTGGTAATTGTCCAGTTTGTAAGACCTCAGGTGGTGAGCAGACTGACCATGCAGCCTGAAGTTCACCAGCATTATTTCGTAAGCAGGATTTATTCACAAAAAGAACTAAATCAGGATTAGGCAAAGGAACATTTTGCAAATCTAACCAGGGAGAAAGAACAGTGTTAACTACAAGCACACAGTCATGTGGTTCGCCCTCGTCGATAATTGGAATCAGTGAAGCAGGGTTTAGTGGTGGGCAAGTGTAATTTGCACAGCAGGATTACTTAATAAACTTAACTTATATTTAGTGAGGCGAGCATTAGAAAGATACTGTGTTTCTGTTTTTAAAAGTAACACCTGCACCGCATGAGGTACTGCTGGTATAGCTCGTAAACAGGGTGGATAGCCAGAAGCAACATGGTCTGAGTGCTGTAATATGCTATAGGTCGATAGCCCCCCATGCACACTTGCGCTAGCAAACCCAGGGCAGTCTTGTTCCTTTCACAACAGAAGAAAAATGGTTTAGAATAATTGGGGAGCCCCAGGGCAGGTGGGTTTATTAGTGCTGTTTAATAGCCTGAAAAGCATTTTTATGTTCAGGGGATCAAGGCAGAGGATCTGTGACTTCCTTTTTTAGAAGCTGTAACAGAGGGGCTGAAATTTCTGAAAAATTAGGCACCCACTGTCTACAATAACCTGCCTGGCCGAGGAACCCCCTGAGTTGTCTCTGAGTTACAGGGCGAAGGGCAGTTTGAATGGAGATGATCCTACTTGGAAGTATTTGACGTGAACCCATAGAAATGATGTGTCCCAAGTATTGTACCTTTTCTTGACAGAACTGCAGTTTAGATTTATTTACCTTAAAGCCTTGATTAGCTAAAAACTTTAAAACTAGAAGGGAATTATTTATACAAGACTTAGTATTTTGTGAAGCTGTAAGAATATTGTCTACATACTGGACCAAAACTGAAAGCGGTGGTAACTGTAAATCCTGTAGTTGTCTGTGCATCTCTCTAGAGAATAGGGTTGGAGATTTTACATATTCCTGGGTTAGTCGGGTCCAAGTATACTGTTGGCCCTGATTAGTGAATGAAAGGCACAACTGCTGTTGTCTTTGTTTAGGGAACCTTCATTGTGATGGCTGCCGATTGGATGGGGTCCAATTAGAAATCCACTGAGGTGACGTATTAGTGGGTGGGACAGGTTGTTTAGCCAGATACGGACATTCATTTCTCCAATGGCCTACTTGGCCACAATTGAAACACTCCGTCTGATTATTATAGCTTTGGGGTGGGGCTGATTGTGTTTCCTGCCAGTTTTGTCTATTTTGATTTCCCGCCCCTTGGCGTCCACCTCTCCCTCTTTCCCGTCCTCATCCTTCCCGCCCACACTGCCCGAAGGCAGTACACATCTGAATCTGCACCTTAATCAATTTTTTCTGTAATTCTTTTTTCTCCCTTGCTAAGTTGTCGGAGAGGTATTGCACTTGTGTGACCAATTCATGCAATCCAAGACTAGGCCAGTTTAAACATACTTTCATTAAATTATCCTGTACTTGCGGGCGTAACCCATCTACAAAGGCGGCCGACAATCCGCTTTGTGCTGGCCCTTCGGTGGGTTCTGGGTAGCCAGAATAAGCCTCAAAGGCTTCAGTGAGACGATTTAAATACTTGTCCACAGGTTCGTCTTTCTTCTGAAAAACTGACTTGATTTTGGGCCAATTGGGTGTGGGTGGGACTATTACCGTAATAGCATCTACTATACGTTGTCTGACCACTTCAAATCCATTATTTCCCTGTGCATTGTGTTTTGGAATTGGAGTAGGGACATTAGCATGGTCTCAAATTAATTTCATTAGATTAGCAGGCACGGCGTACTGAAGAACTGCCCTGACTTTTTCTATTGTAAGATTTTGTAGACTAATATGTCCCACCAGCACACGCTGGAACTTAGCTGAATTAGTACTGGAAGATGGTAGTGATTTGGTAATGGCTTGAAAATCAACCGCTGATCACGCCCTTGGTACTACAACGGTCAGTGGTTCCTGTGCCTTTCTAGCATGGGCTGGGTTAGGTACCTCCCTCAATGGTAACAATCTGTCATCATCTGATGACGCCGACTCTGAGTCTGGATTAAATTTATTTGGCCCAAAATATCCATCCCCACTGTCAGTGATAGCGGGGAACTGGCCAAAATGCCTTCGTTGGTGTAAATGTCGCCTCCCTTTTCCCTTATGATAGGGTTTAGATTTAAAGTACATTACAGCTTTTGCTTCCTTATGAGTCCTACTATGAGTTCTTGGTCCTTCTTTTTTATCGCTTGTTTCTGGATCAGATTCACTAGACTGACTTGTTCTTGTTCTTGTTCTTGCAGCTTGTTCTTCATTACTAGTGGTGGAATCTGGCTGCTGTATTTTAGCTCTTTGTTGAGCGAGGGGGGGCTGATACTGTGGTGGTGTAGTCAGTGGTGCAGTCGGTGGTGGGGGAAACCAGGCATTATTGTCCTCTGACGATTCAGTTATTTGCAATTTAGCTAATTCCTTTACAGGATAAAGCCCTTTAAAGGATGGGTCCTTCAAACATTTAACGTTTACTACATCTAAATTACTGGCAGTGTGTTTTAATTTCCTTAATTGCTCTTTTAGTTTTTGCTGATTATTCTTTAAACTACTGATAACCGATTTTTTTTTTTCTTTTTTTCGCCTCTGTCATCCAATCATTAAATGCTGCCCAGCACAACCCTGGTACTTTTTTCCTTAACTTTCCCTGGAGATTAAGCAAAATATTTTTATTAAATCTGCCATTTCCTGGGAAGGCGAATTTACCATCACCCTTAGTGAGGGCGATCCCCTGACTTATAAACATACAACTGTCCCGGGACACACAAAAATATATATAACCAGCTGGTGTACCTCTTTCTGGCTCCTTTATGGTTCCCACATTCGCTCCCATTTTCACACAATAAGCTATACTGTATTTTACAGATTTAGCTGTGACGTTTTGTAAGCGTCGTTTTCCCCACTCTCGTATCTCCTTTCACTCTTATGGTGCCAGTTTTTCGTTTTAACCCACACTTATACTCCACAATCAATAGCAGAAAAGAAATACATGCCACTTACCTCAAAACGACTGAATGAGAGGAATTATTTTATTCCTGCAAAGTTATTAATATCAAATTTTAAAGCAGACGAGTACAGGAAATGAAAGAAACTCTGCAAAAACAGAAAATTCTGTCATGGGCCCTTTTACTAGCAGTATTTCGTTCAATCCCCGACTGCTGCAGCTGTTGTCAGTTTAAATCCGAGTCACGGCACCAATTGTTGTGTTAGCTTTTACCTTAAATAAAGACAAGACAGATTTTCCTTTCTTTCAGTGGTATTTATTACACACATGTGGGAGCCTCATGGAAAGTACCAGGGAGACTCCCAGAACAAAGGAATGCATAAGCTTATATACTGGTAATACTTGTTGACAATACAAAAATATAGACTGGACCAATTTGATCAGTACAAAAGACAATTAACTAATCAGTGGTTTACCCATAGGCTTAAAGCAATTCACATTATTACATCTCTAGGCAGAAAAAGAAAATTGAATGCACTTCCATATAAGGCACATTTCCTGCTTTCAAGCAGGCTCTTGTTTTTAAGAACTTTTCCACTATTCACAGTTTACTTAGAGTTCACAGTACAAAGTCCATTTTAATTCAAGCAGATTGTCACATACTCTATTTCCTTAAACACATGCTTTGGCCATTCTACAACCTTCAAACTAACATCAAGAAAATGCATCAGAAACTCAGAATGCTTTATCGTCACAATCGCTATCTCACCACTTCAACTAAACTTACCCTCTGTACCACTTAATCCTCTCTCATGTATGGTGCACCCATCCTTACCAATGTTCAAGCCACCCTTGAAACTAAACTAGCATCCTGCTACAATAAAATCTCCAAGTTTGCTACCAGCTCTAAATCCTTCTCACACCATTGTGATTCTTTACATTCCTTGAATTGGCTGGAGCTCCCAAACTATCTCTCATACATTCAACTCACTACTCCCCATAAACTCATTTTCAAGCTATCTCAATGCCCCTCCCTCTCCTCCACCCTTACTATGCATCTTCCTGACCGACTTCTCAGGTCTAATAACAAAACCTCCTTGAAGTGTATAAACCATTATGTACTCCAGGCCAACGTCTATTGTCATTTTTCTTAGCACAATAGTGTAACTCGCTTCTTCTCCATATCTGAACTACCCAAAACCTCTCCAATTTTAAATCATTATTCCATTCTTCTCTCTCTTCTTCTTGGAAGTGCTCCTGCTCCCACCCCTCCTAACCCCCCCCCCCTATTCCACATTCTTCAACCTTCTCTCTGAAAACTCTACCTAACACTAGCCATCCCGTCTTCCTCCTCCATCTTTCTCTGACAATTACCTCATCCCTTTTTCACCTTATATAGTACAGGCATCTGTTATCGCTCCCATAACACAATGCTTTTTATTTCATGAGGGTTCAGCATCTATACTTATGGCACACTATACAAATCTTACCACTACTTCTGTTTCTGTATCAATAAATGCCTATTAATTTTTATGTTGTAAAAACTTTGTTAATTTCTGTACATTTTTGCTGTTGCAATACTCTGCAATATTTTTTGTATTAATTTTGTATTCATTTTTGTATTAATTTGTATTAATTCTTGCTTAACTTTGTTTTGTATTTGTGTACATGGAGGTTTTATCCCCAGGCCTCCATTGAAAAAGGGGTTTATGTCGGCCCAATGGACTTTACCGGTTAACAAACTGCAAATAAATAAAATAAATTAATGATATGTTCAAAGGACTTATTGCATTATACATTTTTTGGCATTTAGTTTTAGTCCATGATTTTGACACCTGCTATTGTTTTGGAAAGGCACTCTTAGAAGATCTTGGTGTCTTCTGGGGAGTTTGTGATGGCACCAAGTTTACAGTCATCTGCAAACTTGGACAGCCATAAACCATTAAGTAGCTTTGACCTCCTGGAAGTAAACGCCATAGAGGAGTTGCGCAAGGACTGAACTCTGGAGTACACTGCTAGTGACAGGTCTTTTGGAGGATGTAGAGCATCTCACCCTAATTTCCTAGGTTCTGTTTGTGAGCCAGTTTACTATCCAGGGAATTGCAGTGGGATTAATTTTTAGCTGGGATAGTTTTTTACAATACCTTAGTTTGAGATGGTGTCATGCTTTGGAAAGGACTATCTTTGTGGTGTTTACTAATCTGCCCTCATCCATTGCTTCGGTAACCCTCTCAAAGAAGTCAACCAGGTTAAGTAGGCAGAATCTGCCCTTGATAAATCCAAACTGTCTTGGATTGAGAGCCTGTAGGTTGACTATGTTCTTATTTATTTATTCCATAGTGATTCTTTCCATAGCCTTACAGATGATGCTGGCCAGACTTATGCAGCTATTCATTTCCTGGGTCCATTGATGTCCCAACTTTGCAAGAGGATGACAGTTGTTGTCCTCCATTCATCCAGCACAAAGCCTGCTTGGAGGCTGACATTCAGTAGCATCTATAGAAGGTCTGACAGGTCTTGTTTCTGTCTGACCAGTAAGCAGTCTGGTATGTTGTCTATCCCATTAGAAGCAGTGTTGTTCATCATTCTCATTGCTGTAGTAGTCTTTGTCTGCTTGGGTTGCATCCTGCCCAAGATAAAATGACTGGACAGTTTCACAAAGCTCTGGCTCCCTCCCACACAATCACTCTTGAGTGCCGATGGGACAGCCCATTTCTAGAAGGAGGTCAAAGTGAAGATTACTTTAGAATTTCTTCAGAAATTTCTTGTCACCTCAAGGAATAGCAGCTGAGGAGCTTCATAAGAAACAGCAACTGGGTACAGGCATCATTTGTGGGAGGTAAATCCCTATAGGGGAATCCTTAAACACAGAACATGTAGGCTTCTAAAGTATTGTAAATATTGTTCATGTATTTTCTACTTTCTAAAGAATGGTGGCAATCTTATTAATATAAGAAGTCTCTTGTCAGTAGCTGCTGTTATTAGCATGAGCATATTACTGAATACTAGTATTGGTTTTGTGAGAACAAATGTACTGCTTTTGAGACATTTTAACTGAAGTGTAAGAATTTAAAACCTGGGAATTTTTTATGTACTTAAAACACCATTTGAGTGATCTAGTGATTGTGTGGAGTTAACGATTATGTGCCTTTATTATTTTACTGCTTGAGACATTTTGCTTGAAGGTGTTATATTTAAGCAGTATGAAGTGTATTTCAACAGTAGAAGTGTATTTATGTTCAGTGCTTACAATGGTCCTGCTGTTCCTTCTTCAAATGTACCTAAAAAGAAAAAAAAAACAGTTGTAGCAAAAGCCCTTGCCTTCATTGTGGGCTCAAGCAGTGCCTCAGCTAACAGTATGTGACTGCAGTGGCTGTTGATGGTTACTCAGACCACTTAGTGGTTTCCTCACATTCCACTGGTGTAGCCTTACCGGCCGCTATAGACTGGGGTGGGGGCAGACTTGTCCTTTTCAGCTGTGTAGTGTCCAGTGTGGGGATAGAAGAAGCATCCATTTTAGGTGTGGAGACACTCTGTGAGGGTCCTCTCAGGGGTGGCCAGTGAAAGAGACCTATTGCTTGGGATAATATGCCTTCCACTTCTTAGTCTTCTTCCAAGGATATTCCTAGAAAAAACAAACTAATGGTCTTTTCATAAGAATGTTTTCCTTATCTTAGCCATGAGTTTATTGCATGTTTTTGATCTTGGAGAGCAAAAATCACTCCTGAAGAAAATGTGCCATGGAAAGAGACAGGGCCATTTTCCTTGTCTTACTCAAGCTCAAAACTCTGATTCAGAGGAAAGTGTGTCCTCTCCAATTCTATTATAGGAGTTCTCCCTCAGTAAGACTAGTTCCAAGATAAATGATGTATTTTTGTGGTAACAACTAGATGTCCCCCCTAAGCTGTGGAGATCTTATGGTATGCTGCAAGTGGATTTACCTCATGCTACACCCTTTCTTCCTGTTATGCCAGCCTTGGAGGATGTGATAAATGCCTTCAATAACCCTGACCGATAGCCTTCTGTCCCCCTTCAAAAAAACAAAAATAAGCAGAACACTTTGTGATGACCCACCATTTGACTAGTAATCAAGGAGCCTCAATCATCACCACTGGCAACAGTGGAGGACATACACTGGGAGGATGACAAGCACACACACACACACACACACACACACACACACACACACACACACACACACACACACACACACACACACACACACAGTATTTCCAGATGCAGCTCTCTGCATCAAGTGCACTTTCCCTTAAGAGCACACAGAGACCACAATCAGTCCAGGGCTGGTTTCTTCCTCTTTCTCCAGATCCCCAGTAAGACTCCTTACTGGCACAGCTATAGTTGAATGACTAAGCCAAGACCCCTAGCACCCTTTCTATCCAATTATGTCCCTTCTGAGTAGCTGACACACACACACACTCTTTGAGGTTTGATTTACACACACACACACACACACACACACACACACACACACACACACACACACACACACACACACCTGGGAAAGGCTGGCACAGGTTTACTAGCTATGCCCCCCTTTGCCCAGGCTATAAGGTAGTTTTTACTGCCACCAGTCACTCCTGCCAGCTAACTTAAGGCTTTTCCAAGGGTACCCAATATACGGAGGGATATTAGTACTAATACAAATAGTAGTTTGACCAAGAGCAAGACTATTAGGAGAGACCCACACAGTGTCACCAAATAAATGTGCAAGTACTCTCAAAACTTAAATATCTCAACACAGATCAGCCACAATGAAAGGTTTAAATATATGTAATAATAAATAGTAAAAGAACAAGACAGTACTAAATATATGATGTTAAGTTGTCTATCTCGCCTTCATTCTTGCTGGATGGGTTCGGAGCCGACCTCGGCTCCGACTCGGCCACTCTAAAGCTCGAGAGTTGGTTCCACCGGCTCGAGGCTCCCCTTATATCCTACAATGCTAGGCGAGAGTTACCTCAGATCTCGTTTGCCGCTACAGCTTCGAGGTTGGTTGTTCTACCGGTTCCTGGTGAGTTTAAGCTTTTTCTATTAAAAGTTACTCTTTTTACCCCTTTTTTAGTTTAATTATTATCAAATTAGTGTAGTTCATTGAACTTTATCCCGACCTAATTTTTTCCGTTTTTGTTTAAAAGAACTTTTAGTTCTTCCCTTGGGCCTTGGGCCTTCCCTTCCCTAGGGAGTGTTTGTGTAGTTTAAACTACTGTTTATTGTACTTTATTGTACTTTATTTTTTAGTATTTTTACTAAAGTAGTTATTTTGACAGGGTATAACTGGTGTGTTTGAGTGTGTGTTTGTGTTCACCAGTTAGGCTATGTCTAAAGAAGCAAAGGTCTCAGTTCAAGAAGTGTGATGCGTGCTGTCAGAAAATGTCTCTGACAGACGCTCACACTTCTTGTGTCTATTGTCTGGGGCCTTTGCACCTGCAGGACTCCTGTGCTGTTTGCCATGGCTTCAGCCCCAGGGTCCTGCAGGAAAGAAAAAACAAGCTTATTCTGAGAGGCTTGTTGAAGCCTGAGGATTCCCTGTCTGTCTCAACAGGGAAGCCCTCCAAGGCATCGAGGTCTTCGGCTCCGGCTTCTGAGCCGAGACCTCAGGTTGTTCAACCTTTGCCTTTATCGGCTCCGGCTGGAGCCGATAAGACTCAGTCCACAGTTTCTGTGGCTTCCTCGGCCGGCGGGCCGAGGTTATCGAGTACCGTGTCGGCTCCGACAAGATCTTGAGCCGACAACCAGAAAGAGGTCTAGGTCACCTTCTCTTGGCTCCGTTCATTCGGCTCCAGGATCTCCCCTGCTGTCTGAAAGGAGCCAAAGGTCTCATTCCTCTAGGTCATCGAGGCTGTCCGATCATGACCTTCAGAGGGTGGTGAGTCGACTACTCAAGTCTGAGGCACTAGCCCAGATGCTTCAGAGCCCGACTCATCAGTCGGTGCCTGCCCCGGTCCATCAACTCTTTCCTCCTTCGACTCTCTTGAGTTCGGAGCCGGGTCGTGTCGGAACCGAGACTGTGGTCACCTCGGAGCCGAGACAATTGTCTTCGGCTCCGTCGTCGGCTCCGTTTTCTTCCATGGAGGAATCTCGGCGCCGGACTTCCCTCGTCGGCTCCGAGGGGGTGAGTGGCATCGGACCCTTGTCCGACCCCCCTCTCCCTCTCGGTGCTTCGGCGCTGGTGAGTTCGGCTCCGACATCGGCCTCGGAGCCATCACTGTCGGTGCCGAGGGGGGTCCTTAGCTCCTCGGAGCGGGGACCTCTGGCTCTGCCTGACAGGGGTGCTTTTGAGGTCATGCGGAGTGTGTTAGAGCCTGGCTCTACTCCACAGTCGGCTCCGTCAGCCCCTCCCTCTATGCTGCCTCAGGGTAAATCGACTCACTCCCTCATCCCGGACCGCAGAGAGCCAACTCCTCAGGAGCTCCCTTTGGGGATTTCATCCTCTTCCGAGGCCTCTCCTGATTTGGCAGAAGAGCCCCCTCGGAAGAGGAAGTGCAAGAGGAAGCACATTGACTCACCTGAGTCTATCACGTCCGACACAGATCTGGATGATTCTGAGGGTTCCCCCCGTTCCCCTTCTGAAGATGTCTCATTTGCAGACATTCTGGAGATCCTTAAACAGAGGGAAATTGCCCAGCCCTCAATCCTTCGGAGGACGAATCTGTGTATCTTGAGGCGTTTGGCTCTCGTCCTTCCACCTCCTGGGTGTCCCCCTTGACCCCCTCATGCAGGTGGTTGCTAAAAGGCATGGACGGCTCCTGATTCAGTGGACCCCACTCCCAGGAGACCCTCCAAATTCATCACAGCTCCATCAGACAAGGAATTTTTATCAAAAGGAGTCTCTGTGGATGCTATGGTGGTAGCTGCCGCCACAAAGAAGGAACTGGCTGATCCTTCAGTGCCTGTCCATCCACCTAACAAGGAATCTAGGTCCATGGATAGGTACGGAAGCGGATGTTCTCCTCAGCGACATTTACTATGCGTCCGCTGAATTACCTGTGCCATTTCACTCGTCTTCAAAGGGACTTGATCAAAGAAGCGAGTGAAATGCTGAAGGACCCTACAGCTGCGGGTTTCCAAGAGAAAATGAACACGCAGCTGGCTATCCTTAATTCTATTTCCAACTCCTCCATGCGCCTCCTCTCTTATGCGGCCGATGGAGCGAGCAGAGCCGCAGGAACAGGGGTAGCCTTACGTAGGCACGCCTGGATGCGGCTATGCAATTTTGCGGAACCTTTCAAGACGTCTTTCACGAACTCCCCTTTTGATGGATCATCTCTTTTTGGTCCACAAGTGAAAGAAACCCTGACTAGGTGCGAGACTGATGGCAAGACCCTTTCTGCCGCCGGAGTCCGCTTTTCTACTCCTGCTAGGCCTTACCCCAAAGGCCAGAAGGGGAAAGATGTGGTTCCGTAAACAATCCCAAGGGACTTCGCCTGACGACAGAGTCGGTTCCCGCCAGAGGCAGAGGGGAACAACAATGGTAGACGTCGCCCTAGAGGCAGAGGGGGTCCGCAGAACCAGGGCAATCGAGAAACGTTCTCCGATAAGCCCTTTCAGCATCCCTGAGGTGTTGCCCGACTGCCCATCTTCGGAGGCAGTCGGGGGAAGATTGTCACTGTACCCAGAAGCCTGGCTATCCTTGACACAAGACAAATGGGTACAGTCCATCATTTCCGAAGGTTATTCTATTCCCTTTCTTCGTTTTCCAAATCAGTCAAAGAAATCCCTTCCAGATGTCCCACCCGCTCAAAGGGATATAGCAGCTTTGGAAATTTCAAAACTGCTTGCAAAAAGAGCTATTCAGCCAGTGCCAGCAGACCAACTAGGATCCGGAATCTACTCAAGGTTCTTTTTAGTTCCAAAGAAAACAGGGGACTGGAGACCAATTTTGGATCTCAGTATCTTGAACAGATCGGTCAAGAAAACAAGATTTCGGATGGTCACGCTGCAATCCATTCTTCCCCTATTGGGAAAAGGAAACTGGATGTGCTCTATAGACCTTCAGGACGCGTACTATCACATAAAATGAACAGGCGCTCCAGAAGATTCCTCCGCTTCAGGCTGGGAACCAGTCATTTTCAATTCAGGGCCCTGCCCTTTGGTCTCACCACTGCCCCCCCGGGTGTTTACCAAATGCATGGCAGTGGTAGCTTCTCACCTGAGGCGACAAGGATTCCAGGTGTTTCCATATTTGGACGACTGGCTCCTCACAGCTCCCACCAAGCATCTCCTTCTGATGGCCAGAGATTACACTTTTCGCGTCTGTCAAAACTGGGTATCTCAATAAATTGCGAAAAGTCTGTTTTGTCGCCTTGTCGTACTATTACCTACATAGGCGCAAAATTAGATACTGTAAACATGTCTGCAACACTAACGAACCAAAGGATATCAGACATTCAAAAATTGGTATCACTACTTCTCAACAACAACAGAGCCAAAGCCAGGTTAGTTCTAAAGGTGTTGGGAATCATGGCAGCCATACCCTCCTTCCATTGGCCAGATACCACATGCGGATCCTTCAGTGGATGCTCTTTTCTCAATGGTCATACCAGGAACTTCCAATGTCTCACACCATTATGATCACGCAAGTGCAAAAGCATCTCATGTGGTGGATGTCTTCCCCCCAGCTCCTGTTGGGGAGACCATTTGTTCCACCTCCTCCGGTTGCTACTCTGACAACGGATGCCTCCCTGATCGGGTGGGGGCATTATCAGGGCAGGACAGTCCAGGGCACATGGCAACCAAACGAATGCCACTTGCACATAAATGTTCTGGAGATGAGAGCAGTGCTTTTAGCGTTGCAAGCCCTTCAACACTCTCTTCCCTTGGGAGCGATTGCAATCCAGACAGACAATATGTCTGTAGTGTGGTACATCAACAAACAAGGCGGAACCAGATCATACCCCTGTGTCGAGAAGCACTCAGACTGTGGCAATGGGCGATTTCTTCTCAGCGTTTTCTGATAGCAACGCACATCCCGGAAGTCCAATCACATTGCGGACAAGTTGAGCAGAGCTATTCTCATGCCTCACGAGTGGTCTCTGAAAGACTCTGTAGTGAGAGAGATTTTTCTCAAGTGGGGTCAGCCTTGCTGCGATCTTTTGCTACTCCCCAAAACAGCAAGTGCAGAGAATACTTCACTCTATTCCCTTTACCAGGCCAACCCAGCAGGGACGCTAGTCCAAGTTTGGCCCCGGGACTTCTGTATGCATTTCCTCCTTTCCCACTGATCTCTCAAGTAATACAGAAAGCTATCGCTCAGAAGGCCTCATTGATCCTCATTGCTCCTTACTGGCCTCGACAAGTGTGGTTCCCCTTTCTGCATCGATTTCTTTTGAGCGACCGTGGAATCTGGACCTAGTTCCAGATCTTTTGATCCATCAGTCGGGTCAGTTTCATCGCTCCCTCCCCTCTCTGAACCTCACTGCTTGGTTCCTCCACTTCCAACCGTAGCCAGGCTTCCTCAATTATCTCACTCTGTTAGAGATATTTTGATAGCTTCCCATAAATCTTCCACTCGAAAGATTTATTTGAGTAAGTGGAAACGATTTTCATATTGGGCACAAGGAAAGGACATAGATCCTTTCACCGCTTCCATCCAACTAGTCCTCGATTTTCTTGCTGAACTCTTCCATGCAGGTTCATCTCCATCAACTCTTAAGGTTCAATTGGCAGCTATTTCTAATTTCCATGTGGGTATTTCTGAATCCGCCCTAATGTCCCACAAACTCTGCAAAGCCTTTTTGAAAGGAGTTTTTCTTCTCAGACCTCCTGTAAGAAATCCTCCTTCTCCTTGGGACCTAAATTTAGTTCTTGCTTCTTTGATTCTTTCCCCTTTCGAACCTGCAGCTTCATGTTCCTTAAAGTTATTATCATGGAAAACTCTCTTTCTGGTGGCTATCACATCAGCTAGAAGAATTTCAGAACTTCAAGCACTCAGTTGTCGTTCTCCTTACCTTGTGTTCCATAAGGACAGAGTTTCCTTACGAACTAACCCGTCCTTTTTGCCTAAGGTGGTTTCAACATCAAATCTAAACCAATGCATTGACCTCCCTGTCTTTTTCCGGAGTATTCAAATAGGTCTGAACAAAAATTACACTGTCTGGATGTTCATCGTCAATTAAGGTACTACTTGGACAGGACGAAACAATTCAGAAAATCTGATCAGCTGTTTGTCTCCTATCACGGAAAGCAGAAAGGGACTTTCAGTTTCAAAGGTATCTTTATCCAGATGGCTAACATCTCTGATTACCCTTGTTTATGAGATTAGACACAAAACTGCCTAATAAGCCTAAAGCCCATTCCACCAGAGCTTTGGCTACTTCTCTAGCCTTCAAGACAGACTGCCTATTGACACCATTTGTGCAGCGGCTACTTGGGCTACTCCTCACACTTTTATTTCCCATTATAAGTTGGATTTAGCTTCTAGGCATAGAGCTAATTTTGGTTCCACTGTTCTCAGGAGTCTGTTCCGTTAGGCCACCGGGACAAGGTGCTAGGGGCCTTGGTCCCATCCAGCAAGAATGAAGGCGAGATAGACAACTTAACATATAGAAGTTATGTTCTTACCATAACGTTCCATGTTAGTTGTCTTCTTCTCGCCTTCTTCTTGCGTCCCACCCTCCTTCCCCCTGGCCTGGACAGACCTAGAGGAGTTGTGATCGTGACCTCTCTTTCTACCACCTCTTTCTTAGCTATATGCTATTATGCATATTTCTTGTTTCAGGATGTAGGTCACCCTTCTTCTTCCTGTTGTTAGAGGTGGATTCTGTTTTTCACAGTTATACTGTTCTGTTATAAGCTGGGGTTAGCTTACAAACGAGATCTGAGGTAACTCTCGCCTAGCATTGTGGGATATAAGGGGAGCCTCGAGCCGGTGGAACCAACTCTCGAGCTTTAGAGTGGCCGAGTCGGAGCCGAGGTCGGCTCCGAACCCATCCAGCAAGAAGAAGGCGAGAAGAAGACAACTAACATGGAACGTTATGGTAAGAACATAACTTCTATTTATGTTGTCCTATCTCTCCGTAATTCTTGCTGGTTGGATTTAGAGCTGTTCTATAGCTCGAGAGCTTCCACTGGCTTAAGGCTAACCCCTATTCCATGATGCTCTGGGCCAAATCTCCAGATCTTATTTGCCGCTCAAGCATTGAGGTTGCTGTCTGGCTGGCTTGTTGGCTAAGTAGACTAATTTTATATTTTTTCAGTGTTGTTTCCTTGATTTTTTTGTCTCTCTTCTACTTTAAGTTATCGTGAGTCTGTGTTAGGTCTTGTCTCTATCCTTTCCTAGTTTAGAGAGTGCCATTAACGTTAGAGAGCCGCTCCCCCTCTACTTTTTCTTCAGTGTGTTCTTCCTTCTTGAGAATCTTTAAACTAGAAGTTTCTCTTTCTTCCCCTATCCTAATCCTAGAGAGTACTATTTCAGTTAGAGGGCTCTCGCGGCCCGTTTGATTTAGAGGGGTGCTCCCTTCCCTCTTTTCTTCTGTCAAAAAAAAATATTTTCTATAAGATAGTTTTCTGCTTGTAGTAGTTCTTTTCACTTCACTTGTCGGTAGCTGTTATATCTTGGAAAATGGCTAAAGAAAAGAGCATCAACAATCTGGGTTTAAAAAATTTGATAGATGTACCCAGAAAATGTCTGTCACCGACGGCCATACTAGCTGCATCTACTGCCTCGGTGAGGTACATTTACAGGACCCCTCCACTATCTGGCATGCTTTCGGTTAGGGTTCTCCATGAAAAGAGATGGGTTTAATGAAAGGGGCCTTTCAGGAGTCTTTAGACAAAGGACAGAGCTCCAAATCTTCCTCCCCTTCTTCTTCTAAGACACAGTCTACCAAAAGACCGGCTTCTTCGGCTCCGTTGACTGAGCCACCTAAAAAAATTGCGACATTGGTTCCAACACAACCATTACTTCTGCGACTCCAACAGTATACTCAGAGTGGCAGAAGCGTCGAGTAGAAGACACACCCCAGAACTGGAGCCTGTCTCGGCTATCTTGAGAGCGCCCATTTTGGACTGGGGCAGATCTCCTTCCTTATCCACCCATTCCTCCAGGAGCTTATCTGATGAGGAAGTGGAGTGGGTGGTGAAGAGATTACTCAGAACACCAGGCCTGGCAAAAATGTTATCGTCTCCGGACCCGAAGGTCTTGGAGCCATCCATACCTACATGGCCCTTTGTGATTCCTCCTCCGACCACTTCAGCATCTTCAGAGCCCGAGAGCTCGGATCTGATAGTAGTGGAACCGTCAGCATCAAGAGCCCCATTGGAATCTTCGGTGCTGACTGCTCTAACTTCCTCGGCTCCATCGGAAGTCGAGGGGTCTGGTGGGGGGGGGGTGGAGTCGGCACGGATTGTCGTCCGACCTGACTCTTCCTCTCGGTGCCTCAGCTAGGTTGAGTTTGGTTCCCACGTCAGTTTTGGAGCTGACTGCCTTGCCTCAGAGTCAACCCTCTGTTGCTTCGGAGCCCAGGGTCACATTGGAGTGGGGTGGGAAGGCTTTCGAGCTGATGGAGAAGGCACTGTCATCCCATACAGCCCCTCCATCAGATCCAGTCTGTCGTCTCACCCAAGTGCCAGTGATAATCTCTTCATCTGTGCCTCCCCCTAGGTGTAAAGACCTGGAGCCTCACGGAGACCCTGTTGGTAGCGTTGTCTCTTCTGAAACTGCCCCAGAGAATCCCTCCGAGGAGGTCCCTCAGAAGAGACTGTGCAAGAGGAAGCACATAGACTCCCCTGAGTCTGTCACCTCTGATACCGACTTGGATGAGTCTGAAGGGTCCCCAAGGTCCCCCTCTGAGGATGTATCCTTTGTTAACATCCTGGAAATCCTGAAGCAGAGGGGTGACTGGCAGCCCATCAACCCTTCAGAGGACGAATTGGTATACCTGGAGGCTTTTCGGTCTCGTTCCCCCCACCTCCCGGGTGACTCCCCCTTATGACAAACTACTAGGGGTCATATCCTGTAAGGCCTGGACATCACCTGATACAGTGGAGCCTGTTCCGAATAGGCCCAACAAGTTTATTACCGCCCCCTCGGATAAGGCTTTTTTGACGAAAGGTGTCCTGTAAATGCCATGGTGGTGGCTGTTGCCGCCAATTAGGAACTCTCGGAGACCTCTTCATCAGTTCATCCTCCTAACAGAGAGTCTAGAATTATGGATAGATATGCAAAGCATACCTTCTCTTCTGCGGCCTTTATCCTATGGTCGCTAAATGACCTTAACATTTTATGAGACTTCAAAGGGATCTCCTACAAGAGCTAGGAGATTCCCTTCAGGGTACAGCAGCTTCAGGGTCCGCAGATAAAGTGTCTTTGCAGCTCTCCACCCTCACAAACTCCTCCTCGAGACTGATTTCTTGTGTGGTGGATGGAGCAAGTAGGGCGGCAGCAGCAGGAATTTCCCTCAGAAGACATTCCTGGATGTGGCTTTGCAATTTTGCTGAACCCTTTGGCTCTTACTTCACCAATTTCCCCTTTGATGGTTCATCCCCTTTTGGACCAAAGGTGAAAGATACTATCCGATGTTGTAAATCTTTATGCATTCCTTACTGATAGGACTTCAGTTCTATCCTTGGAACCGACATGGCCATTTCCAAGCTCACGCCAGCCAAAAACTCTCAGCTATGACCTACCCATAATGCCCCTCTCATAGTCTCTTCAGATCTCATTTGCCCCATTCCTCGTCAGACGTGCCAAGCCTTCTCTCTCAAAGCTAAGTGGAAAATGTGTGTATTTTTCTGCAGTTTCTCTCAAAACTTTGCCTTTTTTGTCAGTCTCGCTAATTTCTCCTCTCGCTTGTAAACTACCCCTACTTCCTACCCTCTTCCTTTGGTAGTTACCCTTATACCATCGTTGGTACTGTCCCTTTCTCCTACCTTTGGTAGGCCCTTTTTTACCAGTTGTGGTATTTTTAGATACCATCATTGGTACTCTTTTCTTTCCCTCTTTATATCTCACAAATAAATAAATAAATAAAACCTTTCTCCTTTTACTTGTTGTTTCCTTTCTTGGTAGTTTTTTTTTGTCAGCGTACATTATGTCAGAAAAAGCTAAACTGGGGTTTAAGCAGTGCGACAAGTGCGAGTGAAAGATGCCCAACTCAGGCCGTCACGCTTGGTGCATTTATTGTTTGGGCGTGGACCAGCTGAATGCTTCATGTGACATCTGCTCTAGTTTCAGTAATCGTACTCTAGCCGAGCGCAAAAACAAACTGATTTTGAAAGGTTTAATCAAAATGCCTTTTTTGGAGGCTCTCTCTGGGACGAAGGTCTCACCACCTTCTAAAACCAAGAAACACAAGGAAAAATGCTACATCCCCGTCCGTTATGGAACCAAGTCGACACTGAGCTTCTCAGGCGCCTTTCAGCACAGACAACTTCAGCACCAGGCTCTGTGTCTTCTCCTTCAGTGCCATCTCTGATGTTGAGTCCTATTACAGCTCCAGTTTTGGCATCATTGTCTTTGGTGCTGTCTTTGGTCCTGACATCGGCTTTGACGACCATACCTGCTTCGGCACCATCCCCTGCCATGGTGCTGATATCTTATTCGGTTCCACAGACTATGACTTTGGTTCCTAAGGTTGAACACCTCCCAAGAACCAGATACTGTCCAACTTATGACCCTTTTTCGGGGCACCAATGTAGCCCCTTTCTTGAAAGATGTGACTGTCCCTCTGCAGCCTCCTATAGATCCATCAGGAGCCTTTCTGAGCAAGATGTAGTGCAGGTTGTGGACCAGCTTTTGGCAGCTAGAGTATTGCTCCCCCTGGCTAAACCTTACATTCCCTTTGGCACAGAACCCTTCATGGCATACTCAACAGTATATCCTCCTCCCTTTTCCCAGGCTCAGGAAATCTCGGTACTGATGACCACCCCGGTGCATACTGTCTCACCTCCGACTGCGAAGATGTTATGTGATCCTATCTCGCCTACATTCTGTACTGATGGGCTCGGAGCCGATCCCTCGGCTCCGACTCGGCACGCTATGCTATAGAGCGAGGCCTCTTATTGGCTGAGCTATTTCTTATCCCAGGATGCACCACCACTAATCCCCCAGATCTTGTTTGCCGTTTCCAAGCTAAGACGTGGTCTCAACTTGGCTGGGCTAAGTACTACTTTATTTAGGCTTTTCCTGTCAGGAATTTGCTTGTTTTGAACCCAAAAGCTGTTTTAACAGCTATTGTTGTGATACGAGTGTGTATTGGATAATTTATGTTGAGAAATTTGTGTTTTTCGTTAAGGGAAGGTTTCCCGTTTTAGTTAGAGGGGCCTTCCCCTTTTGCTATTTGCTATTCTAGCGTTTTATTTGTGGGTCAAGTACCCGTTTAAGTTAGAGGGTCTTGACCCTCCCTTTCTGTGTTTTTTTGTGCAACTGTATTGTTGTTTCATAAAAAAAAAAAAAAAAAAAAAAAAACTTCATATCTTTATATTTTTTGAACTTAAACTGCTAGTTTTTGG
Source organism: Protopterus annectens (assembly GCF_019279795.1). Lineage (NCBI taxonomy): Eukaryota > Metazoa > Chordata > Ceratodontiformes > Protopteridae > Protopterus > Protopterus annectens. The sequence goes on along the minus strand of NC_056734.1, from coordinate 239,342,920 downwards.
TGTGTTATCTATCTTTAGACATGTCCAAAGAGCATAGACCCTCCGGGTTTAAAAAGTGCACGAGGTGTGGTTATAAGATGTCCATAACGGACGACCACTCCTCGTGCGTTTATTGTTTAGGCGCCAAGCACCTACAAGAGTCATGTAGCGTGTGTCACGCCTTCTCATCAAGGGTCCTCCAGGAGAGGAAAAACAAATTAATCCTTAAGGGGTTAATTAAGCCATCCTTCGAGGAGGCTTTATCCTCTTCTCCCTCTCCTTCAAAAAAGAAAAAAGCGTCGGCTCCGACCAGTCAGTCGGAACCAACTGCCAAAAAACCTAGGCAGACTTCTCCATCGGCTCCACGGACTTCGGAGCCGAGGGCGGAACGGTCTGCCTCGATGCCTCCAGTCTCGACCCCTCTGGTTTCGGAGCCGAGGACTGGGGCATCGAGAGGCGGGTCACCTTCATCGGCTCCACTGATATTGGAGCCGATGAGGGTTGCCGGCTCAGACTCTTCCCCTTCGGAGCCGAAGTCCTCATCGGCACCGAGGGAAATTGCCTTGAGATCTCCCTCGGAACCGATAATTATAGAATCCATTCGGAGCCAGTCCCCTAGTCCTATGGAGCCGATGGAGAAATCGGTTCGGACCCGATCGGTATCGTCCAGATCCTCCAAGATGTCTGATTCGGACATCGACAGGGTGCTCCTAAGACTCTTCCAGTCTCCGGTGTTCCAAAAGTTAGTTTCGGCTCCAGCCCATTCGGCTTCGGAGCCGATGGTCCACCCTGCTACTATGGTTCCTCCTCCAACAGCCTCGGCACCGTTGGAGCCGGTACTGGTGGAACCGGTGGAGGTTTTAGGGTCGGGCCCGACCCTTACTCCAACTCCGGCTTTTGAGTCGGAGTTCGGTACGCGGACTTCTTCCGTCGGCCCCAGGGGGGATGCTTCGGGACTGATGTTTTCGGTCCCAAGTCTTCCTCTCAGTGCGTCGGCTGCGGGAGTGCCATCTACCGTCGTGGCCACAGAGGTGGGACCCTCCCGGGATTCTGGTGGTCCTGCCTTCAGGGCTATGAGGAGTGCGTTAGCCAAATCATCTTTGGTTACCTCCACGGTCTCCCCAGCTCCTTCCCTGCATACCGAGACTGGGTCTTTGGCAGTCCCCCTGTCCTTAGACAGCGGAGCCCCGGGGCCTGAGGTTACCCCCACTGGGGTTTCCCCCCCTCCTGGAGGTCCTTCTGAAGCTTCTTCGGAAGAACCCCCCAGGAAAAGATCGTGCAAGAGGAAGCACGTTGACTCCCCTGATGAGTCTCTTACATCAGACACTGATCTCAATGATGCAGAAGGGTCCCCTAAGTCGTCCTCGGATGATGTCTCCTTTGCAGACATCCTGGAAGCCCTTAAACAACGAGGCGGCTGGCAGTCCAAACCCCCTTCTGCTGATGAGTCGGTGTTCCTTAAGGCCTTCGGGGCTCAGCCCTCCGCCTCCTGGGTGTCTCCGCCCTTCGAGCTCTTGGATTTGATCTGTCGAAGGGCGTGGGAACACCCAGACTCTGTGGAACCGGTGCCTGCTCGTCCTAATAAGTTCCTCTCAGCACCCCCTGAAAAGAGTTCCTAACTAAAGGTGTGGCTGTAGATGCTTTGGTGGTGGCATCTGCTACCCAGCAAGATGTAGCAGAGGCTTCGACGTCCGTCCATCCTCCTAATAAGGAGTCTAGGAGCATGGATCGGTACGGAAAGCGCACCCTAAGTTCAGCGGCCTTTACATTAAGGTCCTTGAACTACCTTACGCACTTTACCAGATTTCAGAGGGATCTGATTAAAGAACTTTCCGATACCCTCTTGGGTAACCTGCCTGAGGAGCTGGCCCAGACAGTTGGCTCTCAGCTGGCTACACTGTCGTCCATTTCAAACTCGTCCATGAGGCTCATTTCTTATGCGGCTGAAGGGGCGAGTAGAGCGGCGGGTACAGGCATTGCTCTACGGAGACAAGCCTGGCTCCGCCTGTGTCATTTCGCGGAGGCCTTTAAGTCTTCCTTTGCCGACGCCCCCTTTGATGGGTCCTCCCTGTTTGGACCCAAGGTAAAGGACACACTGACCCGCTGCGAGCAGGAGGGTAAGACTTTGACTGCCGTAGGGGCACGATTTTCCACTCCCTTTTGGCCTTATCCCAAGGCTAAAAGAGGAGGGAAAATGTGGTTCCGTAGATCTCAGAAGCCTTACCCCTCTCAGCAGGATGATCCCCCTTCCAGAGGCAGGGGAGGGGGAAATTCTTCCGGAAGACGCCGTCCCAGAGGCGGCAGAGGCCCTCGCAACACTGGAGACCGCGAGTCCTTTCGTGGCTCTTCAGCCTTTCACAGTCCCTGAGGGATTGCCCGACTGTGCAGCTCCGGAGCCAGTCGGGGGTCGTTTTTCGAAGCACCTAACAGCCTGGGAAGGTATCACTCAGGACCGATGGGTGCTTCGAATTATCGCTGGAGGTTACACCATCCCTTTCTCTCACTCTCCACCTCAGTCCAAAAAAATCCCAGACCCGCCACCCAGTCAACGGGAAACTGCAGCCTCAGAAGTTTCAAAGCTGCTGCAAAAAGGAATCATCCAACCGGTCCCCGCAGACCAGATCGGATTAGGGACTTACTCAAGATTCTTTTTGGTGCCAAAAAAGACCGGGGACTTGAGACCCATTTTGGACCTCAGTATTCTAAACCATTCAGTCAGAAAGTCCAAGTTCCGAATGGTCACCCTACAAACCATTCTCCCATTGCTGGAGAAAGGTGTTTGGATGTGCTCCATAGATCTCAAGGATGCTTATTACCATATTATGGTACATCAAGCGTCCAGGAGAAATCTGCGCTTCAGCCTAGGAGGCAGTCATTTTCAGTTCCGCGCGCTGCCCTTTGGTCTCACCACAGCCCCTAGGGTGTTCACCAAGTGTTTGGCGGTCGTGACTGCTCACCTGAGAAGTCTAGGATTCCAGGTGTTTCCGTATCTAGACGACTGGCTCCTAACTGCCACCTCCAAGCATCTACTATTGCGGAGCCTACAGGCCACTATATCACTGGGCAATTCCCTTGGAATCTCCTTCAATTGGCCAAAGTCTGTGTTGCTGCCATCTCAACGCATAAGATTCATAGGGGTAGAGATAGACTCAAACCGAATGCAGGTCTATCTACCTACAGACAGAATACAAACCATACAGTCTCAAGTTTGAGCCTTACTTCCCAGATCCAAAGCCCCAGCCAGAATGGTCCTGCAACTATTGGGATCCATGTCCGCCACGGTTCTTCTAGTTCCCCTTGCAAGGTTGCACATGAGAATTCTCCAGTGGCTTCTTTCAGCTCAGTGGTCCTTTCAGGAACTCCCTCTCAGTCACCTCATATGGATCATGGAAACCTGCAAACGGGACCTTCGCTGGTGGCTAGTGCCCTCCAATTTGGATCAGGGATGACCCTTTGTTCTACCTCCTCTTGCAGCCACTTTGACCACGGACGCCTCCCAGATGGGGTGGGGGGGGCATTCCCTGGGCAGGTCAGTCCAAGGCAAATGGCACCCAAAAGAGACCCTATTTCATATCAACATTCTAGAAATTAGGGCGGTGCTTCAGTCCCTTCAAGCCCTTCACGATTACCTCCCTCAGGGCGTGATTGCCGTTCACTCACACAACATGTCAGTGGTCTGGTACTTGAACAAACAGGGAGGGACCAGATCCTACCCTCTTTGCAGAGAAGCCATGAGGGTTTGGGAATGGGCAGTGTCGACCAAACGCTTTCTAGTGGCTACTCATATCCCAGGCAAGTCCAATGTGATAGCCGACAGACTGAGCAGAACCATCCTCTCTCCTCACGAATGGTCTCTGAACATCACGGTGGCAAATCAGATTTTCAGCAAATGGGGAGTTCCGTGTTGCGACCTCTTCGTGGCTCCTCTAAATGCGAAGTGCAAAAAGTTCTTCTCCCTCACCCCAGCTCTGGGGAAGAGCCCCATGGACGCACTAGCCTGTCCTTGGCCCACCGGCTTGCTTTATGCCTTCCCTCCAGTTCCTCTCCTTCCCAGGATGATACAAAAGGCATCTCTCTTGGGGAGCAAAATGATCTTAGTTGCTCCTTACTGGCCTCGTCAAGTATGGTTCCCCTATCTTCGGAAGTATGCTCTGGAAGGTCCATGGTTCCTGGATCAGATCCCAGACCTTTTGATTCATCAGTTGGGACTATTTCACCAGTCCCTTCACACCTTAAAATTGACAGCTTGGCTCCTCCTCTTCCGACTATAGTCAGGAGTCATACATTGGATCCAGAAGTGGTACACATCTTATCTTCGGCCCACAAGTCTGCTACAAAGAAATTGTATTCTAGCAAATGGAAAAGATTTGCTATTTGGGCTCAACTCCGGGGCCTGGATCCCATCACTATTCCCGTATCGGAGGTACTAAAATTTTTAACTTCTTTTTTCAATCAAGGCTCTTCAGTCTCTACCATCAAGGTTCAATTGGCAGCTATTTCCAATTTTCACGAATCTGTAAACCCACCTTTAATGAGCAACAGATTGTGTAAGACCTTCTTGAAAGGTGCTGCGCTCTTAAGACCTCCGATTTCTCATCCTGCTCCTCCATGGGATCTCGATGTGGTGTTACGCGCCTTAACTTCCTTCCCCTTCGAACCGGCAGCGACATGTGATTTAAAATTCCTATCGTGGAAGACTGCTTTTCTGGTGGCGATCACTTCTGCCAGAAGGGTTTCAGAGCTTCAAGCTTTGTCTGTGAAACCTCCGTACTTAGTTTTTCATAAAGACAGAGTATCTCTCAGGCCAAATCCTTCCTTTGTCCCTAAAGTTTGTTCCAGTTTCTGCCTACAACAATCATTAGAACTTCCAGTCTTCTTTCCGAAATTTTCTAACAAAGCGGAATTCATATTCCACACATTGTCCATAGGCAGTTGCGGTTTTATTTAGACAGGACCAAACAAACAAGGAAAACAGATCAGTTGTTTGTATCCTTTGCAGACAATAAATTGGGCAAAGCTGTCACAAAGGTCACTATTGCCAAATTACACCTGTAGTTTCTACTCTGTGTATCCACTATATGTACATGGACATGTGCTACGGATCAGTGTAGCTGCTATGTTTGTTTTACGCTGCATTTGAAAGCTTGTTATCTGATTATATTTATGTCCTATATTTCTGTATATTTTGAACTTCATCTCTTTAAGAAACAATGTTAGGTTGTTGATCCACCACTTACATTTTTGTGCTGTGTTACTTTAGACTTCAGATACCTTATGCTAAGTTATCACATGCTGATTAAAAACTAATAGCAATATATCGTGCTTCCTAACCATTACCGCAGAGAGACATACTGCGCTTTTAATTGGTCTGTTGAAACCACTCATAAAGCCTAGCGACTCTTGGATTAAAGCATGTGTTGTATTTTTAGAGTATGCTGATAGCTCCTATCACCAGCATACCGGTTATTTACCGGAGCCTTAACAGGATCTATCCGTGGGTCATCGTAGGTACTACCTCTCACTGAGATTAATTCCACCTCATTGCAAGCATTTTGCTCGTAGTAGCGTTTTTACCCGTGGGTCATTGTAGGCACTACCTCTCATTGTGATTAATTCCACCTCACTGCAAGCGTTTTGCTCGTAGTAGCGTTTTTATTTAACCTTACCTTATAACGCAACTAAACCGCGCTACATATTATTTGGCGCCTTTTTAGTCCTGATACTACGCAAGTAGTCATTTTAATGAAACCTGTTTGTACTAGGGTTGATGATTAACTACCTCTCATTGTGATTAATTTCCACCTCACTGCAAGCGTTTTGCTCGTAGTAGCGCTCTTATTTAACAATACCTTATAACGCGACTAAACCGCACTACATATTATTTGGCGCCTTTTTAGTCCTGATACTACGCAAGTAGTCTTTTTAAGGAAACCTTTTTGTACTAGGGTTAATGATTATTGCCTGATAGATAAGCTAACCAGCGCTTCTATTCTCTTGGCGCCAAACAAGCACAACACCTTCTAGATAGGTTAAATACAGATAAGTTGTATACCTCTCTATGTATCCAACCCTCAGGCTAATGTTAGAGTTCTTTGCTCAACAGTAGCGTAGTAGTGTTGAATGTTGTCGACTGTTATATCCTATGGACCTGTTTCAATTGGAATAACTAATGAAGCTATGCTTACTTATACTGCTATTCTCATGTTTTAACTATGAATACTTAAACACTGATTGTAGTTACTTTACACTGTGAATGAAACTGTATATCAGATACCTGTTTAAGTAGAATATTGTTAACTATTGACAACTGCTCTCTTATTTACTCTGTTTTGACTTACTATCTTCCTCTCTCTCTGTCCTATTTTAATAGTTTGCTAGGTGGACCCTGTACTCACTGGCATTAACTGACTCTGCCCTACGGGAAGACCTGAACTCTGCCTACTGAACCCCATCCCTCATCTTAAGGGAAATCTACCATTACAGATTGTGAAAGTATGTTATTTTCATATGTGTCATCCATTAACTCTGACCTGTGTATCCTAGTTTAGCTACCTGCCCAGGACTGCCAGCAGCCAGTAGCCCCTGTCTTCTCCACATTCTAACCTAGTCTCCCATTTTATTCTCTCCTCAAAGCTACTACTGTGATTTTCTTTATCTACATTTCACTAACTCATACCTCTCTCACCTCGTTCTTACCTGCATAACTGTGATACTTATTCCTTTTGGCCACCAGGTGGCTTCCTACTATTACCTGGATTGCTCCCTTTTGGGTTATTTCTTAACCCTCAAATACCTTTGTTCTGAACCTGTATCCTCTCTCTCTCTGCTTCACATTTTCTTTACTCTTGACCCTGCCTCATCACCCTTCTAGTATAGTTACTGCTACAACCTGTACATCTTCTCAGATTACAGCTCATTACACAAACTATACCTTTTTATCTGATATAAACCTACCTGCTGTTTCCACAGCTCACAGATTGTTTTTTCTGGGCCTCACTACTCTTTTGTGTCTTCCCGCTCCGTTCGCCCTGCGGGCTCACTCCGCTCCCCTGCCCCAAATCTCACCCGCCCCTGCCACCTGTACATTTATACACTCATAGGCACACCCTCACTTCTAACCACCAATCACATCCTGCCTCTTAGGCACACCCCACTCCTCTAAACACCAATCATATCTTGCACTTGTCTCCACCCCTTCATATACTGCCTCCTCCCTCCCCACTTAACTTCCTTACCTACTCTCTGATATTTTCCCTCCATCTAATTATTCCAACTCTATTACTGCATCTCCTATCATGTCTAATAAATACAGACCTTTGCTACTACTAACACTCCTAACTACTCTCACCTCTGCCTATCTTTTAACCTCCTACGAACTACCCCTACCATTTATACTTACTATCCCATTCAAACAAACCCTGGCAACTCCCCTACCTCCATCTATAAGCTATCTTAACCCCACTTATAAGACCTCCTACCTTAAACCTAAATATCACCGTCTCTCTCACATTAAATACCTTATTCATAACCTTAAAAAACATGTTAACTACCATTGTAAACCTCCTCAATTTTACAACCCAATACTAATGTCCTCATTAATTGATGGAGACATCCACCCTAATCCTGGCCCTAACCCATCCCCAAAATTTGCTAATAGCCACATACTCAGAACAAAACCAACACCATTAACCAAACCCCCCAAATCACTATCTATTGCTCAACTAAATATACGTAGCATTTGCAACAAAATACCACTAATTCATGCTCTTCTAGATGTTCAACAGTTTGACATTCTCTGTCTAACTGAAACCTGGCTCAAACCTACAATAAAGGATAATGAAATTACTCCCCCAGGCTACAACATCCTTAGACATGACCGCTTATACAAAAAAGGTGGTGGGGTCGCTGTCCTCTATAAAACTGGACTACAAATAAGTAAAGCAAATCTTAACCTTCCATCTGACATAAATGCCGAAATAATAATTTCAAAACTTCACCTCAACCCTCACAAAACAATTAATATTATCTGTACTTATCTTCCCCCAGGTAAAAATCCTGCCATACTAGAAGACCTGTTAAATTGGCTTTCACTAAACCTCCTACAAGAAACAATACTTTTAGGAGACTTTAATATTGACTGGAACTTATGTAAACATACCAACCCAACCACCCACATTAACCTACATGGCTTCTCTCAAATCATTAACTCACCAACAAGAATAAACAAACTTAATAATAAAGAAACCATACTTGACTGGATATTAACAAATAGTCCACAGCAAAATATACAACAGGAACTCTCCCAGATGACCTCAGTGACCACTCCCTAACATATATTATCAGGCATAAAACAAATGTTGCTATCCCCAGCCAAGTCAGAACATGCAGTAGCAAAAAATATTTTGACCCCAATCTGTTTCATAATGAACTTATGCATGTTAACTGGTCACCCCTGAAATCTCTCCCTATAGATGAAGCTGTTACGCACTTTAATAATACTTTTCTAGACATCCTAGAACATCATGCCCCAATGCGTTCTATAATATGAAACCCAAAACTGCCCAATGGCTCTCAAAAGAAACTAAAACACTAATCCTTAGCAGGAACAAAGCCTGGGCTAAATGGCGAACCACAAAAAACATAACTGATCACCTCACTTTTAGACAACAAAGAAATGTGACAAAAAAAGCCATTCTACAAGATAAAAAGAACTTTTATACACAGCTTCAACATTCATCCCTTAACCAACCACATAAATTTTGGTCCTCTATTAACATGCTGTTATCCCCGGGCAAAGTTGCCACACCAAACCCACTAGACTCTAACCCTGACAACCCACTACAAACAGCTAATGCTTTTAATACCTTCTTTACTTCAGCCATATTAAAACTAGCTAAACAACAAAGCCCTGATACCTCCAAACTACAAACCCTATACTCCCCTCCCCCTCCATTTCACCTAAAACCTGTACCAACCTCTTATATATTGTCCTTGCTTCAAAAACTAAAACCCATAACCCCCTCGGCTGACAATTTACCAGCAGAATACCTCCAAATAGGAGCTAAGGCTGTAGCCTACCCCATCTCTATACTGATCAACAGGACCATAAAAGAAGGTACTATCCCATCACTCTGGAAAATCTCTCATATTATCCCTCTGTTCAAAGGAGGTGACTCTACTGAGTATTCCAACTTCCGCCCTATAGCACTACTATCTCCTCTTGCAAAAATAATGGAGAAATGCATCCACAAACAGATACTTAATCACCTACTAAGCCACAACCTCCTTGCTAACTGTCAACATGGGTTTCGACCATTCCATAGCACTACCACAGCCTTATTAGCCTTTATTGACTCTATTAACACAAACCGCAACAATAACACTTCTTCTTCTGCTTTCTTTGTAGACCTGTCTAAAGCCTTTGATATGGTCAATCATGAACTTCTCCTCCATCGTCTAAAATCCCTCTCTCTAGACGATCATGCCCTAAGCTGGTTCATATCCTATCTGTATAACCGTAAACAGGCAGTACTCTGGAATAAACATCTCTCTGATCTCCTCCCAACTTCGATAGGGGTCCCTCAGGGCTCTATCTTAGGTCCCCTGCTATTCTCCATTTTTATAAATGACCTTCATCTAGCCATTACCCAATCAGCTTGCATTCAATATGCAGATGACACGACCATAATCTGCTCAGCCTCAACACAGACTGAGCTGCACACTCTCACACAAAAAACTTTCACTACTATAGAGCAATGGTTTTCCAATCATTGTCTTCTCCTCAACCCTAAGAAAACCAAACTCCTGCTCTTTGCACCCACTCACATGTCCCCTTCTATTAACTTCACACTTACATCCAATGATGGTACCCTCATCTCTCCAGACCAAGCCACTAAACTCTTGGGTATTACTATTGACAATCAACTAAAATTTGACACTCATATCAACTCTACAATAAAAGCTACTAACAGAAAACTTGGTTCTCTCTACAGAATCAAATCTTTCCTAACTCCCAAAGCTAAAACTACCATAGCTAGATCACATCTAATATCTACCCTACTATACGCTTCACCCATTTACACTAACCTTTCTAAGTATAACCTCAACAAACTAGCTTCATCATACAACAACATTGCTAGATTTGCTACAGATTCTCCTTATAGGACTCATCATTGTCTTAATCTTAAAAAACTAGGCTGGCTAGAACTACCCCACCTAATACAATCTTACCAACTTACTATTGCCCATAAAGCCCTTTATCACCCTGACAACACTCCTATGCTCTCCTCTCTCATTCAACCCTACAAAAACCTGAAGAACCTACGCTCTTCTAACAAGATACTGATTCAAACTTCCCTATCTAATAACTCAGCAGGTGACTCCACATTCTCCAACTCAGTTGGCAAAATATGGAACCAACTACCTCAAGACCTCACTACCACAACCTCCCTCCCATTATTTAAAGCTAAACTAAAACTTTTCCTTTCCAATCACTGGCTATGCTCTTGTAACAACCCTGACTAACTGTTTTTTTCTTTCAGCCATCTGCTTCTTTCATCCCCTCACTTCTTTTTCTCATTTCCAGCTCACCTGAGTTCCCTTTTCATAAGTGTCCCTGTGACTCTTTCTTAAAATAGAAATATATCTATTTTTTTCTCAACTTCTTACAATGCCGCAATACACTACCCTAGTTGTTTATTTAACTTGACTTTTTGTCTCCTACTAAGCCTCATACTGAACTCTATTGCTTATGCTTATATAACTTGTAGCAGGTTTAATGTATATTCTATAGTACTGTATAATGTATGTTCTATAGTATTGTATAATTTTGTGTTCCTGCACTGTGTGACATTTTTAACTTGTTTTAGTAGATTGTAGTGGAGCTTTTCTCCTCGGGCCTCCACTGAAAATGGACATGTATACAGTTGGACTAGCCCGGTTAACAAATGTAAAATAAAATAAAAATAAAAAATCAGGGACTGTATTACTCAAGCTTATTCTTATTCTAACAAAGAGCTTACCACCTCTGTCAAAGCTCATTCTACAAGGGCTATGGCTACTTTGATAGCATTTCATTCTAAGCTTGCCATTAGTGACATTTGTGCTGCGGCTACATGGTCTTCCCCGCACACCTTCATTTCCCACTACAAATTGGATGTGGCATCTAGAGGACGAGCTTCATTTGGTTCCACAGTGCTCAGGAGTGTTTTCCAATGAGCCACCCAGGATTTAGGTGCCAGGGACGCTGTCCCATCAGTACAGAATGTAGGCGAGATAGGATCACATAACATCTTTTAGTTATGTACTTACCATAACTTTAGATGTTTGGGATCCATCTCGCCTACATTCCCAATAACCCACCCTCCTTCCCCCTTCCTTGGAGATCAGAGGATATCAGAAGGTCCGAATCCTGTTGTTTCATCTTGAAACATCTAACAATGTTATGTAAACAAGTTGTGCATGTGTGCATGAATGCGGACAAACAAGATCTGGGGGATTAATGGTGGTGCATCCTGGGATAAGAAATAGCTCAGCCAATAAGAGGCCTCACTCTATAGCATAGCGTGCCGAGTCGGAGCCGAGGGATTGGCTCTGAGCCCATCAGTACAGAATGTAGGTGAGATGGATCCCAAACATCTAAAGTTATGGTAAGTACATAACTAAAAGTTTCCCCTGTCGGCACAGACCTCTCTTGGTGCATTGGCTCTGCTGGAACTGGTACACTCTCGGAGCAGTGTTTGTGCTGTCATCACCGTGGTTCCTAGTCCGGTGCCTATGTCCACGGCTCCAACAGCTTCCAGTCCTCTTGGAGCTCTTCACCTGGAGGCAGGCCCCTCAGGGCAGGGTGTGACCCCGGTTCCGAGGTTGTCCTTCTCGGTTCTGGGCTCCCATCCCTCCTCGGGCGGGCCTGCTTTCCAGGTGATGGAGAGGGTCCTTGCCTCCACAGGCTCGCAGTCAGCACCAATGGCATTGACACCAGAACCCCCCTCTAACATGCAGCTGTCCCATCCCCCTACTATAGGATCCCGGACATGGGAGCCACAAGACCTTCCCTGGAAGGGAACTCTTTTTCCGGAGTCCTCCTCAGAAAATCCCACTAGTGAGCCACCCTGGAAGAAACTGTGCAAGAGGAAGCACTTTGATTCCCCTGAGGAATCTATCACTGAGGACACCAATTGCTATGAGGGAGAAGGGTTTCCATGGTCTCCCCCAGAAGGCGTCTTATTTGGAGACATTCTCGAAATCCTCAAGCAAAGGGGAGACTGGAAGTCCTCTAACCCTTCTTTCGAGGAATCGGTGTTCTTGCAGGCCTTCCGTGCCCAGCCATCTACTTCCTGGGTGACACCACCTGAGGATGAGCTTGTAAAGCTGATTGTGCAGCATGCCTGGAAGGCCCCGGACAACGTAGAACTTGTCCCCCAGAGGCTGGACAAAATTTTATCCACCCCCGAAGACCAGCCCAATTTGTCCAAGCAGTTGACAGTTGATTCCATGGTCGTGGCGGCGGCCACCAAGTGGGAACTGGCAGAAGACAGTTCTATTGTCCATCCCCCGAACTGGGAGTCTTGGGCTATGGACAGACTGGGGAAGCAGACCTACGCTTCAGCGACCTTTGCCATTCGGTCGCTGAACTATCTGGCACACTTCACTTGCCTCCAAAGAGACCTAATTTCTGAAATGTCTACCTTTTGGTGGGGGTGCTGCCTGATGAAGTGCATGACACTGTTGCCTCGCAGCTAGCTACCCTAGAATTTATCTCGAACTCCTCAATGATGCATTTGATATCTCACACACCGAGGGGGCAGCTCGAGCTGCCGCATCAGGCATTGTCATGAGACGTCATGCCTGGATGCATTTGTGTGATTTCGCAGACCCCTTTAAATTTTCTTTGTCAACATGCCTGTCGACGAATCTTCAGTTTTTGGTCCCAAAGTATGATGCACACTAGCAGGGAGTGAGAAAGACGGAAAGACCTTGTCTGCTGTGGGCATACGTTTTTCCACCCCCCAGAGGTCCTATTCCAGGAACTGGAGGGGAGGGAAATTGTGGTTCAAAAAGTCCCAAGGATCTTTTTGTGGCACTTATGGTGAGCAGCCCCTCCTCCCGGGGCAGAGGGGGCAACTCATCTGGAAGACGCCCCTTTCGGGGCAGAGGGGGTCTGAGTAACCAGGGCACTAGAGATTCCTTTTCCGGCCGACCCTACCAGCGCTCCTGAGAAGCAGCCCGATTGCTTTCCTCTGGAAGCAGTCGGGGGTCGTTTTTCTCTGCACCTGCCAGCCTGGCAACTTATTACTACCGATGTTTGGGTGCAGGGAATAATATCTAGAGGCTACCATATCCCATTCGATCTAACTCCCAGACCCGTCAAACGAATCCCCAATGTGCCACCCAATCAGAGGGAGGTAGCAGCCTTAGAAATAGAAAAGCTGCTAAGAAAAAGAGTCATCCAACCAATCCCACCAGACCAGAGAGGATCCGGGTTTTACTCGATGTTCTTTTTAGTGCCAAAAAAGACAGGGGACTGGGGATCAATCCTGGATCTTAGCCTATTGAACAAATTTATGAAACCTCAAAAATTCTGGGTGGTCACAGTACAGTCCTTTCTCCCTTTTTTAGGGAAGGACAACTGGATGTGCTCTATAGATCTCCAGGACACGTATTACCATATAAAGATGGATTAGCCCTCCTGGAGATTTCTCCATTTCTGGCTGGGAGCCAGTCACTACCAGTTCAGGGTACTGCCATTCGGTCTCTCGACAGCCCCCCAAGTGTTCACCAAATGTATGGCAGTTGTAGTAGCTCATCTTCGACTACAAGGGTTCCAGGTGTTTCCATATCTAGACGATTGTCTCCTTACTGCCACGACCAGAAATTTTCTAATCCACAGCCTCTCTTACACTCAAGGCCTTGCTCTCCGCTTGGGGATTACAATCAACAAGGACAAATCTCAAATGTCCCCATCAAAAACAGTGGTATTTATTGGAGCAATCTTCGACACAACATCCTGTCAAGCTTCCCTCCCTCCTCACATGTTTTCAAAAATAAGACACCAGATCCAAGTCCTCCTTCCACAGACCTTTGTACCAGCATGCCTTGTACTGCAACTCTTAGGCTCTATAGCAGCAGTCAGTACCCTAGTACCACTAGCGAGGGTTGCACATGAGACTATTACAGTGGCTCCTTTCTTCACAATGGTCGATCTTAACCCACCCATTCGACCACATGATATGCCTTACAAACCTTTGTAAGAAAGAAATGCTGTGGTGGATGAAGCCAGAATCAAATCTTTGGTGTCGACCATTCTGTCTCCCCCAGCCCAGGACTACGGTGACCATAGATGGTTCCCTGTTACGGTGGGTGGGGCATTTCCAGGTAAAGACGGTCCAAGGCACCTGGTCCCCCATGGAGGCCAATTTGCACATAAATGTCCTGGAATTGAGGGCAGTCCTCTTAGCGTTGCAAGTGTTCCATACATCCCTCCCTTCCAGGACCATTGCAATTCAATCGGGCAACATGTCTATCATCTGGTATGTAAACAAACAAGGTGGAACCAGGTCTTACCCCCTGTGATGGGAAGCCATGAGGATTTGGTACTGGGCGATAGCTTCCAACCTCTTTCTTATAGCAATGCACATTCCCGGGAGTTCCAACCTTATTGCGGACAATCTAAGCAGGAACATCCTGATGCCTCATGAGTGGTCCCTTAATCCTGTAATAGCGGATCGGATCTTCCGAGGTTGAGGGCAGGCCTTGCTGCGATCTGTTTGCTTCCCCTCTAAACAACAAATACAGAAGCTACTTTGCCCTGATCCCCCTCAAGGACAACCACCAAGGGATGCTGTATGCCTTTCCCCCATTTCCCCTCATCTCAAAATTCCTCCAGAAAGCTCAAAGGTTGGGAAGCAAAGTGATCCTCATTGCCCCTTATTGGCCCCATCAAGTTTAGTTTCCTTTCCTATGACCTCATCTGATTCACAGCCCATGGATCCTGGATCAATCTCAAGGTCTGCTATCTCACCCTCAGGGACTGATTCACCCCAATCTCCACAGCCTCAAGCTCACAGCTTGGATCCTCCACTTCCGACGATTGCCAGGCTGGCTGATATTTCATCTCCTGTCCGTGAGATTCTTCTGGCTTCACACAAACCTTCCACCAGAAACATTTAATGTTAAGTTGTCTATCTCGCCTTCATTCTTGCTGGATGGGTTCGGAGCTGACCTCGGCTCCGACTCGGCCACTCTAAAAGCTCGAGAGTTGGATCCACCGGCTCGAGGCTCCCCTTATATCCCACAATGCTAGGCGGTATTACCTCAGATCTCGTTTGCCGCTACAGCTATCGAGGTGTGTTGCTTTTACCGGCTCCAGGTTAGTGTACCAAATAGTTTTAAAAACTTAGTAAACCCCTTTTAAATTAGTTTTTTGGTTAGTATCCCCTTATTTTAAAGGTTTCTATTCCCTTTCCTGTGTTTTTCTCCCACTCCTTACCACAAGAACTTATCTGTTCTTCCCTTAGGCCTTCGGGCCCTCCTATCCCTCAGAGAGTGTGTGTTTTTCTGTAGGGACTTAAGATTTCTAAACTACTATCTTTAAATCAGTTTAAGTTAGTTTAAATTAGTTTAAATTACCTTTACTTACTCTACAGTGTAATCAGTGTGTTTGTGTTGAGTGTGATTGCACTTGTTTTGTGTCATGTCTAAGGATTCGAAGGTCTCAGGCTTCAAGAAGTGTGACTCGTGCTGTCAGAAAATGTCTCTGACAGACGGTCACACTTCTTGTGTGTACTGCCTGGGACCTTTACACCTGCAGGACTCTTGTGCTGTATGCCATGGCTTCAGCCCTAGAGTCCTGCAGGAAAGAAAGAACAAGCTTATTTTACGGGGCTTGTTAAAGCCTGAGGGCCCCCCGACTGCATCTTCGGGCAAACCCTCTAAGGCTTCTAGGTCTTCGGCTCCAGTTACTGAGTCGGCACCTAAGACTTCTAAGTCTACTCCTGCATCGGCTCCGGCTGGAGCCGATGAGACTCTAACTTCCACTTCGGTGGTTCCCTCGGCTCTGGCCTGAGCCGAGGTTTTGGAAATTGCTACGTCGGCTCCGATCAGGCTTTCGGAGCCGACATCTAGGAAGAGGTCAAGGTCACCGTCCCTCGGCTCCGTTCATTCGGCTCCAGCTTCTCCCCTGCTGTCTGAACGGAGCCATAGATCGCACTCCTCTAGGTCTTCGAGGCTTTCGGACCATGACCTTCAGAGGGTAGTGAGTCGACTTCTTAAGTCCGAGGCACTGGCCCAGATGCTTCAGAGCCCGACTCATCAGTCGATGCTCAACCCTATTTCTCAGAATATTCCTCCTCCGACTCCTTTGAGCTCGGAGCCGGGGCGTTTCAGACCCGAGACTGTGATACCGTCGGAGCTGATACAATTGTCTTCGGCTCCGTCGTCGGCTCCGATGTCTTCCTTGGAAGAATCTCGGCGCCGGACTTCCCTCGTCGGCTCCGAGGGGTGAGTGGCATCGGACCCTTGTCCGACCCCGCTCTCCCTCTCGGTGCTTCGGCGCTGGTGAGTTCGGCTCAGACATCGGCCTCGGAGCCATCGCTGTCGGTGCCGAGGGAGGTTTTCAGCTTTTCGGAGCGGGGACCTCTGGCTCTGCCTGACAGAGGTGCGTTCGAGGTCATGCGGAGTGTGTTGGAACCTGGTTCAACTCCACAGTCGGCTCCGTCCGCCCCTCCCTCTTCGGTGCCTCAGGTTATGTCTACTCACTCCCTCATCCCAGACCGCAGAGAGCCAGCTCCTCAAGAATCCCCTGTGGGGATCTCATCCTCTTCCGAGGCCTCTCCTGAATTGGCAGGGGAGGTCCCTAGGAAGAGAAAGTGTAAGAGGAAGCACATAGACTCACCTGAGTCTGTCACCTCTGACACAGATTTAGAGGATTCCGAGGGTTCCCCCCGTTCCCCTTCTGAAGATGTCTCCTTTGCAGACATTCTAGAGATCCTGAAACAGAGGGGAAATTGGCCAGCCCTTAACCCTTCGGAGGATGAATCTGTGTATCTTGAGGCATTTGGCTCTCGCCCTTCCACCTCCTGGGTGTCCCCCCCTTTGACCCCCTCTTGCAGGTGGTAGCTAAAAAGGCTTGGACGGCTCCTGACTCTGTGGACCCTACCCCCAGGTGACCTTCAAAGTTTATCACAGCACCAGCAGATAAGCAATTTCTGACTAAGGGAGTTTCTGTGGATGCTATGGTGGTAGCTGCTGCCACTAAGAAGGAGCTAGCTGATCCTTCGGTGCCTGTCCATCCTCCTAACAAGGAATCTAGGTCTATGGACAGGTACGGGAAGCGGATGTTTTCGTCAGCGACCTTTGCTATGCGTTTGCTGAACTACCTCTGTCATTTCACTCGTCTTCAAAGAGACCTGATCAAGGAAGCGAGTGAGATGTTAAAGGATCCTACAGCTGCGGGTTTTCAGGATAAGATGAACACTCAGCTGGCTACCCTAAATTCTATAGCTAACTCCTCCATGCGTCTCCTTTCATATGCGGCTGATGGAGCGAGTAGCGCCGCAGGGACAGGTGTGGCCTTACGCCGGCATGCCTGGATGCGGCTGTGCAATTTTGCGGACCCCTTTAAAACGTCTTTCACTAATTCCCCGTTTGATGGATCGTCTCTTTTTGGTCCTCAAGTGAAAGAAACCTTGACAAGGTGCGGGACAGATGGCAAAACTCTTTCTGCCGTCGGAGTCCGTTTTTCTACTCCTTCTAGACCTTACCCCAAAGGCCAGAAAAGTGGAAAGATGTGGTTCCGCAAACAATCTCAAGGAACTTTGCCTGACGCACAGAGTCGGTTCCCCTCTAGAGGCAGAGGGGGGAACAATAATGGTAGACGTCGCCCTAGAGGCAGGGGGGGTCCGCAGAACCAGGGCAATCGAGAAACCTTTTCCGATAAGCCCTTCCAGCATCCCTGAGGTGTTGCCCGACTGTCCACCTTCGGAGGCAGTCGGGGGAAGATTATCACTGTACCCAGAAGCCTGGCGATCCCTAACTCAAGACAAGTGGGTACAGTCCATCATTTCCGAAGGCTATTCCATTCCGTTCTTTCGCATTCCAAACCAATCCAAAAAATCCCTTCCAGATGTTCCACCCGCTCAAAGGGATCAAGCAGCATTGGAAATTTCAAAGCTGCTTGCAAAAGAGCCATTCAGCCAGTGCCAGCAGACCAGCAAGGATCCGGAATCTACTCCAGGTTCTTTTTGGTTCCAAAGAAAACAGGGGACTGGAGACCAATTTTGGATCTCAGTATCTTGAACAAGTCTGTCAAGAAAACAAGATTTCGGATGGTCACGCTACAATCCATCCTACCCCTATTGGGAAAGGAAAACTGGATGTGCTCTATAGACCTTCAGGATGCGTACTATCATATAAAAATGAACAGACGCTCCAGGAGATTCCTCCGCTTCAGGCTGGGAACCAGTCACTTTCAATTCAGAGCCCTGCCCTTTGGACTCACCACTGCCCGACGGGTGTTTACCAAATGCATGGCAGTGGTAGCTTCTCATCTGAGACGTCAAGGATTCCAGGTGTTTCCATACTTAGACGACTGGCTCTTCACAGCTCCTACCAAGCATCTTCTTCTGATTGCCAGAGACTACACCTTTCGCATTTTTCAAAAGTTAGGTATCTCAATAAATTGCAAAAAGTCTGTTTTGTCGCCTTGTCGTGTTATTACCTTCATAGGCGCAAATCTAGATACAGTCAACATGTCTGCAAGACTTACAGACCAAAGAATAGCAGACATACACAAACTGGTCTCCCTTCTATTCCACAGCAACAGAGTCAAAGTCAGATTGGTTCTAAAAGTACTGGGGATTATGGCAGCTGCTATCCCCCTACTTCTTTTAGCCAGATTTCACATGAGAATCCTTCAATGGATGCTCTTCACACAGTGGTCGTACCAGCAACTTCCGATGTCCCACACCATTGTGATTACGCAAGCATGCAGGAATCATCTTCTTTGGTGGATTTCTTCCCCCCAGCTCTTCCTAGGAAGACCCTTTGTCCTTCCCCCTCCGGTTGCTACTCTGACAATGGACGCCTCCCTGATCGGGTGGGGGGGGGCATTATCAGGGCAGAACAGTCCAGGGCATATGGCAACCAATCGAACGCCACTTGCATATAAATGTTCTAGAGATGAGAGCAGTGCTTTTAGTGTTGCAAGCCCTTCAAGACTCTCTTCCCTTGGGAACGATAGCAATTCAGACGGACAACATGTCTGTAGTGTGGTATATCAACAAACAAGGCGGAACCAAGTCCTACCCCCTATGTCGAGAAACACTCAGACTGTGGCAATGGGCGATTTCTTCTCAGCGTTTTCTGATAGCAACGCACATTCCCGGGAAGTCCAATCTTATCGCGGACAAGTTGAGCAGAGCTATCCTCATGCCTCACGAGTGGTCTCTGAAAGATTCTATCTTGGAGAAAGTTTTTCTCAAGTGGGGTCAGCCTTGCTGCGACCTTTTTGCTACTCCCCAAAACAGCAAATGCAAAGATTATTTCACCCTCTTCCCCTTACCAGGCCAGCCCAGCAGAGACGCTCTAGTCCAGGTTTGGCCCCGGGGACTTCTGTATGCGTTCCCTCCCTTCCCACTAATCTCTCAAGTGATACAGAAAGCTATTGCTCAGAAGGCCTCATTGATCCTCATTGCTCCTTACTGGCCTCGACAGGTTTGGTTCCCCTTTCTACATCAATTTCTGTTGGAGCAACCCTGGCATCTGGACCTAGTTCCAGATCTTTTGATCCATCAGTCGGGTCAGTTTCATCGCTCCCTCCCATCTTTGAACCTCACTGCTTGGTTCCTCCAGTTCCAACCTTAGCCAGGCTTCCTCAAATATCTCACACTGTTTGAGATATTTTGATAGCTTCCCATAAATCTTCCACTCGAAAGATTTATCTTAGTAAGTGGAAACGTTTTGGCTATTGGGCTCAAGGAAGGGACTTAGATCCTTTCACTGCTCCCATCCAAATAGTTCTTGATTTTCTAGCTGAACTCTTTCACGCAGGTTCATCTCCTTCTACTCTCAAAGTCCAATTGGCAGCTATATCTAACTTTCATGTGGGCATTTCAGATTCTGCCATCATGTCTCACAAGCTATGCAAAGCTTTTTTGAAGGGAGTTTTTCTTCTCAGACCTCCTATAAGAAATCCTCCTCCTTCTTGGGACCTTAATTTAGTTCTCACATCTTTGATTCTTCCGCCTTTGGAACCTGCAGCTTCCTGTTCATTGAAATTGCTATCCTGGAAGACTCTCTTTCTGGTAGCCATTACTTCAGCTAGAAGGGTCTCAGAACTTCATGCACTCAGCAGTCGACCACCGTATCTATTGTTTCATAAAGACAGGGTGTCCTTACGAACCAATCCATCTTTTTACCTAAAGTAGCCTCTGCGTCTAACCTAAATCAAAGCATTGACCTCCTGTGTTTTTCCTAACTTTTCTAACAGGTCTGAACAAAAATTGCATTGGCTAGATGTTCATCGTCAGTTAAGGTATTATTTGGATAGGACCAAACAGATCAGAAAAACTGACCAGTTGTTTGTCTCTTATGCAGAAGGCAGAAAGGGACTTTCAGTTTCGAAGGTATCACTCTCCAGATGGCTAACATCTCTGATTTCCTTTGTTTATGAAATTAGACACCAAAAGCTGCCTAACAAACCTAAGGCCCACTCCACCAGAGCTTTGGCTACTTCTATAGCCTTCCAAGACAGGCTGCCTATTGACACCATTTGTGCAGCGGCTACTTGGGCTACTCCTCACACTTTCATTTCTCATTATAAGTTGGATTTAGCTTCTAGACATAGAGCTAACTTTGGTTCCACTGTTCTCAAGAGTCTGTTCCGATAGACGCAGTCCCATCCAGCAAGAATGAAGGCGAGATAGACAACTTAACATATAGAAGTTATGTTCTTACCATAACGTTCCATGTTAGTTGTCTTCTTCTCGCCTTCTTTCTTGCGTCCCACCCTCCTTCCCCCTAGCCTGGACAGACCTAGAGGAGTTTGATTGTGACCTCTCTTTCTACCACCTCTATTGCTATAGGTATATGCTCTGCTGTGCATATATTCCTTGATCAGGCTTCAGGTCACCGTCTTCCCTTCCTTTTTATAGAGGTGGGTTCTCCCTTTTCCAGTAGTTCTGGTTTTTATTATTAGCTGGGCCTAGCTTACAAACGAGATCTGAGGTAATACCGCCTAGCATTGTGGGATATAAGGGGAGCCTCGAGCCGGTGGATCCAACTCTCGAGCTTTTAGAGTGGCCGAGTCGGAGCCGAGGTCGGCTCCGAACCCATCCAGCAAGAAAGAAGGCGAGAGGAAGACAACTAACATGGAACGTTATGGTAAGAACATAACTTCTATTTCTAGTAAATGGGCTAGGTTCTCTACGTGGACCAAACATCAGGACATAGACCCTTTCTGTATGCTTATTCAGAAGATCCTACAGTACCTTACTACTCTTCTACATACAGGAGCCTCAGCATCGACAATTACTGTACATTTAGCAGCTAAACCAAATTTTCATAATGGATTCGATAATTCTTCTGTTATGTCACACCGTCTGTGCAAAACCTTTTTGAAAGGAGTATTACATGTTAAACCTCCTGTCAAGCCCCCCATAGAACCCTGGGACTTGACTTTGGTACTTCAGTCGTTAACAAGCCCTCCTTTCGAACCTTCTGATTCATGTGATAATAACATTTTTATCATGGAAGACTCTACTTCTGGTAGCACTTACCTAAGCGAGAAGAGTATCTGAGTTGCAGGCTTTGAGTGTCAAGAGACTTTACTTGAACTTCCACAGGGATAGCATGTCCCTTCGTACTGACCCTTCCTTCTTGCCCAAGGTCATTTCTTAATTTTCAGTTAACCAATCTATTGACCTGCCAGTTTTCTTCCCTCAGCATTCAAACAGAGGGGAGTATCTTTTGCATACCCTTGATGTTCATAGGTAGCTTTGTTTTTATTTGGACAGAACTAAATCTTTCCGAGAAAGGGATCAATTGTTTGTGGCCTTTGCAGGACCCAGATTGGGTAAACCTGTCTCCAAATTGACTCTATCCTCCTGGCTTAGAAATATCATTACCTTCATCTACCATCAGAATAAACTATACTTACCTTCCAGAGTAAAGGCTCATTCCACTAGATCGATGGCTACTTCTGTGGCTTTTCATTCCAGAGCCTCTATGGATGATATCTGCGCAGCAGCCACTTGGGCAAGACCGCATACCTTTATCACTCATTACAAATTGGATTTGTTGGTTCTATGGTGCTCAGGAATATCCTTCCTTAGGGCCACCTAGGACTCAAGTAGCTGGGGACACAGTCCAATCAGTAAGGAACGAATAAAGATTTACAACATCAGATAAAGAATTTATGTCTTACCATAACATTCCATCTGTGTTGTAGATCTTCATTTATTACTTCCCACCCTCCTTCCCCCTGCCTGGACTCCTGGTGGACTTTAGGAACTCCTGGTTAATGTATTTGCTCAGAGAGGGCCTCCTATTGTCTCTGTTATTATCTCTATAATATGGGGGTGGGCAAACTCGATCTTAAGAGATTATGAGAGGTGCATTATGGATAGGTCTTAGCTGAGAGTTTTTGGCTGGCACAAGCTTAGAAACGGCCGTGTTGGATCTGAGGACAGAACCAAAGTCCTATCAGTATTGAATGAATAAAGATCTACAACACAGATGGAATGTTATGGTAAGACATAACTTTTTTTTAACCAGGTGCGAGTAGGATGGGAAAACCTTATCTGCCATGTGAGTTTGTTTTTCTGCCCCATCTAGATCTTATCCCAAAGGTCAAAAGGGCGGAAAAATGTAGTTCCGCAAGTCCCCAAAAGTTTTTTTTGACACACATGGTGAATCTTCCCCCAGGGTCCGTGGGGGAAGTTATAATGGAAGACGCCGACCTCGCGGCAGAGAGGGTCCGCAAAACCAGGGTGACAGAGATACGTTCTCTGACTGGCCCTTCCAGTGTTCCTGAAATGAGGTCCACTTGCTTTTCTCTGGAGGCAGTTGGGGGTCGATTGTCACTGCACCTAAATGCCTGGCAAGAAATTTCCGAAGACAAATTGGTGTAAAGAGTAATATCCAGAGGTTATTGCATACCCTTTTCTACCTCCCCAGCAAAAAAAAATAGATCCATACTGGATGTCCCACCTGGCCAAAAGGACCAGGCAACACAAGAGATAATCTCGTTGCTAGACAAAAGAGTCATCCAAGAGGTCCCCGCAGACCAAATAGCATGTGGGACTTACTCAAGATTATTTTTTAGTTCTAAGAAAGACAGGGGACTGGGGATCCTTTCTAGATCTCAGCAAACTAAACAAGTCAATGAAGAAGTCAAAGTTCCGGATAGTAACTCTGCAGACAATTTCCCTGTTTATCGGGAAAGACAGTTGGATGTGCTCAATAGATCTCCAGGATGCATACTATCATATAAAGATGGACAGGTGATCCAGGAGACACTCACACTTTCGGCTGGGAGCCAGTCATTACCAATTTCTAGCCCTGCCCTTTGGTCTCACTACAGCCCCCAGAGTGTTCACCGAATGCATGGCAGTGGTCACGGCTTACTTGAGAGGTCAGGGATTCCGGGTGTTTCCATATCTAGATGACTGGCTCCTTACTGCCACCACCAGGCATCAACTACTTCAAACGAGGGATGAAACAATATCACTTTGTGCCAGACTAGGCATCACAGTAAACTTAAAAAAATCTGCCTTATCGCCTTCTGAACATATTACCTTCTTAGACTCAGATCTGGATTCAAAAAGCATGACAGCAAAACTTACCCCAGGCAGAATTCTGTCCCTTCACTGGCAAATCAGGATTTTGATGCCAAAGAAAACAATTCAAGCCAGATTGGGCTGCAAGTTCTGGGTACCATGGCAGCAGCTATCCTCCTAGTCCCACTAGCACATCTACACATGAATGTTCTACAGTGGTTGCTATTTGCTCAGTGTTCAATGCAAGATCTTCCTTTGTCACACCAGGTTACCATCATGGAGGCATGCAAAAAAGATCTTTGTTGGTGGCTACAGACAGATCAGTTGTATCAGGGCCGCCCCTTTGTTTTTCCTCAACCGAACACAGTACTGACCCAAGGACACTTCCCAGATCGGTTGGGGGGGGGCATTATTTGGGAATGACAGTCCAAGGCCTATGGCAAGATCATGAAAGCCACTTGCACATAAACGTTCTGGAGATGAGAGCAGTGATTTATGCATTGCAGGCATTTCAGGACTCTCTTCCCATGGGAATGGTTACAATTCAGACAGACAACATGTCAGTAGTGTGGTATATAAACAAGCAGGGAGGAACCAAATCTTACCCACTATGTCAGGAGGCACAACAAGTTTGGCAATGGGTGATTGCTTCTCATTTTCTTTTTCTAATAGCAATGCACATCCTGGGAAAATCCAACGTGATAGCAGACAAGCTCAGCAGAGCAATTCTAATGCCTCACGATTGGTCCCTGAAACCAGAGATTGCGGAAGTGATCTTCCAGAAATGGGGCCAGCCATGCTGTGACCTATTCGCCACATCCATGAACACCAAATGCAGCTACATTGCTCTCACCCCCCCCCAGAGAAGTCACCAAGGGATGCACTGGTTCACGATTGGCCCCCAAGATTACTCTATGCCTTTCCTGCCTTCCCTCTAATCCCCAAAGTGATTCAGAAAGTGAGATTGTTGGAAAGCACTGTGAGCCTCATTGCTTCTTACTAGCCTCGTCAAGTTTGGTTTCCCTTTCTCTGGACCTATCTGCTAGAGGAACCTTGGATTCTGGATCCATTTCTAGACCTTTTGACCCGTTCTTCGGGAGAGTTCCATCTATCTCTCCAAACCCTGAAGCTGACAGCATGGCTACTCCAATTCCATGCATAGCCAGGTGTTACCCCTTCTCCCCGTAGTGAGTCATATTCTCATTTCCTCCCATAAACCATCCACAAGGAAATTATACTCCAGTAAGTGGAAAATATTCTCATTTGGACTAAAAAACAGAACATAGAGCATTTTACAGCTTCCATATCTGCAATTTTAGACTTTCTTACTGAACATTTTGAAGAACTGGCTGCCGCAGCTACTATCAGGGTTCAACTGGCAGCCATTTCTAATTTCCATAGTGGAGAAATGGGAGTCCCGATTATGTCTCACAGGATGTTAAGTTGTCAATCCCACCTTCATTCTTGCTGGATGGGTTTGGAGCCGATCCTCGGCTCCGACTCGGCACTTGCTAAGCTCGAGAGCTAATTTTACCAGCTCGAGGCAACCCTATATTCCATGATGCAAGGCGGAAATTACCCAGATCTCGTTTGCTGCTTCGCTAACGAGGTGCCTTCTTTTACCAGCTCTAGGTAAGTGAACAGTTTTAGAGACTTTTCGTCTACCCCCCTTTGAATTTATATATATATATATTTGTATTTTGTTAATTAACGACTTACTTTAGCCCTATTCCCGTCAGTGTTCCCTTCTTTTTGAGTAAATAATTCCCTTGTCCCTAGTTAGGCCTTAGGCCTTCCCCTCCCTAAATTTTTCCCTGTCAGGGATTGTTTGTGTATAACTGTGTGTTATCCCTGTTTATTTTAATTTGTTGGACTGAGTGTTTTTGTGTGTGAGTGTGTTACTGGTGTTTCATCGACACAGTTATGTCGAAGGACACTAAGGTCTCAGGCTTCAAGAAGTGTGACTCGTGCTGTCAGAAGATGTCTCTGACAGGCGGTCACACTTCTTGTGTTTATTGCCTGGGACCTTCGCACCTGCAGGACTCTTGTGCTATCTGTCATGCTTTCAGCCCAAGAGTCCTGCAGGAGCGAAAAAATAAGCTGATATTAAGGGGCTTATTAAAGCCCGAGAGCTCCCCGACTAAGTCAGCGCCGGGGAAGCCCTCAAAACCTGTTAAGCCTTCGGCTCAGACTTCCAAGCCGTCGGCTTCAGGTTCATCCTCACCAGGTTCGAGATCGGCTCCGGCCGGAGCCGATCCTTCCATACCAGTCTCAGTATCGGCTCCATCCGGCGCCGATACTGTCAAATCCAGACACTCAGTGTCGGCTCCGGCTGGAGCCGACATATCTTCGGCTCCGATGGCTCCATTGATCTCAAAAAAGAGATCTTGATCCCCTTCAGTGGAATCTATACATTCGGCTCCGAGATCACCCTTGCTCTCGGAGCGGAGCCATCGGAGCCGTTCTTCTCGGTCATCCAGGCTATCTGATCATGACATTGAGAGAGTGGTGAGTAGACTATTAAAGTCTCAGGCATTGGCCCAAATACTCCATAGCCCATCTCAACAGACGGTAGCTATCTCACATCCACCGAACATTCCTCCTTCGACTCTCTTACAGAGCTCAGAGCCGGAGCTCCTCGGAACCAGTACCATTGTGACCTTGGAGCCGATACCACCCCTTTCGGCTCCGTCGTCCTCGGCTCCGATTTCCTCCTTGAGACCTTCATTGGAGGGATCCGGGCATCTGGTCTCTCTCGTCGGCTCCGAGGGTGCGAGTGGCATCAGACCCTTGTCCGACCCAGTTCTCCCTCTCGGAGCTTCGGCGTTGGTGAGCTCGGCCCCGACATCTGCCTCGGAGCCTTCCCTCTCGGTGAGGCCTGGGGTTCCTATCTCTTCGGAGCGGGAACTTTCTGGTCTCTCTGACGGGGGAGCCTTCGAGGTGATGAGGAGTGTACTAGCCCCTGGGCTTAGTCAATGGACAGTTCCATCAGCTCCTCCCACTACAGTGCCTGCTGACATCTCTTCCCACTCTCTTGCTCCCGGACCCAGAGATCCAACGCCTCAGGTTTCCCCATTGGGAATATCTTCCTCTTCCGAGGCTTCTCCTGATCCGTCAGGGGAACCCCCGCGTAAGAGGACATGTAAGAATAAACATCTAGACTCCCCTGAGTCTACTACATCAGATACTGTCTTGGATGAGTCGGAGGGATCCCCAAGGTCCTCCTCTGAGGATGTCTCATTTTCAGACATCCTTGAAATCCTTAAGCAGAGGGGGAACTGGCCCTCCCTTAATCCTTCCTCTCATGGAGGTAGTGGCTCGGAAGGCGTGGATGGCTCCAAATTCGGTGGAACCTATCCCTAGGAGACCTTCAAAATTTATTACGGCCCCACAAGATAGACAATATTTAACAAAGGGTGTCCCAGTTGATGCATGGTGGTGGCTGCTGCCACCAAGAAGGAATTAGCTGATCCTTCAGTACCTGTCCATCCTCCTAACAAGGATACTAGGACTATGGACAGGTACGGTAAGCGGATTTTTTCTTCAGCGACTTTTGCCATGAGATCGCTGAACTACTTATGCCACTTCACCTGCCTTCAAAGAGATGTTCTTAAAGAGTTGGGAGAAGTTTTACAGGATCTGTCAGCTGCTGGGTCTCAGGATAAGATTAGCTCACAGCTAGGAATCCTTAACTCCATTGCTAACTCCTCCATGCGGCTCATTTCTTATGCAGCCGATGGTGCGAGTGGGGCCGCAGGCACAGGAGTGGCTTTAAGGCGTCAGTCCTGGATGCGGCTTTGTAATTTTGCAGACCCCTTCAAGGCGTCTTTCACAAATTCCCCCTTTGATGGCTCGACCTTGTTCGGTCCTCAAGTGAAAGACACTTTGACTAGATGCGAACAAGATGGCAAGACTCTTTCTGCTGTAGGAGTCCATTTCTCCACCCCTTCTAGACCTTACCCCAAAGGACAGAAGAGAGGGAAAATGTGGTTCCGCAAATCTCAAGGAGTCACGCCTGACGCACGAAGTCAGTTTACCCCCAGAGGCAGAGGGGGTAACAATAATAGACGCCCTAGGGGCAGAGGTGGTCCGCAGAATCAGGGTAGCAGAGAGCCTCTTTCTGACAAGCCCTTCCAGCATCCCTGAGATGTTGCCCGATTGTCCACCTTCAGAGGCAGTTGGGGGAAAATTATCGCTGTACCCAATAGCCTGGCTTTCCCTTTCTCAAGACAAATGGGTACAGTCAATTATATCCGAGGGTTACAAAATTCCCTTTATTCAAACCCCAATTCAGCAAAAGGAAACCCTTCCAGACGTTCCACCCGGTCTAAGGGAACTAGCAGTATTAGAAATATCAAAACTGCTAGTAAAAAGAGCCATCCAGCCAGTCCCAGCAGACCAAATAGGATCCGGAATCTACTCAAGGTTCTTTTTAGTTCCAAAAAAGACAGGGGACTGGAGACCAATATTAGATCTGAGCAAACTCAACAAGTTTGTAAAGAAATCAAGATTCCGGATGGTCACGCTTCAGTCCATTCTGCCCTTTCTGGGCAAGGATAATTGGATGTGCTTGATAGATCTTCAGGATGCGTACTATCACATAAAAATTCACAAACGCTCCAGAAGATTTCTCCGCTTTCGGCTGGGGACCAGTCACTTCCAATTCAGAGCCCTGCCCTTTGGACTCACTACAGCCCCCAGAGTGTTCACCAAATGCATGGTAGTGGTTACAGCTCACCTGAGACGTCAAGGATTCCAGGTGTTTCCATATCTAGACGACTGGCTCCTCACTGCCACCACCAGGCATCAGCTTCTCCAAGCCAGAAATTACACCATTCACACTTGCAGAGGGCTAGGAATTTCTATAAATTTCGAAAAATCTGCCTTGTCGCCTTGTCAATCTATTACTTTTATAGGCGCAAGATTGGACACCGTACAACTTTCAGCAAGGTTAACAGACCAAAGGATCTTGGACATTCAAAGACATGTCCAAGTGATTCTCTTCAGCAACAAAATTCAGGCCAGATTTGCTCTGAAAGTACTGGGTCTTATGGCGGCCGCCATAAC
Source organism: Protopterus annectens (assembly GCF_019279795.1). Classification (NCBI taxonomy): domain Eukaryota; kingdom Metazoa; phylum Chordata; order Ceratodontiformes; family Protopteridae; genus Protopterus; species Protopterus annectens. The sequence continues at coordinate 239,314,100 of NC_056734.1, read as the reverse complement.
ACTTCTTCCCCTCGCCCGCTTTTACATGCGGCTTCTACAATAGATGCTATTCACCCAATGGTCTTTTCAACAACTTCCCATGCGCCACGAGATCATAGTAACTCCAACTTGCAAAAGACATCTGACTTGGTGGATATCGTCCCCTCAAATCCATCAAGGCAGACCATTTGTTCCTCTTGCCCCGGTTGCCACAGTTACATCGCACGCCTCCCTGATCGGGTGGGGGGGGGCATTATCAGGGCAGAATGGTCCATGGCACTTGGCAACCTTTCGAGTATCATCTGCACATAAATGTTCTGGAGATGAGAGCAGTGCTTTTAACGTTGCAAGCCCTCAACGACTCTCTTCCCCTGGGAACTATTGCAGTCCAAACGGACAATATGTCCATAGTGTGGTATATCAACAAACAGGGCGGAACCAAGTCCTATCCACTGTGTCGAGAGGCTCTCAGACTTTGGCAATGGGCAAACTCCTCTCACCGGTTTCTGATAGCAACGGACATCCCCGAGAAATCCAACATCATAGCGGACAGATTGAGCAGAGCTATTCTCATGCCTCACGAGTGGTCTTTCAAACAGTCAGTGACGGAAGAGATTTTTCAGAAGTGGGGCCTTCCTTGCTGCGACCTTTTCGCTACACCTCAAAACAGCAAATGCCCAGACTTCTTCTCTCTCTTCCCCCTTCCAGGCCATCCCCCCAGAGACGCTCTAACCCAAGATTGGCCCCGGGGACTTCTTTATGCTTTTCCTCCTTTTCCGCTGATACCTCAGCTAATTCAGAAAGCAACCGCCTTGAGAGCCAAGTTGATTCTCATTGCCCTTATTGGCCTCGACAGATATGGTTTCCGTTCCTACATCAATACCTCTTGGTACAGCCATGGCATCTGGACCCGGTTCCAGATCTTCTGACCCACCAGTCGGGTCAACTGCACCAATCCATACCTTCTCTCAACCTCACTGCTTGGTTGCTCCACTTCCATCCTTAGCCAGGCTTCCTATGATTTCTAATCCTGTACGGGATATCATAGTAGCTTCCCTAAAATCTTCTACCAGAAAGATCTACACTAGTAAATGGCGACGTTTCTCTTTCTGGGCGAAAGCTAGGAACATAGACCCCTATACTGCACCAATTCATTTGGTATTGGACTTCCTAGCTGACATTTTTAATTCAGGATCCTCTTCTTCCACAGTGAAAGTTCAACTGGCAGCCATTTCAAATTTTCATATAGGCTTTTTGGACCACAACATTATGTCACATAAGCTTTGCAAGGCATTCCTTCGAGGTATCTTTTTATTGAAACCTCCAATTAGAGACCCCCCACCACAGTGGGATCTAAATTTAATTTTAACATCCTTGATTCTTCCCCCGTTCGAACCTGCAGCTGCCTGTTTTTTGAAATTGCTTTCTTGGAAGACACTTTTTCTAGTTGCCATTACATCTGCCAGGAGAGTATCTGAGCTTCATGCTCTCTGTATTCGCCCTCCCTATCTAATATTCCACAAAGACAGGGTATCTCTAAGGACTAATCCGTCTTTCTTACCAAAGGTGGCATCACAGACTAACCTAAATCAATCCACTGATCTTCCAGTATTTTTCCCGAATTATTCTGATAGAGCTGAACAAAAGTTACATTATCTCGATGTTCACCGCCAGCTCAGATATTATCTGGACAAGACAAAAATTTTTAGGAAATCTGATCAACTATTTCTATCCTATGCAGAGAACAGGAAAGGCCTTCCAGTTTCTAAGGTAAGTTTATCTAGGTGGTTGTCTTCTGTGATCACTTACATTTATCAGCTCAGAGGCAAAGAGTTGGTTTCTAACCCAAAAGCCCATTCTACCAGAGCTCTAGCTACATCTACAGCTTTTCAAGCTAGACTTCCAATAGACACTATTTGTGCAGCAGCCACATGGGCCTCTCCTCATACCTTTGTTTCACATTACAAATTAGATTTGGTCTTCAGAGACAGAGCAAATTTTGGTTCCACCGTTCTCAAGAGTCTGTTCCATTGAGCCACCCAGGATAGAGGTGCTAGGGACGCGGTCCCATCCAGCAAGAATGAAGGCGAGATTGACAACTTAACATTTAGAAGTTATGTACCTACCATAACGTTCCATGTTAGTTGTCTTCTCTCGCCTTCTTTCTTGCGTCCCACCCTCCATCCCCCTAGCCTTGTCAGACCGGGAAGATTATACATCTTCTATTAAGAGGTTATTACCTTTTTCTAGCTGTTCAACTCCTAGTGTCACTAGATTACGTTGATCCTTTCTAGAGGGTTATGATGTTATTTAGTATCGTTATTTTCTTCCTCCTCTTAAGTTGGAAGAAAATATTGCTATTTCTTTAGCTACCAAACGAGATCTGGGTAATCTCCGCCTTTCATCATGGAATATAGGGTTGCCTCAAGCTGGTAAAATTAGCTCTCGAGCTTAGCAAGTGCCGAGTCGGAGCCGAGGATCGGCTCGAACCCATCCAGCAAGAAAGAAGGCGAGAGAAGACAACTAACATGGAACGTTATGGTAGGTACATAACGTCTAATTATGTAAGGCTTTCCTCAAAGGTACCTTCTTACTCAGACCCCCAATCAGAGAACCCCCAGTGCCTTGGGATCTAAATCTTGTGCTAACTTCGCTAATCTTACCACCCTTTAAGCCCGCATCATCTTGTGATTTAAAATTTTTGTCATGGAAAACTTTCTTTTTAGTAGCCATAACCTCTGCCAGAAGGGTATTGGAGTTACAAGCTCTCTCTACTTGTCCTTCTTATATCATTTTTCACAAGGATAGGGTCGCTTTGAGAACTAATCTTTCGTTCCTTCTCAAAGTATGTTCAGAGAATAATCTGAACCTTTCCATTAAATTGCCAGTCTTTTTTCCAAACTGTAGCGACAAGGCAGAATATAAATTGCACCAGCTGGATGTTCATAGTCAATTATGCTTTTACCTGCACAGGACAAAAGATTTCAGGAAATCTAACCAGCTATTTATGTCCTTTTCGGACAAAAAGAAAGGATTGCCAGTTTCCAAGGTAACCTTATCTAAGTGGCTTACTGATGGCATTTCGTTCTCTTACAGTAAGCATGGTAAGCAACTACCAGGAAAGATAAGAGGACATTCCACTAGGGCAGTCTCAACATCTTCTGCTTTTCAAGTTGGACTTCCTATTGATTCTATTTGTACAGTCGCAACATGGGTGAAATCTCATACCTTTATCACTCATTACAAAGTAGATGTGGCCTCCCGGAACAGGACCTCCTTTGGATCCACTGTATTGAAGAGTCTTTTTTCCTGAGCCACCCTAGGATAACGGTACTAGGGACACTGTCCCAACCAGCAAGAATAACGGTGACACAGGACAACATAACATTAAGAAGTTATGTACTCACCATAACGTTCCATGTTTGTTGTCCATCTCGCCTATATTCTTGCATCCCACCCTCCTTCCCCCATCTTGTATTCCTGGAGGTACTGTTGGATAACCATATACTATGCACATAGTTTTTTGACGGTTTGGAGCCTCTGTTCCTGTCCTTATAAGGTATTTATATATATATATATATATATATATATATATATATATATATATATATAAAAACATAAAATCTACATACATGTTTTATATATATATATATATATATATATATATATATATATATATATATATATAATTTTTTTTTTCTTTTTTTTTTCTGTGATTGTTTTTCGCTTGCAAACAAGATCTGGGGATTTCCCCCAGAGCATCATGGGATAAGGGTTAGCCTCGAGCCAGTGGAAGCTCTCGAGCTTTAGTATTCGGCCGAGTTGGAGCCAAGAATGACTCCAAACCCAACCAACAAGAATATAGGCGAGATGGACAAAAAACATGGAACGTTATGGTGAGTACATAACTTCTTATTCACAGTGACATCAGAGTTCAAAACCACAGGAAATAATTAAAACAACATTGAAGGACAGCCTCAAATGAATAAAGGAAAATATCTAAACGAACCTTCAGTATATTCCTGACTGTATCTAAGAGATAATTATACTATTCTTTAGTAACTTACTTCATTAGAGCAAGGCAGATATGGTAAATGGATCTTCTAGTTGTTGTCAGGTCCAAGACAGAATAATGAATGTTCTGTCTCATTAAGAGACACAAATATTACTGCTGGGACAGCTTGCAGAATGACATCACTTCTTGTCATCTGACTCTTGTTCCCAGGAGAACCCCACCCTCCACCCCCCTGCTGGAGGCTGACAATATTTAGCATCTACCTGTCAAAATACATAGACCTCAGATCTTTTGCAGATGCTGGAAGTCATAAAAAATTGCATTCCTTCATGCTTTCAAGACTAGTAATTAGTTCACCCTAAAGACAATACAGAAAGCTTCTCAGCACAGACTCTGTGTCTCTAGCTGCATTGAAAACTGAAAGATACCATCTTTTACTGTGTAGCCTATAAAGTAATTTAATTTCAGCTATTTTCCTAAAGTTTGCTGGACTGAAGTTGATCTCCTATATTCCAGTTTATACTGTCAAAATATATACATTTAAACAGTTACAATAGTGCATGTACATTTCTGTTCTCTCCCAGTAGGGCACACTGTGGATACATTTTAAGCACAAGCATTTTACAAAATACATTTTCAACACACGTGTGTACAAATCAGTTTGATATACACACGACATACAGTTCTAATACAGCTGTAACACAAGCACCTTACATAAATCATGTTGATATTCACAAATTACATAAAATTATTTACAAAATTCCAGATAGCTGTGCTGGCAATATCTCCCTTCATCACACACTTATTAATACCAACTCTACTCTTGCAGATAAGTAGGTATGGTATTATACAGATTTCTTAAGATAATTTCCTTCTTCCAGTAGTTTCTGTTTGGTGTTGACAGCTGGTAGGATTTTTATGCCAGACTTCCTACAGAATGTAGGTCCTGTGTGAATCCTACAATGGTTAACCTGTCTCAGGTGTTTAAACATGCTTTTAAGGGTGTGCAATATTGTGCAAATATTGTGTCTAGGGCCACTGCTACTGCTACTGTTTTGAGAATATATATCTGGGTACATACTGAAAAAGTTTTTCAGTGAGCTAAAGTCTGCGAATTTAAACTGTAATGTGGATAAAGAGGTTTTGTTTGGTTCTGCTGCTACTCAGGTTCCCCAACAGTTTGAAGACAGAGAGAAATTAATTCAAAGAGTTGCTAAGATTTTTCTAGCCACACATTATAAATTCTACAAGTCCTTTACGTATTTCTTTAAGAAAAGACAAAATTATCATTCCCTGTCTTTTGCTAGCAAACAGGGAAGAAAAATGAGATGTCAAAAGGGGAACAACAAAAAATAGGGACCCTTTCAGAGAAAGGGGCAGACTATGCCTTCAGGATGACTATGCCAGTGCCCTCATCTCCCATTCCCAGATTCTTTATATCTCTAAGTCTTTCCTGTAGACTGTCTCTCAGCTTTTCCTTTTGTCAACATATAGTTTCAAACTCTTGGGTACTAATACTGGTTCAGAAGGCTTACAGTTGGCATTGGATACACATACCTTTTTTCAGGGGAATTCCCTCCTACCTGCTAAACCAAGCAGAGTTTCTTCCTCAAGTCATTCAGTATGTGCTTACCCTATGAGTCAAACTCTCAGCATCTTTAGACCAAAGGGAGGAATGCCTTTACTCCAGAAGGTTTCTTGTTTCTGAGAATGAGCTTTCCTGGAAATCAGTTGTAGATCTTTCTTTTTTCAACCGGTCTGTGAAAGTACCAAAATTCAAAATGTTAAACTTTCAGAATGTCTTAACCAGTCACTACTGTTCTGAATTTTATGATAATGTTAGAGCTAAAATATGCTTAACATCACATTTTGATAACCATTTGATACGTCGGGACCCACTAGAGTGAGTCCTGAAACTCTGACACTGAATGGGCGAAATAACGGACTTATATGTACTAAGTCTGAGATACTATTTCCCAGGATCTTCCCTTTTGTCTGAGATATGTTGATCTTGGAGTTGGTATATATAAGTTGGGGGGGGGGGGCTTGCTCCCCCACACACATAAAAAGAAGTTTTAATGAGAAATGTGATTTTCAAGATTCACTCTTCTCCGGGTTTTCAGTCTTTTTTTTTCTTTTATTAGGTTTTTCAGCACTCAACATTTCATCATCTCTTATCCACATTTTGCTTTGTTATGTTCCAAGCTTTTGAGGACTGATGTTGTTGCCTAAAAAGGCGCTATGAGGGTGGTTGAGGTATTTGCCAGTGTACAAAAGCTTTGGGGGCAGGAGCAGACCATCTGTGGCAAAGCTGTTAGGACTATCTACAGTGTCCTCCCAGACTGACATATATTGAATGGTCTTTGAATGACACCAAAAGCTGAGTCAGCTGTTGAAGTAAATAATCATCTGATAGTGTAAATCCTCATTCATTCCTTACATATTGGTATCGGTTCTGACCACGGAACCGAGGCGGCCTTCTTCCAAGCTCGCGCCAGCTGCAAACTTTTGAGCTAAACTCTTACCCATAATTCCCCTCTCCCTGTTACCGCAGATTTCGTTTGCCGCGTTGCCATTCGATCGTGTCAAGCTACTTCTCTGGAGCTAAGTATAGATGTGAAGTTGTTAAATCTCGCCGTTTATTCTCACTGATGGGTTCGGGGCAGATCCTCGGCTCCGACACGGCCGATAGCAAAGCTCAAGGTTTGCCAGTAGCTGGAAACCAAGCCCCTTATCCCACAATGCACTGCTGGAATTACCTCAGATCTGGTTTGCCGCGGCAAGAGAGATATCAGTGATCCAGCTAGCTCGGACCATTTGTGTGAAAAAAATAGCAAATTTTATAAAAAAAACTTTCTTTTTGTTTTTCTAAGATAGCTGTGTGTTAGTATTAGATAATTAGATAATAGAATCTATAGTTTTAGATAGTTAGTGCCCTGTTGGCTTAGTTGGTTTGTGTGGGCCTTTAGCTCTATTTACACTTATTAGTTTTTTCTAATAGTCAGGGTTTTCTCTGTGGGCCTCTTTAGCCCTTTATTTGTAATGTATAATTATTTGTTATAGATAGTGCCCAGATTGGGCTTAGTTGTTTTATGGGTCTTTACAAAGTAAGTAAGGACTTTGCTGTCTTACTTGTTGCAGTTTACTGTTTTGTTTTATTTAACTATGTCGGATGAAAAGGAGAAATCCCATCCTAAATCTGGATTCAAAAAATGCCCAGATTGTGGGCAGAAAATGTCCATCACTGACGGACACATTCAATGTGTCTACTGTCTGGGGGCTAAACACCTCCAAGACACTTGCAGCATTTGCCATTCCTTTTCTTCAAGAGTCCTCTTGGAGAGAAGGAGGAAGCTAATAGACAGGGGATTATTACAGCATTCCTTTTCTGTGGTGTTGAGTAGACATGAGGGTACTAGTACGTCCTCCAAATCCTCAAAATCCACAAAATCTACAGATAAAGTGACAAAAAAGGTGAAAACTTCAGTGGGAGGGTCATCGGTTCCACTCACCTCGGAACCGAGTGTACCTTTGATTCGGAGCCAGCTCTCAGTATTGGAGCCGGTCTCTGAAGTTCCCTGTTCTCCTCTGCTCCAGTCATCACCTTCGGTGCATTCAGCTAAGTCCTCAGTCAGCCTTTCAGATTTGGACATGGATCAGCTAGTGCAGAAACTTTTACAGACACCAGGACTTGCCAAATTGTTGTTGGCCCCGACCAGCTCGTCGGTGCTGAAGACCATGGAACCGGATTTGTCGACTCCTCCTCCGAGCTGTACTGGACTGTCAGAGCCGAAGTATACTGAACTGATGATTGTCGAACCCTTGGAATAGATACCCGCACCGGTGTTATCGGCTCCATCTACTCAGATGTCCTCGGCACAGACCGAGGACTCTAGGAGCCGACGCTCTCCCATCGGGTCCGGGAAGGATAGTTGAACCGATTTGTTGGTGCCGACTCTTCATCTCCGGGCTTCGGCTCAGATGAGCTCGGCTCCTACCTTGGGCTCGAAGCCCAGGGTTTTGGTGCGGGAGGATCGGACGGTACTCTCAGGTCTGTCCACTCCTTTTCGTCTGAGCCATGGTGCCTTCGATGCTATGAGGAGAGTTTTGCCTCCAAAGACAACGTCAGCATTAGTTCAGCCCTCCCTCTCCCTTCAAGCTCCCGTGTCTGCTTCTTCATCTACCGGTCCCCCCAGACGTAGAGATCCTGAGCCTCAAGTACCCCCACAGGGCGTCCCCTGCTCTTCTGAGCCCTCCCCAGATCCCCCCACTGAGGAGGTGCCCAGGAAGAGATTGTGCAAGAGGAGGCACTTAAACTCCCCACAGGAGTCTTTGACATCTGACACGGACTTGGATGAGTCAGAAGGGTCCACTCGATCCCCCTATGAGGATATCTCCTTTGCAGAGATACTAGAGATCCTTAGTCAGAGGGGCGATTGGCAGTCCAAGACCCCTACTGAGGATGAGTCCGTGCTGTTGAAGGCTTTTGGGTCTCAACCTTCCACTTCTTGGGTGTCTCCGCCTTACAGTGATCTCATGGAACTGATCTCTCATAAGGTGTGGGAGTCACTGGAGGCCATGGAACCTGTTCCTCCTAAGCCCGATAAATTCATGTCTGCCCCAGTGGACAAGCCATTTTTGACAAAGGGAGTGCCTGTTGTTGCCATGGTGGTAGCAGCAGCCACCAAAAAGGAAGTGTCTGAGTCATCCACATCTATCCATCCTCCTAACAGAGATTCTAGGGTCATGGATAGATATGGGAAACGCATGTTTAGTTCAGCGACTTTTTCTCTGCGATCACTGAACTACTTAACCCACTTTACGAGACTACAAAGAGATCTCCTGAAAGAGCTAGGAGATACTCTCCAGGGTACGGTAGCTGCAGAGGTGGCTGACAAAGTCAACACCCAGCTCGCTACCCTAAACTCAGTGGTAAACTCGTCCATGCATCTCATATCCTATGCAGCTGATGGTTCGAGTAGAGCCGCTAGTTCGGGCATTGCTCTTCGAAGACAAGCCTGGATGCGTCTCTGTTCCGTTGCGGAACCCTTTAAGTCTTCATTTATTAACACCCCATTCGATGGCTCATCACTGTTTGGGCCCAAAGTAAAGGAAACTTTAACCAGGTGTGAGCAGGAAGGGAAGACCTTACCTGCCGTTGGAGTCCGTTTTTCTACCCCTACTCGGCTCTACCCCAAGGGCCCTAGGGGAGGGAAAACATGGTTCCGAAAAGGACAGGGAGCCTTTCAGGACACACGTGGAGAAACCCCCTCTAGAGGCAGAGGAGGGGGTTATAACGGAAGACGCCAGTCCCGTGGCAGAGGGGGTCCGCAGCAACAGGGTGACAGGGGTCAGTTCTCCGGTCAACCCTACCAGCGCCCCTGAAGGGGGGCCCGACTGTTTGGCTCTGGAGGCAGTCGGGGGTCGCTTGTCTTTGTTCTCAGAAGCCTGGCTAAACATAACAATAGATACATGGGTACAAAGCATCATTTCCAGAGGATATTTCATACCGTTCTTTTCCCCTCCCATTCCTGTAAAGAGAATCCCAGATGTTCCACCCAATCTCAGGGAACAAGCAATCGTAGAGGTCCACAGATTGCTAGAAAAAAAGAGTCATCCAACCAGTCCCAGCAGACCAATTTGGATTCGGAACTTACTCAAGATTCTTTTTGGTACCAAAGAAAACAGGGGACTGGAGACCTATCTTGGACTTCAGCAGACTCAACCAGTTCGTAAAGAAAGAGAAGTTCTGAATGGTCACCCTTCAGTCCATTCTTCCCTTCCAAGGGAAAGGCGATTGGAAGCACCCCATAGATCTCAAGGACGTGTACTATCACATAAAGATGGACAGACACTCCAGAGATCATCTGCATTTCCGGCTGGGAGCCAGTCATTACCAGTTTCGAACCCTGCCCTTTGGTCTCACTACAGCCCCCAGAGTGTTCACCAAATGCATGGCAGTGGTCACGGCTCACCTGAGACGTCTAGGATTCCAGGTGTTTCCATACCTAGACGATTGGCTCCTCACCGCTACCACCAGGCAACAATTGACTCAGGCAACGCAATACACTCTGACACTCTGCCATCAATTAGACATTACAATCAACTTCGAAAAGTCTGCCTTATCACCATCGCAGCATACCGTTTTTATAGGAGCAGAGTTAGATACCTCAACTACCACTCTACGTCTTCCTATCAAAAGAGTCTCACTTTTCTGCCAACACGTCAGCTCACTGGTGTCAAAGAACAAAGTTACAGCAGCAGACGTATTGAAGGTACTAGGTTTGATGGCGGCAGCAATACTGGCTATACCACTCGCAAGGATGCATAGGCAAATTCTTCAATGGCTCCTCTTTGCTTAGTGGTCGTACCAGAAACTACCGATGCAACACATGATTCTCATCACGGATTCTTGCAAGAGAGACTTCGGTGGTGGTTGACGTCTCTTCATGTCACAATCGGAAGACCCTTTGCCCCCCCCCCCCCCCAGTAGCCACTGTGACCACGGACGCTTCCCTGATAGGGTGGGGGGGGGGCATTTTCAGGGAAAGACTGCCCAAAACACATGGACAGATCAAGAATCACATCTGCACATAAATGTTCTAGAGTTGAGAGTGGTACTTCTGGCATTGCAGTACTTTCAGGACTCTCTCCCTCTAGGAACTATTGCAATTCAGGCGGACAACATGTCAGTAGTCTGGTACTTGAACAAGCTAGGCAGAACCAAGTCTTACCTCCTTTGTCGAGAAGCCCTCAGGGTCTGGCAATGGGCTGTGTTGTCCCAGCGTTTTCTGTTAGCAATGCACATCCCAGGGAAATCCAACGTGATAGCGGACAAGCTAAACAGGGCGATATTGCTCCCCTCACGAGTGGTCTCTCAAACAACAGGTAACGGAGTTGATTTTTTGCAAATGGGGCCAGCCTTGCTGCGACCTCTTTGCCAGCCACATCAATTCAAAATGCAGAAGCTACTTCTCTCTAATACTAACTCCCGGTCATCCCCCGAGAGATGCACTTTTACACGATTGGCCCCTGGGTCTCCCTTTTTGCATTTATACCATTCCCATTGATACCCAGATTTTTACAGAAAGCAAAATCACTGGGAAGGACTGTTATTCTCATAGCCCCCTACTGGCCTCGACAAATTTGGTTCCCATTTCTCCACCATCATTTGTTGGAAGATCCATGGATCCTGGACCCAGTTCCAGACCTTCTGACGCACCTGTCAGGGGACCTCTATCCTTCATTGCAGTCCCTGAAACTGACTGCTTGGCTAATCCACTTCCCCTAATTGCCAGGCTTCATTCAATTTCAGAAGATACAAGGCAAATTCTCTTGTCTTCTCACAAGCCATCTACCAGGAAATTATATGGCAGTAAATGGAAAGGGTTCTCAATTTGGGCCAACACGCAGAACATTGACCCTTTCCGAGCTCGGCTATCATCTATTTTAGAATTCTTGTACCAATCCTGACTAAATACTTCCATCTTTTCACTATTATAATTCTCTAGTCATAACTACAATATTCTATCTGACTACAAATAACTTAATAGCTCTATAGTTAAAAAAAAAAAAAAAAACTACCAATTATATATTTCTGGGTTTATCAACTATGTATTATATATTGAACTTTATATCACCTAACTTTGCACAGAAAGCAGCTATTGCCTTCCTTTTACTTAGATGTATTACTTGTCTTCTTTTTACACTTGTATTACCTGTACTAAAATCACTGCATTCTTGTTTATTGCCTTTGTAAAATGTGTCATGTTTATTATCTTGTCTGTATCCTTGGAGCTTTTCTCCTCGGGCCTCCACTGAAAATGGACACAAATCCAGCTGGACTAGCCCGGTCAACAAATGTAAAATAAATAAAAAATAATTGACAAAGATTTTTAAGGAAGGGGCAGCAGCTGCTACAGTTCGAGTCCAGTTAGCTGCCATCTCAAATTTTCACCTTGGGTTTGGTGGTTCAAATGTTATGGGCCATAAATTAGCTAAGACTTTTCTTAAAGGTGTTCTTCACATGAGACCTCCTATCAAAATTCCCTATTCTCCCTGGAATTTAAACTTTATGCTGTCTCAAATTATTCTTCCTCCTTTTGAACCAGCATCTTCTTGTGATCTCATATATTTATCCTGGAAAACTATTTTTCTTGTGGCCATTACTTCTGCCCGCAGAGTGTCAGAACTTCAAGCATTATCTATCAGACCACCTTACATGATTTTTCATGCTGATAGAGTATCTCTCAGAACAAACCCCTCATTTTTACCTAAAGTCTGTTCTGAATCAAATATCAATCAGGTCATTGAGCTGTAAGTGTTTTGTCCCAACCACTCTAGCAAATTGGAATACATGTTGCACAAACTTGATGTATACAGACAGCTCAGATTTTATCTTGACAGAACTAAGGATATTAGAAAACCAGATAAACTTTTTGTATCCTTCTCAGAAGCCAAAAAAGGCAATCCAGTGGCTAAAACAACCTTATCTAAATGGTTATCTGATTGTATTTACTTTGTTTATGAAAATGTGGGCATGCCATTAACACACAAACCTAAGGCTCATTCTACCAGAGCCGTCTCTGCATCTTCTGCTTTTCAAGCTAAATTGCCCCTTGACAATATTTGCGCTGCAGCCACTTGGTCTAAGCCTCATACCTTTAGCATGCATTACAAAGTAGATAAGGCTTCAAAGGACAGGTCTTCCTTTGGTTCCACAGTACTGAAGAACATACTTCCATGAGCCACCCAAGATTGAGTGTGCTAGGGACGCTACCCATCAGTGAGAATAAATGGCGAGATTTAACAACTTCACATAAAGAAGTTATGTACTTACCATAACGTTCCATGTCAGTTGTTTATCTCGTCTTTATTCGCACTTCCCTCCCTCCTTCCCCCTCCTGGTTGACTGTTGACTTAGAGGCTAGTACCATCCTGGTTATTCAATATTTCTTCTTCCCCTTTGGGAAGTGTTCTTGGTAGAAATAAATAAAAGGGTGTATGTATGTGTATGTATATATATATATATATATATATATATATATATATATATATATATACATATACACACACATATATATGGATATATATATATATATATATATATATATACTGTTACTCGCAGCAAACAAGATCTGAGGTAATTCCAGCAGTGCATTGTGGGATAAGGGGCTTGGTCTCGAGCTACTGGCAAACCTTGAGCTTTGCTATCGGCCATGTCGTAGCTGAGGATCGGCTCTGAACCCATCAGTGAGAATAAAGGCGAGATAAGCAACTCACATGGAACGTTATGGTAAGTACATAACTTCTTTATATTTGTTTTCAGACTAGTCTAATATAACCTTTTCTGTCAGAAAAGTTTCTAATTTGTTGTCTCTTACCCTATCGCATTTAGCGACCATATTTTCTTGAGTTTCCTTCTCTTTAATCTGCACTTTTTACCGCAAGGTATTTTCTCCCTTACCATTGTTGGTAATCCCTTCCTTTTCTTCATTACCTTCAGGTATTCTTTCGTACCATTGCTGGTACCTTTTCTTCTGTCTTTTTTTCTATCATGGCAGATAAAAAAGGTAGTCCAGGATTTAAAAGGTGTTCTGATTGTGGACACAAATTACCTACATCAGATGCACACTCTTTGTGCGTTTATTGTTTGGGTGTGTCTCACTTATCTGTTGACCCGCCCTGTGGTATTTGTAAAATATTTTCCAATAAAATTTTGATTGAAAAGAAAAATAAGTTGCTGCTGAAGGGACTTCTCAAACTTCCTTTTCAGAGGCTATTTCTGGGTCGGAGGCTTCAACCCCTTCTAGAGTCCATAAGAAAATTTTGGATGACCCTACTAAGGCCAAGTCTTTGCCTTTGTCCCCGGCTGGGGACTCCCACCAACCAAGACCTAAGAAGGCTAAAGTTTCTTCTTTGGAGTTCACTCAGTCAGCCCCAGCGCTTTCGGTGCCTAGACCTTCGGCACCGAGGTCTTCGGTGCCATCAGTGATCTCGGCTCCGTCTACTCCTGTAGCCTTTTCTATATCGGTACCGAGGGGCTCCTCGGTACAAACTACTGCGACTACTACATCGGCACCGACTGTTCACTCGGCACAGACCTTGACCACGTCGGCTCCGACATCTTACTTGGAACTGATGCCTCAGTTATTGGCACCAATTTTGTCAGTTCCAGCTTTGTACCGGCAACCACTTCAGCACCGATCCTTTTGTCAGTGCAGACCGTGACCTTGGCATCAATGATTTCCTCGGTGCAGACAACCGTAGTCCAGTCTCTCTCGGCACCATTGTTCTCAGTGTGGACTAGTGAGGTGGGCACCGAGTTTGTCTCTTCTGTGGACAGACCTGTTTCTCGCTCAGTCTCAGTGGGGTCCACTAGAAGCCTTTCCAAACATGACGTGTTGCATCTTGTGGATCAAGTGCTTCTGGCCAGAGGTATCCCTCCCCCCATGACCTATCCTTCCTTGGGAGGTGATCACCCATCGCCAAAGACCCCTTCTTATTCTCCTCTTTCATTGCCTTTGAAGTCCATTGATATAGCACAGTCTTCCCCCTCTACGGTTCCCTTTATGGATCTCACTAAGGAATCGCAGTTGCCTTCATGGCAGCAGAGTTTTGCTGCAACCCAGGATGACAGTTGTGACACGCATAATTTGTTGTTTCACAGCCATCCAGGGACTCCGGCTCAGCAGGCTGAGCCACTTAGGGGAGGGGTGACCCCTGTCCTGGACACTCACCCTTCTTCTGATAGACCAGCTTTCCAACTGATGGAGAAGGCTCTGGCTTCTGCTGGTGATACTGTGCTGTCTATCTCCCCGCCCTCCTCTGTACCGCTGTGTTCACAAGTCGCACCTAGCGGACAACGGGCGCAAGGGCCTCAGGACGTATTCCCACAGGAAACCCCTTTTTCGTTGTCTTCCCCAGCTTCTCCCTCTGAGGAAGTTCACCGGAAAAGTTTGTGTAAGAGGAAGCACATGAACTCCAAAGAGGGGTCCCTCATTGAAGACACAGACTTTGATGAGGGGGGAGAATCCCCTTGGTCACCCTCTGAGGTATCCTTTGGTGATATCTTCGAAATACTTAAACAGAGAGGTGACTGGCTGCCCTCTAATCCGACCTCTAAGGAGTCTGTGTTCCTGCAGGCTTTTTGCTTCCGGCCCCCTACCTCCTGGGTTACTCCACCTGCCGATGAACGTGTATAGCTCATCGTGCAGAGTGCGTGGAAGGCTCCTGACACCATCAATGCAATTCCCCGGAGGCCAGATAAGGTTTTGTCCCTTCCTGCTATGGATCCCCATTGGTCTAAAGGTCTTCCTGTGGATGCTCTGGTGGTGGCGGCCACAACCAAAAAGGATCTGGCGGAAGAAGAAAGCCAGACTGTCCACCCACCCAACAAAGAGTTCACGGCCCTGGACAGGATAGGGAAGTGCACCTTTGCATCAGCGACGTTTGCTATCTGGTCCCTGAATTATATGGCACACTTTACCAGGCTTTAAAGGGATTTGATTTCCGAGCTCTTTGAAATCTTGGCTGGTGCCGTGTCTGATGAGGTCCGTGAGAAAGTGGCTTCTCAGCTGGCCACCATTGAGTCAGTATCTAACTCCTCCATGCGACTGATTTCTCACGCATCAGAAGGAGCAGCTAGAGCAGCGGGTTCAGCTGTGGTCTTGAGACAACAAGCCTGGATGTGCTTGTGCAATTTCGCAGAACCCTTTAAGGCTTCCTTTCTTAATGCTCCCATTGAGTACTCTTCATTGTTTGCACTCAAAGTTAAAAGCACACTGGCCAGATGTGAACAGAACAGTAAGACCTTTTCTGCTGTAGGTGTCCGTTATTCTGCCCCTCAACGTGCTTTCTCCCGAAACCACAAGAGTGGGAAAATATGGATATTATGTGATCCTATCTTGCCTACATTCTGTACTGATGGGCTCGGAGCCGATCCCTCGGCTCCGACTCGGCACGCTATGCTATAGAGCGAGGCCTCTTATTGGCTGAGCTATTTCTTATCCCAGGATGCACCACCACTAATCCCCCAGATCTCGTTTGCCGCTTACAAGCTAAGACGTGGTCTCAACTTGGCTGGGCTAAGTACTACTTTATTTAGGCTTTTCCTGTCAGGAATTTGCTTGTTTTGAACCCAAAAGCTGTTTTAACAGCTATTGTTGTGATACGAGTGTGTATTGGATAATTTTGTTGAGAAATTTGTGTTTTTCGTTAAGGGAAGGTTTCCCGTTTTAGTTAGAGGGGCCTTCCCCTTTTGCTATTTGCTATTCTAGCGTTTTATTTGTGGGTCAAGTACCCGTTTAAGTTAGAGGGTCTTGACCCTCCCTTTTTGTGTTTTTTTTGTGCAACTGTATTGTTGTTTCATAAAAAAAAAAAAAAAAAAAAAAACTTCATATCTTTATATTTTTTGAACTTAAACTGCTAGTTTTTGGTGTGTTATCTATCTTTAGACATGTCCAAAGAGCATAGACCCTCCGGGTTTAAAAAGTGCACGAGGTGTGGTTATAAGATGTCCATAACGGACGACAACTCCTCGTGCGTTTATTGTTTAGGCGCCAAGCACCTACAAGAGTCATGTAGCGTGTGTCACGCCTTCTCATCAAGGGTCCTCCAGGAGAGGAAAAACAAATTAATCCTTAAGGGGTTAATTAAGCCATCCTTCGAGGAGGCTTTATCTTCTTCTCCCTCTCCTTCAAAAGAAAAGCGTCGGCTCCGACCAGTCAGTCGGAACCGACTGCCAAAAAACCTAGGCAGACTTCTCCATCAGCTCCAAGGACTTCGGAGCCGAGGGCGGAACGGTCTGCCTCGATGCCTCCAGTCTCGACCCCTCTGGTTTTGGAGCCGAGGACTGGGGCATCGAGAGGCGGGTCACCTTCATCGGCTCCACTGATATTGGAGCCGATGAGGGTTGCCGGCTCAGACTCTTCCCCTTCGGAGCCGAAGTCCTCATCGGCACCGAGGGAAATTGCCTTGAGATCTCCCTCGGAACCGATAATTATAGAATCCATTCGTAGCCGGTCCACTAGTCCTATGGAGCCGATGGAGAAATCGGTTCGGACCCGATCGGTATCGTCCAGATCCTCCAAGATGTCTGATTCGGACATCGACAGGGTGCTCCTAAGACTCTTCCAGTCTCCGGTGTTCCAAAAGTTAGTTTCGGCTCCAGCCCATTCGGCTTCGGAGCCGATGGTCCACCCTGCTACTATGGTTCCTCTTCCAACAGCCTCAGCACCGTTGGAGCCGGTACTGGTGGAACCGGTGGAGGTTTTAGGGTCGGGCCCGACCCTTACTCCAACTCCGGCTCTTGAGTCGGAGTTCGCACGCGGACTTCTTCCGCCGGCCCCGGGGATGCTTCGGGACTGATGTTTTAGGTCCCAAGTCTTCCTCTCAAAGGCCGGCTGGGAGTGCCGTCACCGTGGCCACGGAGGTGGGACCCTCCGGGATTCTGGTGGTCCCGCCTTCAGGGCTATGAGGAGTGCGTTAGCCAAATCATCTTTGGCTACCTCCACGCTCTCCCCAGCTCCTTCCCTGCATACCGAGACTGGGTCTTTGGCAGTCCCCCTGTCCTTAGACAGCGGAGCCCCGGGCCTGAGGTTACCCCACTGGGGTTTCCCCTCCTGGAGGTCCTTCTGAAGCTTCTTCGAAGAACCCCCAGGAAAAGATCGTGCAAGAGGAAGCACGTTGACTCCCCTGATGAGTCTCTTACATCAGACACTGATCTCGATGATGCAGAAGGGTCCCCTAAGTCGTCCTCGGATGATGTCTCCTTTGCAGACATCCTGGAAGCCCTTAAACAACGAGACGGCTGGCAGTCCAAACCCCCTTCTGCTGATGAGTCGGTGTTCCTTAAGGCCTTCGGGGCTCAGCCCTCCGCCTCCTGGGTGTCTCCGCCCTTCGACGAGCTCTTGGATTTGATCTGTCGAAGGGCGTGGGAACACCAAGACTCTGTGGAACCGGTGCCTGCTCGTCCTAATAAGTTCATCTCAGCACCCCCTGAAAAAGAGTTCCTAACTAAAGGTGTGGCTGTAGATGCTTTGGTGGTGGCATCTGCTACCCAGCAAGATATAGCAGAGGCTTCGACGTCCATCCATCCTCCTAATAAGGAGTCTAGGAGCATGGATCGGTACGGAAAGCGCACCCTAAGTTCAGCGGCCTTTACATTAAGGTCCTTGAACTACCTTATGCACTTTACCAGATTTCAGAGGGATCTGATTAAAGAATTTTCCGATACCCTCTATTTGGGTAACCTGCCTGAGGAGCTGGCCCAGACGGTTGGCTCTCAGCTGGCTACACTGTCGTCCATTTCAAACTTGTCCATGAGGCTCATTTCTTATGCGGCCGAAGGGGCGAGTAGAGCGGCGGGTACAGGCATTGCTCTACGGAGACAAGCCTGGCTCCGCCTGTGTCATTTTGCGGAGGCCTTTAAGTCTTCCTTTGCCGATGCCCCCTTTGATGGGTCCTCCCTGTTTGGACCCAAGGTAAAGGACACACTGACCCGCTGCGAGCAGGAGGGTAAGACTTTGACTGCTGTAGGGGCACGATTTTCCACTCCCTTTCGGCCTTATCCCAAGGCTAAAAGAGGAGGGAAAATGTGGTTCCGTAGATCTCAGAAGCCTTACCCCTCTCAGCAGGATGATCCCCTTCCAGAGGCAGGGGAGGGGAAATTCTTCCGGAAGACGCCGTCCCAGAGGCGGCAGAGGCCCTCGCAACACTGGAGACCGCGAGTCCTTTTGTGGCTCTTCAGCCTTTCACAGTCCCTGAGAGATTGCCCGACTGTGCAGCTCCGGAGCCAGTCAGGGGTCGTTTTTCGAAGCACCTAAAAGCCTGGGAAGGTATCACTCAGGACCGATGGGTGCTTCGAATTATTGCCGGAGGTTACACCATCCCTTTCTCTCACTCTCCACCTCAGTCCAAAAAAATCCCGGACCCACCACCCAGTCAACGGGAAACTGCAGCCTCAGAAGTTTCAAAGCTGCTGCAAAAAGGAGTCATCCAACCGGTCCCCGCAGACCAGATTGGATTAGGGACTTACTCAAGATTCTTTTTGGTGCCAAAAAAGACCGGGGACTTGAGACCCATTTTGGACCTCAGTATTCTAAACCGTTCAGTCAGAAAGTCCAAGTTCCGAATGGTCACCCTACAAACTATTCTCCCATTGCTGGAGAAAGGTGTTTGGATGTGCTCCATAGATCTCAAGGATGCTTATTACCATATTATGGTACATCAAGCATCCAGGAGACATCTGCGCTTCAGCCTAGGAGGCAGTCATATTCAGTTCCGCGTGCTGCCCTTTGGTCTCACCACAGCCCCCAGGGTGTTCACCAAATGTTTGGCGGTCGTGACAGCTCACTTGAGAAGTCTAGGATTCCAAGTGTTTCCCGATCTAGACGACTGGCTCCTTACTGCCACCACCAAGCATCTATTAGTTCAGGCGCTTATGACCACAGTCAGTTTGGGTCATTCACTAGGAATCACGTTCATTTGGGGAAAATCTGTGCTGCAGCCGTCTCAGCGTGTTACCTTTATAGGTGCAGAGTTAGACACAAAAAGAATGCGGGCATTCTTGCCGGTTGAAAGGATTCAGGTCCTGCAGTCGCAGGTTCAAACCTTGTTACCCAGATCACGAGTTCAGGCCAGACTGATTCTGCAGTTATTGGGCACGATGGCCTCGACTATTCTTCTAGTCCCCTTAGCCAGGCGGCACATGCGGGTGCTGCAATGGCTACTGTCGGTTCAATGGTCCTTTCAGGATCTCCCCTTGAACCATTTGGTCCAGATTACGGAAAGTTGCCGTTGGGACCTACGTTGGTGGCTTCTTCGGTCCAACCTGGACCAGGGGCGACCCTTTGCCCTTCAGCCTCCCATCGCCACGGTGACCACGGATGCCTCCCAGATAGGGGGGGGGGCATTATCTGGACAGGTCTGTCCAAGGTACGTGGCAGGCTCACGAAAAGCACTTACATATCAATATCCTGGAAATGAGAGCGGTGCTACTGGTGTTGCAAGCACTTCATCATGTTCTTCCCCGGGGTACTATTGCGATCCTATCCGACAACATATCGGTAGTCTGGTACATATACAAGCAAGGCGGAACCAGGTCCTACCCTCTTTGCCGAGAGGCCATGAGAGTGTGGCATTGGGCGATTTCTACCCAGCGTTTCCTAGTGGCAACGCACATTCTGGGGAAATCCAATGTGATTGCAGACAGGTTGAGCAGGACTCTCCTGTTGCCCCACGAGTGGTCCCTCAACGACAGGGTGGCTGCAAAGATTTTCGCCAAGTGGGGCCTCCCTTGTTGCGACTTGTTCGCCAGCCCTCACAATGTGAAATGCAGGGAGTTCTTCACTCTGTCTCCCTCTCAGGGGCAGATTCCGAGGGACGCTCTAGCTCACAGTTGGCCCCCCAGTCTACTTTACGCCTTCCCTCCGGTTCCCCTTCTCCCGAAGGTGATACAGAAGGTGATTTATCTAGGAAGCGACATGATTTTGATCGCTCCACACTGGCCTCATCAGGTTTGGTTCCCCTTCCTTCTGAGGTATGCGGTGGAGGGCCCATGGTTTCTGGACCTGGTGCCCGACCTGTTAACTCATCAGTTGGGACAGTCTCATCCATCCCTCAGGTCCTTGAGGTTGGCCGCCTGGTTACTCCACTTCCAACCTTAGTCAGAGATAACTCTCTTTCTACAGACGTCATCCACATTTTGTCCTCTTCTCACAAACCTTCCACTATTAAACTGTATTCCAGCAAGTGGAAGAGGTTTGCTATTTGGGCCCAGCAACGAGGTATAGATCCCCTTACCGCCCCAGTACCTCAGGTTTTAGAATTCCTGGATTCTTTGTTTTATTTTGGCTCTTCAGTTTCCACAATTAAAGTCCAACTGGCGGCTATCTCTAATTTTCATGTCTCCTTTGAGCCTTCCTTAATGGCAAACAGGCTTTGCAAATTTTTCCTTAAAGGAGCGTGGCTCCTTCGGCCCCCAATAGCCCATCCTGTGCCCCCTTGGGACCTGAATATGGTTCTAGCTTCTTTAACTGCCCGCCCCTTTGAACCAGCAGCTACTTATGATATAAAATTTCTATCTTGGAAAACCGCCTTTTTGATGGCAATAACCTCTGCCAAGCGGGTCTCAGAGCTTCAGGCTCTCTGTTCTAACCCCCCTTATTTGATTTTTCACAAAGACAGAGTGTCTCTCAAGTTAAATCCCTCTTTCTTACCCAAGGTAGCATCCCCCTTATGCATTCACCAATCCTTGGAGCTCCCTGTGTTTTTTTCCCAAATTCTCCAATAGCGCAGAATATATTTTCCATCAGTTGGATGTTCACAGACAACTGCGTTTTTATTTAAGTAAGATCAATCAGACACGAAAGTCAGATCAGCTGTTTGTGTCCTTTGCGGAAAATAGGTTGGGTCAACCGGTGGCTAAAACCACCATAGCCAAATGGATTAAAGATTGCATCTCCTTCATCTATTCACAGTCCGGCAAAGTGCTACCATTCCCAGTCAAGGCTCATTCTACCAGGGCAATGACTACTTCTGTAGCATTTCACTCCAGATTATCTATAGATGATATCTGTGCGGCTGCTACCTGGACTTCTCCGCACACCTTTATTTCTCATTATAAGATAGATGTGGCTTCTCGAGGTAGAGCTTCCTTTGGTTCCACAGTTCTCAGGAGTGTTTTCCAATGAGCCACCCGGGATTTAGGTGCTAGGGATGCTGTCCCATCAGTTATGAATGTATAGATAGGATCCCATTACATCTTTTAGTTATGTACTTACCATAACTTCGGATGTATGGGATCCATCTCGCCTACATTCATACGTACCCACCCTCCTTCCCCCTTCCCATTGGACTTAGAGGAAATGTTGCTACTTACTGAGTTTTTCTCTTGAAGGACTTTAGTTTGTTACAGTTGTTGGTATGTTTCTGTGCCTGGATGTAGGTATATAAAAGTGAACAAACAAGATCTGGGGAAGCAGGCGTGGTGCATTCTGGGATAAGGGGTAGCCCAGCCAATTAGAGACTTCATTCTACTATATAGTGGCTGAGTCGGAGCCGAGGGATCGGCTCCGAACCCATCAGTTGTGAATGTAGGCGAGATGGATCCCATACATCCGAAGTTATGGTAAGTACATAACTAAAAGTTATCATATCCCCTTCGATCTTTCTCCTGTCCCTTCTAAAAACCTTCCCGACGTTCCACCCAGTCAAAGGAAAGAAGCAGCACTAGAGATAGAAAAGCTGCTAAGAAAAAGAGTCATCCAAATAGTCTCCAGACCAGATAGGATCCAGATTCTACTCAAGACTATTTTTGGTGCCAAAGAAAACCGGGGACCGGAGACCAATTTTGGATCTCAGTGTATTGAACAAGTTTGTGAGAGTAGAAAAATTCTGAATGGTCACAATACAGTCTATCCTCCCGCTTTTGGAAAAAGATGATTGGATGTGCTCGATAGATCTTCAAGATGCGTACTACCACATAAAAGTGGACAGGCCATCAAGAAGCTTTCTGCGCTTCCGTGTGGGAGCCAGTCACTACCAGTTCAGAGTACTGCCCTTCGGACTCTCTACGGCCCCCAGAGTGTTCACAAAGTGCATGGCAGTTGTCACAGCTCACTTGCGACTACAAGGATTCCAGATGTTTCCATACCTAGATGGCTGGCTCATTTCCGCCCCCACCAGACATCTATTGGAAGAAGCCCTGGCATACTCTCTCCTCGCTGCACAAAGGCTAGGCATAACCATAAACTGGCAAAAATCCAATCTCACCCCATCTCAGTCCACAAAATTTATAGGGGTCATCTTAGATACAAAGAATTGCAGAGGATCCATTCCAGAGCACAGAATTCTAAGGATAAAGCAACAACTGATCCCAATCCTTTCAAGGGAGAAATCCACAGCTCAATCTGTCCTACAGCTGTTGGGTTCCATGGCAGCCTCCATCACCATTGTCCCCCTGGCCAAGTTTCATATGAGGCTTCCACAATGGCTACTGCTCACCCAGTGGTATCTTTTTTCAGCATCCTCTTTCAGCCAAGATTCGAGTAACCAACAGGTGCAAACAGGATTTAAATTGGTGGATGACCCACAACCTGTCACAATGGTCTTTCCCCTTCTCCCCCCAGCAACCCAAGGCTACAGTGACCACAGACGCCTCCCAGATGGGGTGGGGGGGGCTATGTCAGGGACAGACAGTCCAAGGCACTTGGTCCGAATTGGAGGCCCAAATGCATATAAATGTTCTAGAGCTGAGGACGGTGCTTCTGGCGTTGCAAGCATTCCATCTCCTGCTGCCATCTGGGACGATTGCGATTCAATCAGACAACATGGCGGTGGTCTGGTACATCAACAAACAAGGTGGAACCAAATCTTACCCCCTTTGTCGAGAGGCCATGAGGATATGGCAATGGGCGATGGCTACCAACCGTTTTCTTCTAGCAATGCACATCCCCGGGATTTCCAACGTGAAAGCAGACAGACTCAGCAGGTGCATTCTACAACCTCACGAGTAGTCCCTGAATCCCTTGATAACGGCAGAGATCTTCCACCACTCAGGCCGTCCTTGCTGCAACCTCTTTGCATCCCCGACCAACTACAAATGCAGCAACTACTTCGCCCTGATTCCCCCCTCCGAGTCAGTTACCCAGGGAAGCTCTAGTCCACGATTGGCCCTCGGGTCTTCTTTATGCATTCCCACCTTTTCCCCTCATTCCCCAGTTTCTGAAGAAAGCCCGTCGGTTGAAGAGCAAGGTGATCCTCATAGCACCATATTAGCCTCGTCAGATTTGGTTCCCCTTCCTTTGACCTCACCTGCTAGATCAACCATGGATTCTCCATCCAACCCCGGAGTTGATCTCACATCCGCAGAACCTGATTCATCCCAACTTGGACAGCCTGAAGCTCACAGCTTGGCTCCTCCAATTCCCTTGATTGCCAGGTGGAACGATCTTTCTTTACCAGTATGGGACATTCTTATTGGATCTCATAAGTCTTCCACTAGAATTACTTATCTAAGCAAGTGGAAAAGATTTACTTGTTGGCTGAAAGAAAAACAAGTAGATCCCTTCTCAGCACCAGTGTCGATAATACTAGAGTATCTGGCCAACCTATTTCAATTGGGTCTATCCCTCTATCATTAGAGTTCATTTGGCTGCAATATCTAATTTCCATGAGGGTGTCCAAGACTCCTTTCTTATGTCACACAAATTATGCAAGACCTTCATAAAAGGTGTGAATCATTTGAAGCCCCCTTTTAGAGAACCTGTTCAACCATGGGACCTGTCATTAGTGCTACAAGCTCTGACAATGCCACCCTTCGAACCAGCTTTTTCTTGCGACCTCAAATATTTGTCATGGAAAATCTTCTTTTTGGTCGCCATTACTTTTGCCAGACGTATCTCTGAGCTTCAAGCTTTATGCATCAAGAGTCCATACTTGATTTTTCATAGAGATAGAGTGTCTTTGAGAACTAATTCTTCATTTCTGCCAAAAGTGATCTCTGAAATGTCTATTAATTAAACCATTGAATTGCCAGTCTTCTTTCCCAATCATTCAAACAGAGGAGAGTATTGCCTACATACCCTAGATATTCACAGGCAAATCCACTTCTACTTGAACAGGACTAGATCCTCTCGTAAGTCTGACCAGTTATTTTTGGCCTATTCTGGACCTAGATTAGGATCTGCTGTTGCTAAGGTCACATTAGCTAGATGGTTGAAAGACTGTGTGACCTTCATTTATACACAATGTAGCATCCCATTGCCTACTAGGCTCATTCGACAAGGTCTGTGGCAACTTCTGCTGCCTTCCATGCCAGCGCTTCTTTACATGACATCTGTGCAGCTGCAACTTGGGCTGCGCCTCATACCTTCATCAATCATTACAAATTGGATATGGCCTCCGGGGAAGAGCATCTTTTGGTTCTATGGTGCTCAGGAATGTCCTTCCATGAGAGCCTTACAGGAATAGAGGTAGCTGGGGACTCTGTCCCATACGTAAGGAATGAACGAGGATTAACAATATCAGATAAAAAAGTTATGTCTTACCATAACGTTCCAGCTATATTGTTGATCCTTGTTCAGTCATTACGACCCTCCCTCCTTCCCCCTCCTGTGGCTTCTAGTGAATCTCACCATCCGGTTCTCTTAGGTAATTTGAGCAGAGGTAGCCTCTACCTTCTTTTGACTTGCAAACTCAATCTGAGGTAACAGGGAGAGGGGAATTATGGGTAAGACTTTAGCTCAAGAGTTTGTAGCTGACACGAGCTTGGAAGATGGCCGGCTCGGTTCCGAGGTCGGAACCGATACCCATACGTAATGACTGAACGAGGATCAACAGTATAGATGGAACGTTATGGTAAGACATAACTTCTTTTTTTGCACATATTGCTCCATCATTCTTTTTGATGGTAAAATGCTTCTCAAGGCTAGGTTCATACCTGCTTTGGGCACATATTGTGAGAGCTCTTTCATGTCTCTGTTGATATAATCCAGGGAGGTACATCTCAAGTCATTTACACCCACACTTACTATGACAATGACACGTGTAGTTTTGGTACAAGGGCTTGATTGCCTGCATGATGTGGTGAACCCTGGCACCTGACAGACCGCAAATCCTGACCCTTTCATTGCACATCTTGGTAAGTTATGCATCACTGTGTCTCAGGTTCATAGGTAGGTACTAGGCTATTGGCCCTAGGGCCTATATAAGCCTAGCCAAAGAGGTACCTTGGCTTTCGCCACCCAAGAAAATTATTTTCCTGTGCCCCTGTCAAGCAGAGTGATCTAGAGGGTGAATTTCCTATTTCACATCCAATCATCAAGATTTTTCTTGAAGAGTACTAATGAGGAGCTCTGTTTGACATAGATAGGTAGTCTGTTCCAGAGTATGGGGAGTCTCTGGCACAGGAATCTATCCCTCCATCATGTTCTGTTTATTGTGGTGACAAGGTTTAGGTCCCTAGAGCGTGTAGCTCAGAGGGATTGGGATTTCTTTAAGTGGAGCATGTCCAACAGCTCTGGGTTTGACATAGCTTTGTATGTTAGGCAGAGATCGCCTCTGAGTAGGCAGTATGCAACAGAGTAAAGCTGGAGTTTTTTGAGACGGTCTGTGTAGGGCATCTGTTTGAGGCCAGTAATCCTCTTTGCGAGGTATTTCTACGGCCTTTTCAGTTGTTGTAGATGTCTTGTGAGGTACATACCAAAAGGGGCGTTGTACTCTCTAATGGGTCTAATGAGTGATGAGTAGAGGGGAACAATGACCTCTTTTTTTCTGGATGAGAAACCTTTTGTGATGAGGTGTGTCACATAGAAGGATTTCCTGACCACTGTGGCAATGTGATTATCAAAGAAGAGACTACTGCCCATCTGTGTCCCATGGTCTCTTATCAGACTTTTGGTGTT
The DNA here is from genome assembly GCF_019279795.1 of Protopterus annectens. Classification (NCBI taxonomy): domain Eukaryota; kingdom Metazoa; phylum Chordata; order Ceratodontiformes; family Protopteridae; genus Protopterus; species Protopterus annectens. Next base: position 239,287,700 of record NC_056734.1, on the reverse strand, counting down.
AAGTAGACTACCTCCTATGTGGTAGTTCATGGGTACAGAGTTTTTACCAAAGGTAATGACAATGCACTTTTTGGCATTGAGCTTGAGGCCATGGCTTTGATGCCAGGCATCTGTCTCAGTGAGGCCCTTTGGTAGGATGTCCACATCGTTAGGAGTTTCAATTATGGCTCCTAGTTTGCAGTCATCTGCAAACTTAGCTAGCCAAAGACCTTCTGTTTTAGCCTGTACTTCAGAGAAGTAGGTACCAAACAGGAGAGGACCCAGGACTGAACCCTGTGGTACTCCACGTGTCACTGGTCTGAAGTCTGATTTGGAGTCTGTTACTTTTACAGTGTGGGTTCTGTCAGTAAGCCAGTTGCCAACCCATCTTGTGACATAGGAATTTATACCTAGTTTAGTGAGTTTATCAGGATTCCAGAGTGGGGGATGATGTTGAATGCCTTGGCGAGATCTAGATAGGTTGTGTGAACCATCTTACCCTCATCTATGGCTTTGGTGACTGCTTCAAAGAAGTCTATCAGGTTTAGGAGACATGATCTGCCTTTTACAAGCCCGAACTGTGTGGGGTCCAGAGTTTGGAGATCTCCAATGTCTTTGTTTATGAGTTCCATGATGGAACCTTGCAGACCAGGCTTGTCAGGCTAATGGGGCGGTAGTTCTCGGGGTCTTTCGTGTCTCCCCATTTGTGGAGTGGGATAACTGTCGCGGTGCGCCATTCAATGGGCACAAAGCCTGAGGAGAGGCTATGATTGAACATGGTACTTAGATGGGTGCCAGTTCATTCTGTATTCTGTGTAGAAGGCAGCCTGGGATTTTGTCAGGTCCCATGGATGCTGTGTTCTTGGCTTTGGAGAGTAAGGCTCTTACTTATGCAGCCACGATTACAGGAACTTTACATTCTTCCGGTATAGAGATGGGCCGTTTAGGGGGGTGAGAGGGGGGTAAAGTTAGCACTGAACCTATCTGCCAGGATGTTGGCAATATCAGTTGGTTCTGTATATTTAGTGCCATTGTGCTGTAACTCAGAGCAGATCTGAGTGTTGCCTTTGAGATTATTGACATAGCTATAGAATGCTTTGTGGTTGTCTTTAGAATCAATGGCAGTTTTGTTTTCATAACTAGCTTTGGAGGATTTTATGAGGGATCTCAGCTTCTTACTGAGGCTGACCAGGGAGTTCCTGCAATCATGGGATATTACTCTTTTTTGCAACAGTTTCTTTCTTCTGTTGTAGAGTTTGTTTATGGCAGAAGACCACCAAATTGGCTTCCTTTTTTTGGAGGATAGCATCTTGGTTCTGCTAGGGATAGCACAATCCATGCACTCATGTAAGTGTTTATACAGTGCATTTGTGTAGGTTTCAGCAGTCATACCACTATTGTCTGTCTGCATGAGTGTCGTGAAGTTTGCCACTTCTGTCTTGGCTTTGGAGACATTTTTTACGGTTGTTTCCTTAATGGGGGGTGGGGGTGGGATGTGGATGTCTAGGGTGATTAGCTTGTGGTCAGATCTGACCAACGAGGAAATGACCTCTGGTGTTGAACACTGGTCGCCCATGTTGGTGATGACCAGGTCTAGGATATTGCTGCCCCTGACGGGGGTGTGGATAAGTTGATCCAAGGTGTTGGAATTTATGAATTCCAGAAAACGTTGAGCAAAAAAGTTGGCACATGAGTAGTTTTCCCAGTTAATGGTGGGGTAGTTGAAATCACCCATTATTAGGGTGTTGGGTTGTACCCTAATATTTTCCAGTGTATCAAGAAAAGATGAGTGGGAATCCTGGGGTATGGTGGGGATCTGTAGCAAGCTACAATCTGGATTATGGTCTTGCCCAGAGTTAGTTGAACTTGGATAATCTCGGATGCATTATGCTGAGCAAGTAGCTCTGAGGTGTGGATATCCTTAATGAATATGGACACGTCTCTGCCTTTAGTGTTTCGGTCCGGGTTACGTGGCCGAAAGGTGTGGTATGAATTATAGCCTGGTAATGCAGGGGTGCTGTCTGGAGCTTTGAACCAGGTTTCTGTCACTGCACAGATGTTGATATTCTCCATTTTAAGGAGTGCCTCGAGTGAGTGCATTTTGAGGTTTAGAATTCTAACATTGAATAGCATTACCCTTAGATTTGTATTTATTTATTTTTTTATTTTACATTTGTTGACTGGGATAGTCCATCTGGGTGTGAGCCCATTTTCAGCAGAGGCTCAGGAAGAAAAGCTCCAATAAAACAAGAACAAAATTGACAGGTACAGTGTCGGTTTTACATAGAATTTAACAGAAATATCTATGGACAATAAAGAAAGAACAGTATACAATAGGCACTTTAGTGAAAAGGAGAAAGTTATTACAATATAGTAAAGTCCTATATATATATATATATATATATATATATATATATAAAAATATATATATATATATATATACATATATATATATATATATATATATATATATATATATATATATATATATTTTTTTTTTTTTTGAGGGCATGGGGCCCATCTTTAGTTGATCATTTGAGTATACTTTAATACATGTACATATGTATAGAAAAAAACTTTGCTTGCTTGTACCTGTTATGTTGGTAAATTTGTCATTTGAACCTTGCCTAAAAAAGGCACTATAGGGGTGGCAAAAGCCTTTGCCAGTATCCAGAATTCCAAGGGCGACAGGTGCAGGCCATCTCTGGCAAAGCATCTTGATCTGTCGATTATGTCATCTCAAATGCAGAAAAAATCAGAAAAAAATCGTGGCAGAACACAGCTTGAAGTCCAAAATGAGTTTAATAAAAGCACATAAAACTCAGACACAGAAATCTCCAGGAAGAATGAGCGCTTTCAGGTAACACCCTTCATCAAATTAACAAACATTCTCATTCTAACAGAATTTAAACACACTAACTACCAATAAAATTTGATAAAATCAGTAACAGACCCGCCTATTCCTAAGGGCGGGCTTCATTGGAACATTTTCATTTAAACCTGGAGTTCTATGAGCCATAAGCTCAATTATCCATTTAGCTTCTATTAGTTCAGTATATTGTTTTATATCACCCCCCCCCCCTCCTACTGCTCAGCTTGATGTTAACTATGGCTCTAAACTTAAAGAAATGTGTTGGATTTTGTTCAATGTGTTTAAACAAAGCATTATGTACATCACCATTCCTGATAGAACTAAGATGTTGTAAAATCCTGACCTTGAAAAAACAGTTGGTTTCCCCACATAAAAACCACAACATTGTTGACACTCTGCTAAATAGACCAGGTCTTTTGTCCTACAGGTGGCTCTAGCCTTAAATTCAAACAGGTTACCCGTGACAGGATGTGTATAGATGGTATTCTGATTAATGTGAGTACAGGCTTTACAAGTGCCACAAGGGACACTACCTGGTTTACTCTTAAAGGGAAGAGAGTAAAAATGTCTCTCTTTACCAAGGATATCCTTGAGGTTCTTATTTCTCCTAAAGCCAAAAATAGGCTTGTTCCCAACAATAGCTTTGGTACCTTCTTCACTAGTCAAAATATTCCAATTTTTTGCTACTATGTCACATATCCCCTTAATATTACTACTATATGTGAACATAAACTTGAACCCTGGTGCTTCACGTCTGTTCCGAGGACCATCACAAGTGTTATTTGATAGCCATGGTCTAAATCTCCTCCTATTAGATGCTGCTTCAACACCTGTGACCTTATTGATGATGGTAGATTTGTATCCTCTATCTAAAAAATGCCCTTGCAACCTGGCTACCTTATCTTCATACCGTGAATCATCTGTACAAATCCTCGACAACCTACCTACTTGTCCCTGGACAATGTTGGGAAATGTAAACCTGGGGTGCATGCTGTTAAAATGCAAAAGTGTATTCTTCCAGCAGTCCTTTCTGTACAAGCGAGAAGAAAAACCCCTAGGTGTTTGTTCTATATACGTATCTAAAAACTCCGTGGCTGAATATGAACAATTAACAGTGAATCTGAGGAAGGTGGTGGTGGAATGTAAGTATGTAACAAAGGTATCAAAGGAATCTCTATCCCCTTTCCACAAAATAAAAATGTCATCTACAAAACGTTTGAATGTGAATGTTTGTTAATTTGATGAAGGGTGTTACCCGTAAGCGCTCATTCTTCCTGGAGATTTCTGTGTCTGAGTTTTATGTGCTTTTATTAAACTCATTTTGGACTTCAAGCTGTGTTCTGCCACGATTTTTTCTGCATTTGGTTTCTTTTTTACGCTTTGGCTGGACTTAGGTGAGGCACTATACTGAATTTTGGATACTGAGATTATGTCATCTCAGGCAGACAGATACTGGATTCCCTTAGAATGACACCAGAAGCTTAGCCAATTGTTGAAGTCAATCATTTTGTCCTTGCACATTGGTATCATTCTGGGTGATGGCAGGATGCTACTCAGGGCTAGGGTCATACCTGCCTGGGCTACAAGATCGGTGACCTCCTCCAGTCTCTTTTCATGTAGTCCAGGGAGGTACATCTCAGGTCATTCACACAAACATGGACAATGACAGAGTACTATTTGTACTTGTTGTGGAGTGACCTGAGTGCGTGCGTTATGTGGTGGATCCTGGCACCCGACAGGCAGCTGAGAGTAACTTTCTCCTTGTTTTGCCTGGTGAGAGGAACATCAGTGTGCCTGACTATAGAATCACTTATGACTAGAGTGTTGGGTACGTTTTACCTTATAGGCTGTAGTTGAGTGGCACACTGAGTTTACGGAGTTAACTATGAGTGGGATGTTGGATTGTATGGTGGCTTATAATAATGGGCTTTCAAATTGAGACACTGTGTCTCTTGCATGTATGTTTAAGACGGCTGCTGCCTGTGGTGTGTGCCTGTGACGTTGTTGAGGGTAACTGTTTCTTAGGTGACATTCAGGTGGCTTTTGTTGTGTTGATTAGGTATGGTACGAGCCTCAGCATATGTAGGTCTGTGTGTGTGTGTGTGTGTGTGTGTGTGTGTGTGTGTGTGTGTGTGTGTGTGTGTGTGTGTGTGGTCTGATCTCTGTGTGTGATAGGTTTACTGTTGTGTTGTGTGGTACTGACAACCTGTTTGTTTATTTGTAGTGTCGTCATGATTGATAGCCTCCAGTAGCATTAATTAACTGGGTCTGTCACACACAGTTAGTTTTAATTATACGACTGTCCGTTAGCATCCTAAAACAAGCACACTGATTGGCCAGCCCAACCAGTGTGCCCGTTGAGAATATACAATGGAAAAAGGTCTGGTCGCTCGGACTTTTTTCCCTTGATATATTCTTTAATTTTAAGGGGGGTTTTTTTCAAAAGAAAAAAAAAGCGTAGCAACGGAGATCTCCTTTTCATCATTGCTTACTTTCCCAAGCACTGATGTACTGGCTATGCAGTTGCCTTTTACTCTATATAAGCATTATTTTTTTGTTTTGCATCCTATGTTTTACAGGGGCTAAGTGGCAAGTTCGTGAGAAGAGTAAATTTATGAAATGTTGTGGAAAGCTGGTTTGAGTGAAATGGGCAGTGTTGCAGAATACAGACATTATCAGGCATAATTGTACTAGACAATGTTAAGCAGAAAACATAATTATGTAGAATGTATACAATATTAAATATAATTGTAGTGAAAGTAATTTTGTAGAAGAAATTACTTCATAGTTCCCTGCAAAGTTTCTTGCCTAAATACAGAAATTATACTACAATATACTGTATCATTGGTGAGCATCATCACTAAAATTATACAGGTATAACTTTAATGCTCTTCATTTGGTCACTGGTGCAGTAGTGTTTTGCCTCCCCTGGCTGTGCATAGCAAGTGTAATCTTGTAATCTGTTGCAAGATGTATTGACAATGTTTACTCACAACCACAGTAGTGTTACCAGATAGTGACTCAATCAAAATGACACCTGTGGAGACCGTTAAATGGTTTACTTCAAAAACTGTGCAGACCTTTATACAAGATGGCATTCTAGTAGGTCAGATAATGATGATTTCACACACTCCATCAATAAACATGTGGCTGAAATTGAGTTTTAACACACACACACACACACACACACACACACACACACACACACACACACACACACACACACACACACTGAAAGAAAATGGGGGAGAATGGGTAGAGATAGCTAATAGAGCTAAGCTATAGGAAAACATCTAGGACAAAATACAAAAAAATCTATTTCTTTGCTGAACAGCAAATGCACTAGCATGTGTAACATGAAACTCCCCGCCTGAAATCTTTAGATTTCACAAAATAAGAATAACAATAAACGTTGTCCATCACATATTTGGAACTTCTTTATCCAATGGAACCTGAAAAACAAGAGAGAGGGGAGAACAAGAGGATAAATGCAAACATCAAAATGAATACTTGCTGTTGCCAACACCTTGGAAGACAAGGGAAGCAGGAATGGTACAGACCAAAGTTAAGGTTTGACAAAGAAGACAAGGCACGCAGGAATACTCACACCCGAAAGGCATATGACTGTCACAAAGGAAAGTTCAAAATCTTGGCAGAGTGGGGTAGCGGAATCTGAAGATGCATTCTCATGCTTGGGGAGAAGCAGCACCAGATCGATGACAGGTCTGAAGAAAACAACCAGCAGAAGAGAGAAAATGCTCTTTAATGTCACAGACTGGTTTCGGTCACAAGTAGTCGTAGTAGAAGTATCGTCTAGGGGGTCTTTTTCCCCCCGGGTCTAAATGACCATTTATGAGTTGACTCCCAGTCAGTTTTGAACTATGGTAGTTTATATATTTATTTATATTTATTTTTTATATACACATACCTTTTTTGTTATATACATGGTATATTTGTATATATATATATATATAATTTCACATGTATATGTAGTGATTTATTGATGTATGTATTTATATGTATTAACATCACAGGATTAGTATTTTAATCTAATTGTGTTTTTGATATGGTGTGCATTTCTCTTTATCTTTGTTGGCAATAGGTTAGAGTTCTGATTGGTGTTTTTGAGTATATTGTCACTTTATAAACAGCTTTTCATTACTATATGTCATTTATTCACATTGATAAAGGTCATTGTGACCGAAACCGGTCTGTGACATTAAACAGCGTTTTCTCTCTTCTGATGGTTGTTTTTGGGTTGTATTACAGTTTTGGAACCTTGCAGATGTCATCCGTGGGGGAGTTTGTGTTCAGTCTAGGTCGGAAGAAAAGTCATGCAGAACCTTCCTTAATTACTTTTAGAAAGGTTGAGTCCCTTTGAAATGCTGTGGATTTCCTGTGAGTACACCTCATGTCAAACACATTGGATAATTGTTTGCTCCGCTTGAGAGATTTCATTGACGAAAGGATGTTTTTTACATATGTGCCACCCATGACAGGCTTTAGGATTGTTGCTGTTGTTTACAAATAGGTGAGTAACATGGATAAATCATGCAATGGCACATATGACCACCTGGAGAAATGTTTAAAATGATGGGAACTCTAGATTTCACACAAGTGGTAAGCGTAATGGTGGTAGGTCTGATTACTTTGTCAGAATCGGGGTTTGCCAGGTTAAATTTGGAATCAACATGGTTTGTAATAACTTCTCGGTGAAGAAATTCTGGGGGTGATGACAAAGAAATGTCCTGAAACGCAGATGTTAATACAGTACAGGTGCTAGCGATCAGCAGGGTTGACATCGGTAGGAACGTAATGCCATTGGTTGGGAGCGGAGAACTTTCTCATGTGTTCGACCCTATTACTGACATACAGATAAAACTGTTTTGTTTGGTTGTGTATGTATCCAGGGACTATTTTATCAACTGTGTAGAAGTCAAAGGAATGAATGCTCATGTCTATTTCAAGCAGCAATTTCAATGGCTAACACCGCTGCACAAAGATTGAATCTTGGCATGGTGTGTGGAGGTTTTGGAGTGAGTTTTGCTTTACCAAGGATAAATCCAGTGGTTGCTTTTCCATCTAATCGTGTAACTCTGAGGTAGGCCACAGCAGCAATAACTTCAATGGAAGCATTAGAGAAGATGTGAATCTCTCTTCTGATAGCATTTATAAATACTGTAGGGGTGTAGCAGCGTGGTATTTGAAGTACCTTAAGGCATTTCTGAATTTTTTCCATGTTTCCCATCTTCTTTGTTTTTCTCTAGGGAGAGAAATATCCCATTTCACATTTTCAGAATTGAGCTGTCTTAATAGAATCTTACTCTGAATGGTAAAGGGTGCTATGAAGCCCAGTGGATCATAAATGCTGTTTACTACAGAAAAAACTCCACGTTTGGTGAAGGGCTTGTCACATATGACATTTAAAATATGAATGAGTCTTGCTTGACATTCCAAAGTAGCTGAGGTTATGTTACATAAGGGTAATATTAGACCCTAGTTCAAAGTTCTTTAGACTGTCAGCATGGTCCTTAGAATGAAATTATGTATTTACCTTGACGCTGTTGGAGATGATCTTGTGAATTCTGAGATGAGATACAACCATCATATCTCGAGTTCTGGTAAGGAGATCAATTGCTTCTTCCTGTGTGGGAAAAGATTTAAGCCTGTCGTCTACACAGAAGATTGTTTCAACAAACTGACCTGCATCAGACCCGAATTCCTTTTCACCCTCTAGGGCAGTTCTTTTCAACCCTTATATTGTGACTGCAGGAGATGGGCTGTTACCAAACACATGTACCTTAATTTGATAGTCTTTGACCTTGTCATTGACATCATTGTTGCGGTACCACTGAAATCTGAGGTAGTTTCTGTTGTCTTCCCAAACAATGAAACAGTAGAACATTTGCTGGATGCCGGGCATTACTGCAGTCATTTTTTGTCTGAAATTAATCAAGACCCCAGTTAGGTTATTGTTTAGATTAGGCCCAATGAGGAGAAGGTCATTAAGAGAAACACCTTCATAACGAGCAATTGAGTCCAAGACCATTCTGAATTAGTCTGGGTTGTGAGGGTGATACACAGCAGAACATCGAAGGTACCAACATTCTCCCCCTTCCTTTAGAAGAGGTGTAGGTTCAGCATGATCTCTATCAAACACCTTCTGCATTAAGTCAACAAAGTGCTTTTTCATTGCAGATTTCCTTTTCAGGGTGTGTTCTAATGAAATAAATGGTGACCTGCATGCTGCGTATTGTTTGGTAGTTTCATTCTTGGTGTACAGAATGGTAAGGGTGCCACCCAGCTGTTGGAGTTGCCCTAATAGAATTCTTCACTCACAATTTCCAAATATTACTTATCTTTCCTTGTGGTCACCAACTGATTGTCTTTACTAGTGGTATCAAACACCATAATGCCAAGATTTTCATCCCAGGAATCTAAGCTATTGTTGTAGTCTTAGATGACTTGCTGTGGCTTACCATTACTACATAACCTTTCTCTTACACAGTAGTGATATGTTCAGGGTTCACAGCTAGTATTGCATCCATTTAAAAGAACATGCGTCTTGAAGGAAGTAACACTGTTCGGTCTCTTGACCTTGCTTAAACAGACAATGTTAAGTTGTCAATCTCGCCTTCATTCTTGCTTGATGGGTTCGGAGCCGATCCCTCGGCTCCGACTCGGCACTTGCTTTAGCTCGAGAACTCCTTTTACCAGCTCGAGGCAGCCCCATATCCCATGATGCAAGGCAGGAAGTACCCAGATCTCGTTTGCCGCTTGGGAGGTCTTCTCTTTACCAGCTCCTGGTAAGTAATTCACTTTTGTGACTTTTAAGCCCCTTTTTACTTAAAAACTTTTTATATTTGATAGTTTAACTTTAAACTTAATTTTTCTGACAGAAATCCCTGTCTCTTTTAAATTTTTTTAGTCAGTTAATTTCCCTTTCCCATCCCCCCCCCTGTTAGGGTGTGTGTGTTGGTTTAATTTACTATATCCCCTTTTGGGATTAATTTAATTTAATTGGACTGGTGTGTGTGTTTTTTGGGCACCATGTCTAAAGAGAGGGTTTCAGGTTTTAAGAAGTGTGACTCGTGCTGTCAGAAGATGTCTCTGACAGACGGTCACACTTCTTGCCTGTACTGTTTAGGCCCTCTTCACCTGCAGGACTCCTGTGCTATTTGTCACTCCTTCAGCCAGAGAGTCCTGCAGGAGAGAAGGAATAAGTTGATTCTGAGGGGTCTTCTTAAGCCGGAGGGCTCTCCGGCTAAGTCGGCCCCACAAAAATCAACAAAATCTGCCAAGACCCAGGCTTCTGGTTCTAAGCCTGTGGCCTCGGCTCCGACTCGTATAGAGTCGAGATCGGCTCCGGCTGGAGCCGATTCTGGATCTACTAAACCTTCGGCGCCGATGGCTATCGGTGCCGAATCTGCTTTGACCACTGTGGGGTCGGTTCCGACCGGCTCCGACACCCACGTGGCACGGGCATCGGTGTCGGCTCCGATCGGCTCCGACACCCATGTGGCACAGGCATCGGTGTCGGCTCCGATCGGCTCCGACACCGTTACTCTGGTGGCTGTATCGGCTCCGGCTGGAGCCGATACATCGAGGCGTTCTGTCGGCTCCGAGAAATCGGTGCCGACAGGATCAATAATATCGGCTCCGATGACCCATTCCAGGAAGAGGTCGAGGTCTCCTTCCTTGGAGCCGATACTTCGGCCCGCCTCCCCTCTTCTATCGGAGCGGAGCCATCGGAGCCGATCTTCAAGGTCGTCCAGGTTGTCAGACCATGACCTAGAGAGAGTGGTCAGTAGATTGCTCAAGTCACAGGTACTGGCCCAAATGCTACACAGTCCGTCTCAGCAGACGACTGTTGGTCCACACCCCGTTACAGTTCCTCCTTCAACTCTACCCCAGAGTTTGGAGTTGGAGTCTTCGGGCAGGGTTACTGCTACGGCTGGAGGACGGATACCCCCTTCTGTTCCTTCAGCCCCTACTCTTATCTCCTCTTCTTTAGAGGGATTCGGTGGTCGGGCTTCCATGGTCTCCTCCGAGGGGGTGAGTGGCATCGGACCCTTGTCGAACCCGCTCTTCCCCTTGGAGCCTCGGCCTTGGTGAGCTCGGCTCCGACATCTGCCTCGGAGACTTCCCTTTCGGTGGCCCCTGGAGTTCCTAGCTCTTCGGAGCGGGGTCTCTCGGACCTGCCTGGGAGGGAGCATTCGAGGTGATGAAGAGTGTACTGGCCACTGGTATCAGTCAGCAGTCTCTTCCCGTAGCTCCTCCCTCTATTGTACCTGTTGACATCTCTGCCACTTCTCTTGCTACAGGACCCAGAGATCCTCCGCCTCAGGTTTCCCCATTGGGAATTTCCCCTCTTCCGAGGATTCTCCTGATGTTTCGGGAGATCCTCCTAGGAAGAGGACTTGTAAGAGGAAGCATGTAGACTCCCTGAGTCTGTCACTGGATACTGACTTTGATGAGTCAGAGGGATCCCCTAGATCCCCCTCTGAGGATGTCTCCTTCTCAGACATCCTAGAACTTCTGAAACAGAGGGGAAACTGGCCTCCAACAATCCCTCTGAGGATGAGTCAGTATACCTAGAGGCGTTTGGATCTCGGCCCTCCACCTCCTGGGTGTCTCCGCCTTCGACCCCTTATGCAGGTTATAGCACGAAGGCGTGGACAGCTCCTGACTCTGTAGAGCCAGTCCCTAGGAGGCCTTCTAAATTTATAACTGCCCCTAGTGACAAACAATTCCTTACAAAGGGTGTCCCCGCTGATGCCATGGTGGTGGCTGCGGCCACCAAAAAGGAACTTGCAGATCCTTCCGTGCCCGTCCATCCTCCTAATAAGGACTCTAGGACCATGGATAGGTACGGCAAGCGGATGTTTTCCTCAGCGACCTTTGCTATGCTCGCTGAATTATCTTTGTCACTTCACCAGACTCCAGAGAGATATCCTGAAGGAGCTGGGAGAAGTAGTTCAGGATCCTACAGCTGCAGGGGCCCAAGAAAAGATTGCTTCGCAGCTAGGAACCCTCAATTCCATTGCTAACTCCTCCATGCGGCTAATATCTTATGCTGCTGATGGAGCGAGTAGAGCCGCAGGCACAGGTGTGGCTCTTAGACGCCAAGCCTGGATGCGGCTATGTGATTTTATGGATCCCTTTAAGGCGTCCTTCACAAATTCTCCCTTTGATGGGTCAGCTTTGTTTGGCCCTCAGGTGAAGGAAACCTTGACCAGGTGTGAGCAGGACGGCAAGACTCTTTCTGCTGTTGGAGTCCGTTTTCCACCCCTTCTAGGCCTTATCCCAAAGGACAGAAGGGTGGGAAGATGTGGTTCCGTAAATCCCAAGGAGTCACGCCGGATTCACGTGGTCAGTTTACCCCTAGAGGCAGAAGGGGTAACAACAACAGACGCCGTTCTAGAGTCAGAGGGGGTCCGAAGAACCAGGGCAACAGGGAGTCTCTTCCTGAAAAGCCTTTTCAGCATCCCTGAGGTGTTGCCCGGCTGTCCCTCCTTGGAGGCAGTCGGGGGAAGATTATCACTGTACCCAGAAGCCTGGCATTCCCTCACTCAAGACAGATGGGTACAGTCGATCATATCCAAGGGTTACATAATTCCTTTCGAGGAAAGTCCCTCCCCCTCAAGTTCCCTTCCAGATGTACCACCCGGTCTAAGGGACATTGCAGAGTTAGAGATCGCAAAACTACTGCAAAAAAGAGCCATTCAGCCAGTCACAATAGACCATTCAGAGCCCGGAATCTACTCAAGGTTCTTTTTGGTCCCCAAAAAGACGGGAGACTGGAGACCAATATTGGATCTCAGCAGACTCAACAAGTCTGTCAGGAAGACAAGATTCCGAATGGTCACTCTTCAGTCAATTCTGCCCTTCTTACAGAAGGACAACTGGATGTGCTCAATAGATCTTCAGGATGCGTACTATCACATCAAAATTCACAGACGCTCCAGGAGATTTCTCCGCTTTCGGCTGGGGTCCAGTCATTTCCAGTTCAGAGCCCTGCCCTTTGGTCTCACTACAGCCCCCAGAGTGTTCACCAAATGCATGGCAGTGGTCACGGCTCACCTGAGACGTCAAGGATTCCAGGTGTTTCCGTATCTCGACGACTGGCTCCTGTCAGCCACCACCAGGCATCAGCTTATACAAGCCAGGGATTACACAATAGACCTTTGTTCTCATTTGGGCATCTCAGTCAACTACGAAAAGTCATCCTTATCGCCCTGCCAGTCTATTACCTTCATAGGCGCAAACTTAAACACTGTTCGGATGTCAGCTACCCTTACAGAACAAAGAGTTTCAGACATTCAGACTCATGTCAGGATCATTCTGGCCAGCAAAAGGTACAGGCCAGAATGGTTCTAAAGGTATTAGGTCTTATGGCTGCGGCCATCACTCTTCTTCCCTGGCTCGATTCTACATGCGCCTCCTTCAGTGGATGCTGTTCACACAGTGGTCATACCAGCAACTCCCAATGCGTCACCAGATTCTGGTGACACAAACATGCAAAGAACATCTTGCTTGGTGGATCACATCGTCTCAGGTTCACCAAGGCAGGTGCTTTGTACCTCCGTCCCCGATAGCCACTGTCACCACGGATGCCTCCCTGATCGGGTGGGGGTCATTATCAGGGCAGGATGGTTCATGGGACGTGGCAACCGTTCGAGTACCATCTGCACATAAATGTCCTGGAGATGAGAGCAGTGCTTTTAACGTTGCAAGCCCTCAACGACTTTCTTCCCGTAGGGACAATTGCAGTCCACACAGACAACATGTCTGTAGTTTGGTATATCAACAAACAGGGCGGAACCAAGTCCTACCCCTTGTGTCGAGAAGCGCTCAGACTATGGCAATGGGCGATCTCCTCTCATCGGTTTCTGGTAGCAACGCATATCCCTGGGAAAACCAACATTATAGCGGACAGATTGAGCAGAGCTATTCTCATGCCTCACGAGTGGTCTCTCAAGCAATCCATAGCGGAAGAGATTTTTCTGGAATGGGGTCGTCCATGTTGCGATCTTTTGCTACTCCCCAAAACAGCAAATGTCCAGACTTCTTCAGCCTCTTCCTCTATCAGGCCATCCCCAGAGACGCTCTGACCCAGGATTGGCCCCAGGGACTTCTTTATGCCTTCCTCCATTTCCTCTGATCCCTCAGGTGATCCAGAAAGCTACCGTTTTGAGAGCCAAATTGATTCTCATTGCCCTTACTGGCCTCGACAAGTTTGGTTCCCGTTCCTCCATCGTCACCTTTTGGTGCAGCCGTGGCATCTGGACCCAGTGCCAGATCTACTGATTCACCAATCCGGTCAGCTGCACCGGTCAATCCCTTCTCTCAACCTCACAGCATGGTTGCTCCACTTCCTTCCTTAGCCAGGCTTCCTTTGATCTCTAACCCAGTTAGAGATATTATAGTAGCTTCACTAAAATCCTCTACCAGGAGGATTTACACAAGCAAATGGAACGTTTCTCTTATTGGGCTAAGGCCCAAAATATTGATCCTTTTACTGCCCCTGTTCAGGCAGTTCTGGACTTCTTAGCAGAGATTTTCCATGCAGGCTCCTCTTCTTCCACAGTCAGAGTTCAGTTGGCTGCTATTTCTAATTTTCATGTCGGGATAGCAGATCATAATATTATGTCCCATAGACTCTGCAGGGCCTTTTTGAAAGGGATTTTCCTACTAAAGCCTCCAATCAGGAATCCTCCTCCTCAGTGGGATTTAAATTTAGTGCTGACATCCTTGATTCTTCCCCCCTTTGAGCCAGCTGTTTCTTGTTCCCTGAAATATCTTTCTTGGAAAACTTTATTCCTAGTGGCTATTACATCTGCCAGGAGGGTGTCTGAACTTCATGCTCTTTCTGTTCGACCCCCCTATTTGACTTTTCACAAAGACAGAGTATCTTTGAGAACTAATCCATCATTTTTACCTAAGGTCGCTTCAAAAAACAATCTGAATCAATCCATTGATCTCCCTGTATTTTTTCCTAACTATTCAGATAGAGCTGAACAAAAGCTACATTATCTTGATGTCCACCGTCAGCTTAGATATTATTTGGACAGAACAAAAAAATTTAGGAAATCTGATCAACTTTTTGTTTCCTATGCGGATAATAAAAAAGGCCTTCCTGTTTCTAAAGTGACTTTGTCCAGATGGCTTTCTTCGGTCATCACTGAAATTTATACGATCAGGGGAAAACAGCTGTGCTCAAAACCTAAAGCACATTCAACTAGGAGTTTAGCTACTTCTACAGCCTTTCAAGCTAGACTACCTTTAGACACTATTTGTGCAGCGCCACTTGGGCCACTCCTCACACTTTTGTTTCCCATTACAAATTGGACTTGGCCTCCAGGGACAGAGCCAGTTTTGGCTCTACAGTCCTCAAGAGTTTGTTCCATTGAGCCACCCAGGATAGAGGTGCTAGGGACGCGGTCCCATCAAGCAAGAATGAAGGCGAGATTGACAACTTAACATTAAGAAGTTATGTACCTACCATAACGTTCCATGTTAGTTGTCTTCTCTCGCCTTCTTTCTTGCGACCCTCCCTCCTTCCCCCTGGCCTGGACAGACCTTGTATAAGAAACTATAATGCTAAAGACCATTAGACCTGGTCCTTTTTTCCATCTGTAAGTTTCTTCTTCCTTTGGGAAGTATTGTTTATGCTTGGTGTTATTGCCCTTTTGTCAACAAACGAGATCTGGGTACTTCCTGCCTTGCATCATGGGATATGGGGCTGCCTCGAGCTGGTAAAAGGAGTTCTCGAGCTAAAGCAAGTGCCGAGTCGGAGCCGAGGGATCGGCTCCGAACCCATCAAGCAAGAAAGAAGGCGAGAGAAGACAACTAACATGGAACGTTATGGTAGGTACATAACTTCTTATTAACTGTGACAGCCCAACCTAGATCCAGGCTTTGGGCATATGGGGCATTGTTTGGGCCATTGATATATTCACGTACCTTGTGTACCCTCAGTATGTCTCTATCAAGCAGCATCAGGATTTTGGCATCTTTATCAAGGGGTGATATTTGTCCTGATATGGCTTTCAAGTGAGGGTAACGAGAAGCAGTTTTAGAGGTAGGGATCTCTTGCCAATTGGTTGGAGTCTGGTTGCACTTGATGAGAGTAGACAGTGGAATTTTTAGGTTGCCATTGAGAGGAGGTACTATAAGACCACTAGCTGTCCTAAATGAGACTTCTGTAACACCAGCACAAGTCCCCAGGGTGTAAGGCAGGGCATCCCGTTATGTTGAGCAGGTCAGATAAGTCTGATCTTGTAAGAGATTGATTACTTTACTCGTCGAGAATAGTGTACAGTCTTATGGCTCTTTCAGGATGACCTTTGGGGCAATCTCAGGCCAAGCATATTTTTGCACATGATTTGCCACTGAATCCTTCTTCACAGACCTCAGTACATGTGGGAGCAACTGGAGTAGGAGCCACTGTTTGTTCTACACTCTCCCCGCCTTGCTTTGCCTTGGGAGGGTTAACTGTGGACGGGGTAGAAGTATGCTGAAGTGGATGAAGTGCTTGTACATGATCAACATTGTCACATTCTATGCATTTATGCCTTTGCAGTCCTTGGCAACATGCTGGGTACAAGCACAACATTTGAAACATATCCCACATTTCTTTAAAAGTTCCTTACTGTCTTGCAAGGTTTTATTCCTGAAGCTTGTACATTTCCTGAGAGGGTGTTTGTTATGCATGGGACATTGGCGATTTGGGTTTTTGATTTCCTTGCTTTGATCGCCCTTGTTGGGAACTGTAGAAGGTGTAGGTAAGACATCAGTCCGTTTAACTGAGACTGGACCTCTGCGGTCTATGTATGAGCTGTGCAAGTTTGTAGGCTTAGGAGAGGGTGGACCTGAAGCATGGGGCTCTCCATAGGAGATGTTTGGGTCATTCTTTGTTGCAGTTTTCCTGATGAATTCACAGAAGAATGAGAATGGGGGAGAGGAAACTCTGTTTGCTTCCGTATACTTTAATCCAACTGTAGTCCATTTTCCTTGGATATCGTATGGGAGTTTTGAAACTATCAGGTTAACCCCACGAGGAGTGTCTAAATAACTGAGGCCTGGAAGGTGTGTGTCTTCCTTGGCTCGCTGAAGTTCGGAAAGGAGGTCATTAAGTTACTGAAACTTTAGATTGTCCTTGCCAGATATCTTTGGAAAACTTTGCAGTCTGTTGAATAAAGCATTTTCAATGTCTGCCAAAGCTATATTCCAGTCTGTTCCAGTCAGCGTTAAGGCCTACAGCCGAGTTAGCAATATGAACTGCCTTGAGAAGCTTAATGCATTTAGAGTAGTAGGGACCAAGCAACCTGATGAGCATATCTAGTTCTTCAGTAGCTGTAATGTCCAGATTACCAGTTGCAGACTTAAAGGTGGATTTCCAGCCTCTGTAGTTCTCCAATCTGTCGTCAAACTGTGTAAGGCCAGTTTTGGTAAGATCTTTGTGAAGCATGTACTTTACAACTTGTCACACTTCTGTGTGATCAGAGTTTAAGCGAGGAGCTGTGGGTTGAACAGTATTGGTCACATTAACAGCAGCACTATTGCTGAATGACATTGGTATGTACGGTGATGCAAGGGCATTAAGCTGTGGAACTGGCTGAGAGTTCATGAGAGCAGGAGCTTGGAATGGGGCAGAGGCTTCACTGACTGGAAGTTGTTGACTATCTCCACAGTATGGTAGGTTACCTTGAGCAGGGCTAGGATAGTCGTGCTGACCTTAGTAGAAAGGTACTGCAGCAGTAGTGACTGGAAGTAATAGTTCTAAGGAAATGTCTCTGGCTTCAAGAGCATCAAATAAGATGGAATGCTTGCTGCTTTGGTTGAAGACATAATCTGTATTGCGTTTAAGATAACTCTCCATGTCTACTGGACCTATGCTGTCTTTGTCACTCCCACTAGCAGCTTCCTTTACAATTTTTAACTTTGCCATAGCTGTGGCATGGTCACACTGTTTTTTTCCGAGGCTTCTATTTTAGCCGTTTTGTGGGTTGCTTCAGCCTGCCTTTCTGCTTCTCTGTTGCAGCTTCTGCCCCTCTTTCTGCTTCTGTGTTGCAGCTTCTGCCTCTCTTTCTGCTTCTCTGTGTGCAGCTTCTGCCTCTAATTGAGCCTTCCTCTCTGCAAAGGCTGCCTGACTCTTAGCAGCTTCTGCATCAGCACGGGCCTTGATAAGTTGCTCGCTAAGTGTGGAAGATCTAG
The DNA here is from genome assembly GCF_019279795.1 of Protopterus annectens. NCBI lineage: Eukaryota > Metazoa > Chordata > Ceratodontiformes > Protopteridae > Protopterus > Protopterus annectens. The sequence goes on along the minus strand of NC_056734.1, from coordinate 239,269,630 downwards.
ACTGTAAAGACCTACTAGATCTGGTAGTGTGTGTGTGGTAGATGCAGAGCAATGGGATCTGGATTCAGGGAGTTGTGTAATTCTGACTTCAGCCCTAGTCTTTGTTTGTAATGCCAAGCTGTCCCTGTCAGGATTAAGCTGATCAAACCTCTTTACTTCTTCTTGTGTTTTCTCAGTGTTATATCTCTGTAATAAATTGACATATTTTATGCTTAGTCTCTGATAGCTTTGATATTTAGCAGTAAATTGCTTGAGTGCACTCCCTAATTGCAGTGCATCATAAGCAGGTTGAGAGAGGGCAGACATGCAGTTAACAGTCTTAGTCCATGAGTAAGCAAGACTGAATAGCAGTTCTTCCCTGTCAGTGTCTTAATTCGGTTTTGCTTTCCATGCAGGCTTAGAGATACGTTTTGCTCTTGCACTTGGATCAGGAATCCAATCTTTTGTCTACAAGAAATTCTGCATCTTGCTGAGTATTTGCTTCTGTTAAAAATGTAGTGCTTTGCTGAGACATTGTGCTGGTGATAAAAAAGTTAATACTAAAGTTTTTTTCTGAGACAGAAGAAAGTATCAAAATATATATATTCTGAGTTAGCTGGGTTTGTAGGGCACTGGTTTAAAATAGACTAGGCAGTGAAGATAAATGTCACTTTCAGTTTCATAATGCTACAGACAGGGCCCTGGGAGGAATAAAGACAGTTTCTTTGAAAGATGTATGCAGTGGCCACACCATATTCATACCTCTCAACTGTACAGATGTTCGTAGAATGTCCAGATTTTTGCCGTGCATTTTTGGTGTGTTCCTCATAAAATTTGTTGTTTTCTGTCAAATCACTGGTATGATCGGAAGAATTGAAGTCACCAAGTAATGACATACATTCGAGTTTCAGACTTCACACCCTTCAGAAAATGTATGTTAACACAAACCGTGTTAACCTAGCAACTTTTCTAACTGTATAAGAGCAATATTTAAAAGCTGTTCCTGTTTTTATTTTTGGGCCTTTACCCCCCCCCCCCCATTTTGTCAGGCGTTGTCCAGATTTCTTACACTGAGAGATTGAGAGGTATACATATATATATATATATATATATATATATATATATATATATATATATATATATATATATATGTATAACACAATCCTTCCAAACAATAACTGCTGAATTGCTGACTCACCAAAGGAATTATGCTGTGCAGAATGTACAGGCCCTTCCTTGTCTGCAAGCTCAGATTTGGATTCAATAATTTCTGCTATCTAATCCTTAGGAGACAGGCCTACTCTCTAAAATTTAAAAGACATTAGGAAATCTTTCAGTAGCTGCCCTCCTCTGAAACTGTTCTGCAACTTCCATAATCTGCCATCATGTCTTATTCTTAAGTTGCACTTTCAAAGTCCATCTACAGCACCCCACAAATATTCAGAGTTATCAATGCATTATTTGACTGTTCTGCCTCCTCTGGCTATGCATAGCAAGTTTAATCTCCCAATCTGTAGCAAGATGTATTGAGAAGGTTTACTCACCACCACAGTAGATTTGGCAAATAGTAACTCAATTAAAATGACACCTATGTAGACCATTAAATAATTTACTTCAAAAACTGTGCAGACCTTCATACAAGATGACATTCCAATAGGTCAAATAATGATGATTTGACACACTCCAGCAATAAATATGTGGCTGCAATGGGGTCTAACAAACACACTGAAAGAAAATGGGGAGAAGGGGTGGAGATAGCTAACAGAGCTAAGCTACATGAAAACAGCTAGGACAAAGTACAAAAAAAGCAATTTCTTAGCTGAACAGTAAATACACTAGCATGTGTAATGTGACAGGTAGGCTAAGCTATATGAGTTGATTCCTGCAAAGGATTCAGCAGCCAGCCAGCAAGCTTCCAAAGCTTTGAGGGCACCTTCAGTGTGGTCATAACTTTCATTAGCTCAACCTGATCAATCTGTTGAACTTAGTATAATAATGCAACATTTATAGACCAATCGATTGATTTACATTGAATGTCTTTTATTTGATTTCTCTAGAGTATAGCTATGTATTAATTGCAATACATTTTCTAGTGAGTGTATAACAACTTCCTAAAAAGGAATATAGCAACAATGCAGTACCATTATAACATCAACTAGGCAGAAGAACAGAAAATATTTAACAAGAAAGAGATATGGGTCACACAAGAAAAGGTCATTAATATAATCACTATTCTATATGTATGATCTTAAAGTGTGTGTGTGTGTGTGTGGTGTGGGGGGTACTTTTATTACTTTTAAAGAAGAGAGTCAATTTTTTACTTTTGTGGTAAAAAGTTTTTATTTGAACTACTTTTTCTTTAGGTAAAGTTGCTTTGTTTTACACTTGGGGGCTGTGATGTGTTTAAAGTGCCTTTTCTGTATTTCAGTTGGGAAAAAGTTAATTTTTTACAACTTACCTGTTTTACTGACTATGTCTGCTGGCTTTGCTGGCTATTAAGCACCTTTTTGGCTTAACCATGGAACAACCTCCTGGTTCCTCAGTACTTCCTTATTCCAGCCACAAAAGAGAAGCAAATTATTATTCAGCCTTTGCCACCATTGCAGGCTTCTTAAGTGCCTCAGTTTCAGATGGGTGACTGCTGTGGCCAAAGCTTGCTCTTTGGACCATTCTTTTCCTTGGATCCTGTACTCCCTACAGACACCATGGATCAGGTTTAGATATGTCCTGTGTGACTGTTGGAGTGCCTTTGGTGGGCATGGGAGAACCACTCTTACTGGTCCTGGGAGAAGGAGCAGAGAATACTATTCTGTCTAGGCAGAAAGTTGTGCTCATTCCCAAGGAAGTTTTTGCTAGCAATACTGGTTATGTTTCTTCAAAAAATGATGTCAAAAGGGCTTGTCTAGTCATGAAACAATAAAAGAGACTTTGTGGGTTTTGTTCAAGCAGCTTTATTATGTACAAACACATCATGACTGAGGCTTAATAATTTAACTTAGGTAAACTTATAAACAAACTATTACACTCATACATGTTCACTCTCTGGCTGCACTCTCAAAAGTGCACTGAGTATAGCAGTAGCTCGGTATTTATAAATGTACATTCAGTCCTTGAAACCCTTCTTAAAGACACAGACACACACACACACACACTTCTACATCCTACCTCTTTGAGAAATAAGTCATGCAATGTTGAAAACAGTAATTGACATGCAATCAATATAAATAATTCTTGGTCATGCAATTATACTGAACTAAAAAAAAAAAAATATATATATATATATATATATATATATATATATATATATATATATATATATATATACATACATACATATATATATATATATATATATATATATATATATATATATATATATACACACACAAGTCCATGTTGCTGTGTATTTCACACTAGGTCTGGAAATATGACCAAATCGTGTGACATAGAAACTAGAATCAGATTTAGCAATTGGGACTGTCTCTGCAAAATGTTCAACTTTTGGGACATCAGAAACATCATCAGAAATGGAAGTGGAACAGGAATATTGTCTAGGTTGCTCTGAGATCTATAGTCTGTATCACAGGAACAATGTTGCAATATTGATTCTGATACAGGAAAAAGATGTCTGCAATTTCTCCTGTACTCCACACCCTCATATTCTACAAAGTAGAATCTCGGCTCAGTATATTTGGAGGTAACTTGACCAATCTGGTCAAAACTTTTCACCATTTGTATCCTCACAGTCTCTCCTTCTTTCAATGGACAAAGAAATCTGCTTGATTTATCATAGTTGGACTTCTGAAAAGAACGCTTTCTGAATAGTTGAGCTCTAATTGCCTTGTTCTTAGCTTTACACCTCAACAAATTGGAACTGATAGTGTTGTTCTGGTTTACCTAAATAGAAGTCTCTATGCAGGCGAGCCAAGTATATCATCACGGGGTATGTTTCTGAGATTAAGTAAATTGAAGTAGAAATCGGTATTTCACAGATTTTGTATATAAATATGATTGTAGAACACTTTTATTTCCTTTTTTAAAGAATGCCTGCTCTTGCATTTCACTAATGCCATTTATTACCTGTATCACTGTACTATCTATTGTTATAACTTGCTTTTTAATTAACTTGTATTTGTTTGGTCGTTTTGCTGGAGCTTTTCTTCCCAGGACTCCATTGAAAATGGGCTCCTAGTGGCCCAATGGACCATCCTGGCAAACAGACTGCAAATAAATAAATATTGTCACGCTTTGACCTCTCAGGTAATTGCTTTGCACTCTGCACTGCATGTTCAGCTAGATCATTTGACTGTGGATATTCTGGACTACTAGTAACATACAAAGTCCCATTCTCTTGCAAATTTCTGAAACAACTGACTAGTAAACTCAGTACCATTGTCAGAAATAATGTTGTGTGGACTACCATGGACTGAGAAATGACGTTTCAACTTAGTGATAGCAGTGGACATTAGGTTAGGTAGCAAATCAATCTCAAACCAGTTTGAATAAGAGTCTACCAATACCAAGTAATGCTGATTGTTCCACTCAACTATGTCAGTGGCTACTGTTGACCAAGGTAGTTCAGGAACTTAACTTAGCTGAAGTGGTTCTTTTTGCCGATGCGTTTTAGTACTATTACACACTGAACAAGATGAAAGTACTTTATCAATGTCTTTTGCTAGAGAAGGCCAAAATACTAGTCATGTCATCCTTCTTTTGATAGATTTGGAATCTGGGTGACCTGGGTGACCACAATGCAAAATCTCGATATATTCATGCTGTAAGGAAGCAGGAACAACAACAATTTTGGGACCTTTAAAAATAATGCCATTTTCCATCAACATCTCATCCCTGTAAGGAAAATAAGTTTGCACTTCAGGTGGTATACTAGATTGCTTTTGCTTTGACGGCCATCCAACATTAATGTAGTGGATGAGCTTTTGCAAAATTTGATCAGTCTTTGTATGACCTCTCAGCTCATCAAGTCTCGTGGTAGAAAAAATATGCACTTCCATGACGTCAAAGTGAAAATTCTCTTCATGAAGTTGTTCTGTTGTATTTCTGGGCAATCTGGATAAGGTGTCAGCCAGATAAAGAAGTTTGCCTTTTGTATAGACCACTTTGAAGTTGTACTTTTGCAATTTGAGCATCATTCTTTGTAATCTTGCTGGAGCTGAATGCATAGGCTTCTTTAAAATATTAGTTACAGATTGGTGATCAGTTTCAATTTGAACAGCTCGATCATAGATATAATCATGAAACTTGGAACACGCAAACATCATTGCCAAAAGTTCTTTCTCAGTTTGAGCATACTGCATTTTAGTGTGGGTAAGAGTACTTAATGCATAGGCTACTGGTCTGCCTTCTTGAAGAATGACTGCGCCAAGACCAAATTTTGAAGCATCCCAGGAAAGGTTACTGGTTTACTAACATCATAGTATCTTAATGTAGGTGGAGTGGCAATTTTCTGCTTAAGGTCATCAAATGCTTTCTGGTGCTGATCTAACCAAGACCATGTAACATTTTTGTGCATCAGCTCTCTCAAGGGTGCTGTCAACTCACTGAAGTCTGGAATAAACTTGCGCAAATAATTGACCATACCAAGAAAACAAGCCAGTACTAATAAACAACTAACCTACATATGTAACTTCTGGCAGTCTGAATTTGCACTTCAGAGGATTGAGTTTTAAGTTCACTTTACGTGCTCTGTCTAGAACTCTCTTAAGGTTTCTGTCATGCTGTGCTTCACCATTGCCTCTGACCAATAAATCATTTCCTATTATGGCACAGGGATATCCTGAAAACATTTGCTCCATTGCACAATGAAAGACTTCACTTGCAGAATTTATTCCAAATGGCATCCTTAGGAGTCTATATCTGCCAAATGGGGTACTGAAAGTTTTCAGTAATGAGGGTTTGCGATCAAGCATCACTTGCCAAAATTAACTATTTGCATCTAAGACAGAAAAAACAGTGGCATTTGGTATTAGGGATGCAACTTCTTGCAGGTCTGACCTTTGGAATGACCTCTGGGTCTATATTCATAGAATACACAACCAGAAGTTTGCCCAACTTGTCATCGAAAACATCAGCATACTCTGAGAAAATGACTTTGGTGAAATTGGAACTAGGATATGTACTTATCTGATGAACTTCTTTGATAAAAGAAAGCAGATTCATTCTCAAACTGCCTGTGAGACCCAGTAAAGACTGCACGGGTCTTTGAACCACATAAAATGACAAGTTGTAACAGTTCTTGGCCACATAACATGAAAGTACTATTGAGCCTTCGGTATGAATTTCTTCACCTCCATAAGCAACAAGTTTTGCACAACTGACCACATTGAGTTGTTCACTAACTCTCACTTTAGCAAAAGTATCTGCTGACATAACATTACACTTTGAACCAGTGTCTGCTTTGAACTCGGTGGATCTACCATTGATCCAGGCAGCACAAAACACTTCATTTCTTGTTAACATATTCACCTCATCAACCTTTTTACCAAGTACTGATACACCATCTATGTAAAAAGTGGACTGCTGCAATTCTACTTGATCAGTTTGCTTTTTTGAGTGACCTTTCTTTATAACTGTGTGAGGCTTACTTGATTTGCAAAACTTTTGAAAATGATTCCATTTTTTTACACTTGTGGCATTGCTGACCAAATGCTAAGCATTTCTCTCTCTTAGACTCATGATTGGCTCCAGTTACACCAGTTAAAAATAAGATTAGACTTGGGTTTTGCTGACTCACGTTTATACTGCACTGAGCATGCACCTTTCTTAGAACTTGCTGGAACACTGTATGGGTTCCCTGGCGAACCAGCAGGGGTCGTGGCTGCCATATGTTTTGGCCTGCTTCTGTTTGCCACGTATTGCATGCTATCTGAATTTACTTTAGAGCTTGTTGAAACCATCCTCTTTTCACTTGCAAGCATACTTGTGTGCCTTTCTGTAACTTCATGGATTTGACAAGTCTCTATATCTTTTCTCAAAGTTAAATCGCTATCACGAAGCAAAATCTTTCTCACTGCAGCACTATTAATACCACATACAAACCTGGCTTTTATCAACTCATCTTTTTTAAGTCACCAAACCGACACGTTTTAGCTTTGTTTCTCAGGTCAGTTATTTAAGCTGCAAATGTTTTCCCTGGTTTTTGATCTCTTGTATAAAACAAATGCCTCTTGTTGTGTCTTTCGGCTTAGGGGTCGCCACAGCGGAACTCCGGTCCGCTTATGTTTGGTAGTGGATTTTTACGTGCCAAGTTACCAGCCCTGACGCACAACCTTCAACGAAGGCATGCCCATTCACGCATGCCTCCACACAGAAGATGCTCTAGCTGAGAATCGAACGGGACAACGTCTTGCTGTGAGGCGACAATGTTACCGAAGCACCACTACCGCCTCTCTAATGTAATATTTGTGTGGAGGTTACACATCTCTCTGAATTTGTGTTTCAAACACTAGGGGTCTTCCCTTGATTCAGCCTGTACAACAATATGATTCATGGATTCATACTAGGCTAACTGTCCTTGGGGGCCATTTTGAGCATAGTCAATTACCCCATGTGAGAATCAAACCCCACACCTTATGTTTCTAAGGTAAGCACCTTAACCATTACGCTAACCTCCCACTCCTTGATGGTTTTCACCTTCTCCTTCATATACTGTTGGTGCATACACAAATGAATGCTCTCTTTCTATGGCCTCTGACCCAGCTAACAACAAAACAGCAGCAAGTCTGTCACAGATAAAAGTTCCTTTAGAAGGTTTATTAACAAACTCACACTTATAAACAATAAAAAAGTATTAAATAAAGTGAGATACTAGCGCTTTCGTCCTGGTACCTTCCAGAACTTCCACAGATAAATCTAAACAGACTAAACCCAACTTAGCACTTAAATAACCTCTGTTGAAGCCACAGTGCATTTTCTTACATTCACCGCTGCACTATTCCTTACTAATGGGATTCCTCGTCATGAAGACCTCCGTCCAGCCAGTTTACAAAAAATTTCCGTTGCTTTAAGGTACGCTGAACGTCACCTGCTTACTCCTTGCATAAGGTAGGGCATAAAGGTCATGCCCAGGCATACCATTCTCAGAACTTTTTTGCTGGCAGTCCGAATGCTGTTTTAACCACTGGTCTATTGCATACATCTGTTTTTTATCGTTTTTCTGTTTATTGGCTTTTCTGTGCTTACTCCTGTTTGCAGGAGTCCTCACAGTTGCAGATAAGTACCCATTTGTGGTTTTGGTTACTTTTTCTGTTTGTTTAGTGCTGTTTGGAGTTAATGTCATCCAGGACGGGTAAATGCCAGTGTGGGAGACTGATTCTCCATAAAGACCGTCACAATAAGTGTCTTTTTTGCCTTGGTGCTGCTCATGACTATATGTCTTGTTCAATTTGTCAGGCATTTGTCCCCAAAACTCATCATAGTAGGCTTTCTTACCTTTCCTTGCACCTCGAGAACCACCGACCTAAACTTCGTGCTGCGGGTACTATGAATGGAACATCCTGCCCCGAGGGTCAGCCATCTGGAAAGAAGAAGGTGTATAAGGTAAGGTCGGAATCTTCCACTGTCCAGCCTCTGCTGGGTGTTTCTCCTGAGGTTATTATGCACCCAGATGCTTGCCTGGTTGTTTTGTCAGATTCTTCTACCAAGTCTGGGTTGGAGGCTGTTAAGGATTTGGCAGGCAACATGACCGACGAGGCTTTGCAGGTATTCATTTTGGGAGTTCAGAGGGAACCACGGTTGACTTGTTTCTGAGGGGTCTAATGGGGTTCCGAAGTTTCTTTTTCGGGAAGAGGTTCTTACTGCAGTTGGGGAAATGCCGTTTGGAGTCTGGGTTTTCTCAGGTTTCCAGGATGGCTGTCCCTTTGAAGATGAAGAAAGAAAACTAACCCAATCTTTTCTGCTCCTAGGGATCCACAAAGTGAGTGGCAGGTCTTTACTCAGGGGTTATTTAATGCTTTACTGTCATTGCGGCCTCCTCAAGGGGTTTCAGTTCCTGCTCCTCTTTGGTCCCCCTCTTCCCCTAAAAGGCCCAGAGAATTCCAATCTTCTGAGGTGGATTCTGATGATGACTCCCTTGCTTATTCTGCCCAGATTTCTTCTCCTTCAGACTAAGGGTCTGAGGAGGATACTCTTGATAATCCCTCTGAGGAAATTTCCTTTGGGGACATGATCTTTAGGATGATGGACTTTTTTAAGTGGGATTGTGCCCAGGTTTTGGATATCCATAAGAGATACTATGAGATGTGAGAGTGTTCAATCTCGCCGTTTGTTCTTACACCTGGGTTCGGAGCCGATCCTCGGCTCCGTGTCGGCCGCTTGGCAAAGCTCTGCATCGAGAAGAAGCTCGAGACCAACCTAACTCCCACAATCCCCCTCTGCCTTTACCTCAGATCTAGTTTGCCGCTGCAACGTTCGCATCATTTTTGATGAGCTCGGACCACCTCAAAGCTAAGATTGATTATTTCTTATATTTTTTCTTATATTTTGGATAAAACATTCTCTTAAAGTTGACTGTGTGTGTGTGTGTGAGTAGTGTATCGAGGGTTTCTCGGTTCCGTATATAGTTTTTATATACTTTCTTAGAGTTATTCCCTCGGGGCCTACCCCACCCTTTAACTTTTACTGGATTTGACTATTGGATTTGACTTTTTGTACAGGATTTGACAAATTTTACTGGATTTGACAAATTTTACTGGATTGGACAATTGTACTGGCTATTTCACTGTTTACTGGATTTGACTTTGTAACATGGCTGAAAAAGCTAAATCAGGCTTCAAACGGTGCCAATGTGGACAGAAGATGTCTGTCACAGACAATCATAGTTCCTGCGTCTACTGTCTTGGCCCTCTCCATCTGCAGGAAGACTGCTCCATCTGCCATTCTTTCAGTGGAAGGGTCATGACAGATAGGCGCAGGAAACTTATGGATAGGGGCCTTTTGAAGCCTGCATTCCAAGAGGCTCTGGATGCATCAGACCAGACATCTAAATCCTCGAAGGAATCGAAGACGTCGGAGCCCAGGTCATCGGCTCCGAGCTCTTCATTCAAAGTTCGATCCCCGGTTCCACAGACTTCGGGGCCGAGTGTTGAACTGTTGTCAGTTACCGAGCCTTGAGTCTTGGAACCAGTGACGGAACTTCCTCCTCCTGCACTTTTGAGGTCGGCTCCGTCTTCGATTCCTTCGACGCGTTCTTCCAGGCCCCTCTCCGACACCGATGTAGACCGCGTGGTGCAGAAATTGATGGAAAATACGGCCTTGTCCAAACTCATCTCTGTCTCCTCCCAGTTGGTGTCGAGACTCGAAGGCCTTCCCTTATCTCCACCTGTTCCTCCTCCGAGGCCTATCCAGTCTTCGGAGCCGGGAGAGGCTGATCTGGTGATTGTGGAGCCCTCGGTGCCGGAAACGTCTTTTTCTCGGTCGGCACCGTTCACCTCGACTCCGTCGGACCCAGTACCGGAGTCTCGGAGCCGAAGATCCATCCTTGGATCCGGGACTGAGAGTCGGACCGATGTTTCGGTTCCGACACTCCCTCTCGGAGCCTCGGCTCGGATCGACTCGGCTCCGTCCTCGGGGTCGATACCTTCGGTGCCTGTCTCGGGGATTCCTTCGGAACCGGGGGATACCTCGACTCGGGACCCAGGGGCCTTCGACCTCATGAGGAAGGTGTTGTCTACTCAAACAACCACTTCAGCAGAAACAGCTTCTCCTTCCCATAAAGGTCCGTTATCCTCCTCTGCACCCACGGCTACATCTAAGCGTCGAGCACCAGTGTCTCAGCCACCCCTAGAGGGTGCCCCCTCTTCCTCGGAGGCTTCATCGGATGCCCCCCCCCCGAGGAAGTTCCGAGGAAAAGATTGTGTAAGAGGAGACACTTGGATTCTCCACAAGAATCCTTGACATCGGACACTGACTTGGATGAGTCAGAAGGGTCCCCAAAATCACCCTCAGAGGATGTCTCCTTTTCTGACATCCTGGAGATCCTAAAGCAGAGAGGTGATTGGCAATCCCTTCCCCCTTCTGAGGATGAGTCAGTCTTGCTGAAGGCATTCGGTGCTCGCCCTTCCTCCTCCTGGGTCACTCCGCCCTTCGATGAGTTGATGGAATTGATTGCTCGAAGGGCGTGGGAGACACCTGACACGATGGAGCCAGTCCCTAGAAACTGTAATAAATATAATGTTAAGTTGTCAATCTCGCCTTCATTCTTGCTTGATGGGTTCGGAGCCGATCCCTCGGCTCCGACTCGGCACTTGCTTTAGCTCGAGAACTCCTTTTACCAGCTCGAGGCAGCCCCATATCCCATGATGCAAGGCAGGAAGTACCCAGATCTCGTTTGCCGCTTCGCTTGGGAGGTCTTCTCTTTACCAGCTCCTGGTAAGTAATTCACATTTGTGACATTTAAGCCCCTTTTTAGTTAAAAACTTTTTGTTTTGATAGTTTAACTTTAATTTAACTTTTTCTGACAGAAATCCCTGTCTCTTTTAATTTTTTTTTTTTTAGTCAGTTAATTTCCCTATCCCATCCCCCCCCCTGTTAGGGTGTGTGTGTTGGTATTTTTTACTAAATACCCTTTTGGTATTAGTTTAATTAATTGGACTGGTGTGTGTGTGTTTTGTTAGGCACCATGTCTAAAGAGAGGGTTTCAGGTTTTAAGAAGTGTGACTCGTGCTGTCAGAAGATGTCTCTGACAGACGGTCACACTTCTTGCCTGTACTGTTTAGGCCCTCTTCACCTGCAGGACTCCTGTGCTATTTGTCACTCCTTCAGCCAGAGAGTCCTGCAGGAGAGAATAAGTTGATTCTCAGGGTCTTCTTAAGCCGGAGGGCTCTCCGGCTAAGTCGGCCCCACAAAATCAACTAAATCTGCCAAGACCCAGGCTTCGTTTCTAAGCCTGTGGCCTCGGCTCCGACTCGTATAGAGTCGAGATCGGCTCGGCTGGAGCCGATTCTGATCCACTAAGCTTTCGGCCCGATGGCTATCGGTGCCGAATCTTTGACCACTGTGGTGTCGGTTCCGACCGGCTCCGACACCCACGTGCACGGCATCGGTGTCGGCTCCGATCGGCTCCGACACCCATGTGGCACAGGCATCGGTGTCGGCTCCTATCGGCTCCGACACCGTTACTTTGGTGGCTGTATCGGCTCCGGCTGGAGCCGATACATCTAGGCGTTCTGCCGGCTCCGAGGAATCGGTGCCGACAGGATCAGTAATATCGGCTCCGATGACCCATTCCAGGAAGAGGTCGAGGTCCCTTCCTTGGAGCCGATACTTCGGCTCCGCCTCGCCTCTTCTATCGGAGCCATCGGAGCCGATCTTCAAGGTCATCCAGGTTGTCAGACCATGACCTAGAGAGAGTGGTCAGTAGATTGCTCAAGTCACAGGTACTGGCCCAAATGCTACACAGTCCGTCTCAGCAGACGACTGTTGGTCCACACCCCGTTACAGTTCCTCCTTCAACTCTACCTCAGAGCTTGGAGTTGGAGTCTTCGGGCATGGTTACTGCTACGGCTGGAGGACGGATACCCCTTCTGTTCCTTCAGCCCCTACTCTTATCTCCTCTTCCTTAGAGGGATTCGGTGGTCGGGCTTCCATGGTCTCCTCCGAGGGGGTGAGTGGCATCGGACCCTTGTCCGAACCCGCTCTTCCCCTTGGAGCCTCGGCCTTGGTGAGCTCGGCTCCGACATCTGCCTCGGAGACTTCCCTTCGGTGGCCCCGGAGTTCCTAGCTCTTGAGCGGGTCTCTCGGACCTGCCTGGGAGGGGAGCATTCGAGGTGATGAAGAGTGTACTGGCCACTGGTATCAGTCAGCAGTCTCTTCCGTAGCTCCTCCCTCTATTGTACCTGTTGACATCTCTGCCACTTCTCTTGCTACAGGACCCAGAGATCCTCCGCCTCAGGTTTCCCCATTGGGAATTTCCCCTCTTCCGAGGATTCTCCTGATGTTTCGGGAGATCCTCCTAGGAAGAGGACTTGTAAGAGGAAGCATGTAGACTCCCTGAGTCTGTCACTGGATACTGACTTTGATGAGTCAGAGGGATCCCTAGATCCCCTCTGAGGATGTCTCCTTCTCAGACATCCTAGAACTTCTGAAACAGAGGGGAAACTGGCCCACCAACAATCCCTCTGAGGATGAGTCAGTATACCTAGAGGCGTTTGGATCTCGGCCCTCCACCTCCTGGGTGTCTCCGCCTTTCGACCCCCTTATGCAGGTTATAGGCTCGAAGGCGTGGACAGCTCCTGACTCTGTAGAGCCAGTCCCTAGGAGGCCTTCTAAATTTATAACTGCCCCTAGTGACAAACAATTCCTTACCAAGGGTGTCCCCGCTGATGCCATGGTGGTGGCTGCGGCCACCAAAAAGGAACTTGCAGATCCTTCCGTGCCTGTCCATCCTCCTAACAAGGACTCTAGGACCATGGATAGGTACGCAAGCAGATCTTTTCCTCAGCGACCTTTGCTATGCGTGCGCTGAATTATCTTTGTCACTTCACCAGACTCCAGAGAGATATCCTGAAGGAGCTAGGAGAAGTAGTTCAGGATCCTACAGCTGCAGGGGCCCAAGAAAAGATTGCTTCGCAGCTAGGAACCCTCAATTCCATTGCTAACTCCTCCATGCGGCTAATATCTTATGCTGCTGATGGAGCGAGTAGAGCTGCAGGCACAGGTGTGGCTCTTAGACGCCAAGCCTGGATGCGGCTATGTGATTTTGCGGATCCCTTTAAGGCGTCCTTCACAAATTCTCCCTTTGATGGGTCAGCTTTGTTTGGCCCTCAGGTGAAGGAAACCTTGACCAGGTGTGAGCAGGACGGCAAGACTCTTTCTGCTGTTGGAGTCTGTTTTTCCACCCCTTCTAGGCCTTATCCCAAAGGACAGAAGGGTGGGAATATGTGGTTCCGTAAATCTCAAGGAGTCACGCCGGATTCACGTGGTCAGTTTACCCCTAGAGGCAGAGGGGTAACAACAACAGACGCTCTAGAGGCAGAGGGGTCCAAGAATCAGGGCAACAGGGAGTCTCTTCCTGAGAAGCCTTTTCAGCATCCCTGAGGTGTTGCCCGGCTGTCCCTCCTTGGAGGCAGTCGGGGGAAGATTATCACTGTACCCAGAAGCCTGGCATTCCCTCACTCAAGACAGATGGGTACAGTCGATCATATCCAAGGGTTACATAATTCCTTTCGAGGAAAGTCCCTTCCCTCAAGTTCCCTTCCAGATGTACCACCGGTCTAAGGGACATTGCAGAGTTAGAGATCGCAAAACTACTGCAAAAGAGCCATTCAGCCAGTTATAGACCATTCAGAGCCGGAATCTACTCAAGGTTCTTTTTGGTCCCCAAAAGACGGGAGACTGGAGACCAATATTGGATCTCAGCAGACTCAACAAGTCTGTCAGGAAGACAAGATTCGAATGGTCACTCTTCAGTCAATTCTACCCTTCTTACAGAAGGACAACTGGATGTGCTCAATAGATCTTCAGGATGCGTACTATCACATCAAAATTCACAGACGCTCCAGGAGATTTCTCCGCTCGGCTGGGGTCCAGTCATTTCAGTTCAGAGCCCTGCCCTTTGGTCTCACTACAGCCCCAGAGTGTTCACCAAATGCATGGCAGTGGTCACGGCTCACCTGAGACGTCAAGGATTCCAGGTTTTTCCGTATCTCGACGACTGGCTCCTGTCAGCCACCACCAGGCATCAGCTTATACAAGCCAGGGATTACACAATAGACCTTTGTTCTCATTTGGGCATCTCAGTCAACTACGAAAAATCATCCTTATCGCCCTGCCAGTCTATTACCTTCATAGGCGCAAACTTAAACACTGTTCGGATGTCAGCTACCCTTACAGAACAAAGAGTTTCAGACATTCAGACTCATGTCAGGATCATTCTGGCCAGCAAGAAGGTACAGGCCAGAATGGTTCTAAAGGTGTTAGGTCTTATGGCTGCGGCCATCACTCTTCTTCCCTGGCTCGATTCTACATGCGCCTCCTTCAGTGGATGCTGTTCACACAGTGGTCATACCAGCAACTCCCAATGCGTCACCAGATTCTGGTGACACAAACATGCAAAGAACATCTTGCTTGGTGGATCACATCGTCTCAGGTTCACCAAGGCAGGTGCTTTGTACCTCCGTCCCCGATAGCCACTGTCACCACGGATGCCTCCCTGATCGGGTGGGGGTCATTATCAGGGCAGGATGGTTCATGGGACGTGGCAACCGCTCGAGTACCATCTGCACATAAATGTCCTGGAGATGAGAGCAGTGCTTTTAACGTTGCAAGCCCTCAACGACTTTCTTCCCGTAGGGACAATTGCAGTCCACACAGACAACATGTCTGTAGTTTGGTATATCAACAAACAGGGCGGAACCAAGTCCTACCCCTTGTGTCGAAGCGCTCAGACTATGGCAATGGGCGATCTCCTCTCATCGGTTTCTGGTAGCAACGCATATCCCTGGGAAAACCAACATTATAGCGGACAGATTGAGCAGAGCTATTCTCATGCCTCACGAGTGGTCTCTCAAGCAATCCATAGCGGAAGAGATTTTTCTGGAATGGGGTCGTCCATGTTGCGATCTTTTGCTACTCCCCAAAACAGCAAATGTCCAGACTTCTTCAGCCTCTTCCTCTATCAGGCCATCCCCCAGAGACGCTCTGACCCAGGATTGGCCCCAGGGACTTCTTTATGCCTTCCTCCTTTTCCTCTGATCCCTCAGGTGATCCAGAAAGCTACCGATTTGCGAGCCAAATTGATTCTCATTGCCCCTTACTGGCCTCGACAAGTTTGGTTCCCATTCCTCCATCATCACCTTTTGGTGCAGCCGTGGCATCTGGACCCAGTGCCAGATCTACTGATTCACCAATCCGGTCAGCTGCACCGGTCAATCCCTTCTCTCAACCTCACAGCATGGTTGCTCCACTTCCTTCCTTAGCCAGGCTTCCTTTGATCTCTAACCCAGTTAGAGATATCATAGTAGCTTCACTAAAATCCTCTACCAGGAGGATTTACACAAGCAAATGGAAACGTTTCTCTTATTGGGCTAAGGCCCAAAATATTGATCCTTTTACTGCCCCTGTTCAGGCAGTTCTGGACTTCTTAGCAGAGATTTTCCATGCAGGCTCCTCTTCTTCCACAGTCAGAGTTCAGTTGGCTGCTATTTCTAATTTTCATGTCGGGATAGCAGATCATAATATTATGTCCCATAGGCTCTGCAGGGCCTTTTGAAAGGAATTTTCCTACTAAAGCCTCCAATCAGGAATCCTCCTCCTCAGTGGGATTTAAATTTAGTGCTGACATCCTTGATTCTTCCCCTTCGAGCCAGCTGTTTCTTGTTCCCTGAAATATCTTTCTTGGAAAACTTTATTCCTAGTGGCTATTACATCTGCCAGGAGGGTGTCTGAACTTCATGCTCTTTCGGTTCGACCCCTATTTGATTTTTCACAAAGACAGAGTATCTTTGAGAACTAATCCATCCTTTTTACCTAAGGTCGCTTGAAAAACAATCTGAATCAATCTATTGATCTCCTGTATTTTTCCTAACTATTCAGATAGAGCTGAACAAAAGCTACATTATCTTGACGTCCACCGTCAGCTTAGATATTATTTGGACAGAACAAAAAATTTAGAAAATCTGATCAACTTTTTGTTTCCTATGCGGATAATAAAAAGGCCTTCCTGTTTCTAAAGTGACTTTGTCCAGATGGCTTTCTTCGGTCATCACTGAAATTTATACGATCAGGGAAAACAGCTGTGCTCAAAACCTAAAGCACATTCAACTAGGAGTTTAGCTACTTCTACAGCTTTTCAAGCTAGACTGCCTTTAGACACTATTTGTGCAGCGGCCACTTGGGCCACCCCTCACACTTTTGTTTCCCATTACAAATTGGACTTGGCCTCCAGGGACAGAGCCAGTTTTGGCTCTACAGTCCTCAAGAGTTTGTTCCATTGAGCCACCCAGGATAGAGGTGCTAGGGACGCGGTCCCATCAAGCAAGAATGAAGGCGAGATTGACAACTTAACATTAAGAAGTTATGTACCTACCATAACGTTCCATGTTAGTTGTCTTCTCACGCCTTCTTTCTTGCGACCCTCCCTCCTTCCCCCTGGCCTGGACAGACCTTGTATAAGAAACTATAATACTAAAGACCATTCAGACCTGGTCCTTTTTCCATTTGTAAGTTTCTTCTTCCTTTGGGAAGTATTGTTTATGCTTGGTGTTATTGCCCTTTTGTCAACAAACGAGATCTGGGTACTTCCTGCCTTGCATCATGGGATATGGGGCTGCCTCGAGCTGGTAAAGGAGTTCTCGAGCTAAAGCAAGTGCAGTCGAGCAGGATCGGCTCGAACCCATCAAGCAAGAAAGAAGGCGAGAAGACAACTAACATGCAACGTTAAGGTAGGTACATAACTTCTTAATGTTAAGTTGTCAATCTCGCCTTCATTCTTGATGTGTTCGAGCGATCCCTCGCCGACTCGGCACTTGCTTTAGCTCGAGAACTCCTTTACCAGCTCGAGGCAGCCCCATATCCCATGATGCAAGGCAGGAAGTACCCAGATCTCGTTGCTCGCTTGGGAGGTCTTCTCTTTACCAGCTCCTGGTAAGTAATTCACATTTGTGACATTTAAGCCCCTTTTAGTTAAAAACTTTTTGTTTTTGATAGTTTAACTTTAATTTAACTTTTTCTGACAGAAATCCCTGTCTCTTTTAATTTTTTTTTTAGTCAGTTAATTTCCCTATCCCCCCCCCTGTTAGGGTGTGTGTGTTGGTATTTTTTACTAAATACCCTTTTGGTATTAGTTTAATTAATTGGACTGGTGTGTGTGTGTTTTGTTAGGCACCATGTCTAAAGAGAGGGTTTCAGGTTTTAAGAAGTGTGACTCGTGCTGTCAGAAGATGTCTCTGACAGACGGTCACACTTCTTGCCTGTACTGTTTAGGCCCTCTTCACCTGCAGGACTCCTGTGCTATTTGTCACTCCTTCAGCCAGAGAGTCCTGCAGGAGAGAAGGAATAAGTTGATTCTCAGGGGTCTTCTTAAGCCGGAGGGCTCTCCAGCTAAGTCGGCCCCACAAAATCAACTAAATCTGCCAAGACCCAGGCGGTTTCTAAGCCTGTGGCCTCGGCTCCGACTCGTATAGAGTCGAGATCGGCTCGGCTGGAGCCGATTCTGATCCACTAAGCTTTGGCGCCGATGGCTATCGGTGCGAATCTGCTTTGACCACTGTGGTGTCGGTTCTGACCGGCTCCGACACCCACGTGCACGGGCATCGGTGTCGGCTCCGATCGGCTCCGACACCCATGTGGCACAGGCATCGGTGTCGGCTCCGATCGGCTCCGACCGTTACTGTGGCTGTATCGGCTCCGGCTGGAGCCGATACATCTAAGCGTTCTGCCGGCTCCGAAATCGGTGCCGACAGGATCAGTAATATCGGCTCCGATGACCCATTCCAGGAAGAGGTCGAGGTCCCTTCCTTGGAGCCGATACTTTCGCCGCCTCGCCTCTTCTATCGGAACGGAGCCATCGGAGCCGATCTTCAAGGTCATCCAGGTTGTCAGACCATGACCTAGAGAGAGTGGTCAGTAGATTGCTCAAGTCACAGGTACTGGCCCAAATGCTACACAGTCCGTCTCAGCAGACGACTGTTGGTCCACACCCGTTACAGTTCCTCCTTCAACTCTACCTCAGAGCTTGGAGTTGGAGTCTTCGGCATGGTTACTGCTACGGCTGGAGGACGGATACCCCTTCTGTTCCTTCAGCCCCTACTCTTATCTCCTCTTCCTTAGAGGGATTCGGTGGTCGGGCTTCCATGGTCTCCTCCGAGGGGTGAGTGGCATCGGACCCTTGTCGAACCCGCTCTTCCCCTTGGAGCCTCGGCCTTGGTGAGCTCGGCTCCGACATCTGCCTCGGAGACTTCCCTTTCGGTGGCCCCGGAGTTCCTAGCTCTTCGGAGCGGGGTCTCTCGGACCTGCCTGGGAGGGGAGCATTCGAGGTGATGAAGAGTGTACTGGCCACTGGTATCAGTCAGCAGTCTCTTCCCGTAGCTCCTCCCTCTATTGTACCTGTTGACATCTCTGCCACTTCTCTTGCTACAGGACCCAGAGATCCTCCGCCTCAGGTTTCCCCATTGGGAATTTCCCCCTCTTCCGAGGATTCTCCTGATGTTTCGGGAGATCCTCCTAGGAAGAGGACTTGTAAGAGGAAGCATGTAGACTCCCTGAGTCTGTCACTGGATACTGACTTTGATGAGTCAGAGGGATCCCCTAGATCCCTCTCTGAGGATGTCTCCTTCTCAGACATCCTAGAACTTCTGAAACAGAGGGAAACTGGCCCACCAACAATCCCTCTGAGGATGAGTCAGTATACCTAGAGGCGTTTGGATCTCGGCCCTCCACCTCCTGGGTGTCTCCGCCTTTCGACCCCCTTATGCAGGTTATAGCTCGAAAGGCGTGGACAGCTCCTGACTCTGTAGAGCCAGTCCCTAGGAGGCCTTCTAAATTTATAACTGCCCTAGTGACAAACAATTCCTTACCAAGGGTGTCCCGCTGATGCCATGGTGGTGGCTGCGGCCACCAAAAGGAACTTGCAGATCCTTCCGTGCCTGTCCATCCTCCTAACAAGGACTCTAGGACCATGGATAGGTACGGCAAGCGGATGTTTTCCTCAGCGACCTTTGCTATGCGTTCGCTGAATTATCTTTGTCACTTCACCAGACTCCAGAGAGATATCCTGAAGGAGCTAGGAGAAGTAGTTCAGGATCCTACAGCTGCAGGGGCCCAAGAAAAGATTGCTTCGCAGCTAGGAACCCTCAATTCCATTGCTAACTCCTCCATGCGGCTAATATCTTATGCTGCTGATGGAGCGAGTAGAGCTGCAGGCACAGGTGTGGCTCTTAGACGCCAAGCCTGGATGCGGCTATGTGATTTTATGGATCCCTTTAAGGCGTCCTTCACAAATTCTCCCTTTGATGGGTCAGCTTTGTTTGGCCCTCAGGTGAAGGAAACCTTGACCAGGTGTGAGCAGGACGGCAAGACTCTTTCTGCTGTTGGAGTCCGTTTTTCCACCCCTTCTAGGCCTTATCCCAAAGGACAGAAGGGTGGGAAGATGTGGTTCCGTAAATCTCAAGGAGTCACGCCGGATTCACGTGGTCAGTTTACCCCTAGAGGCAGAGGGGTAACAACAACAGACGCCGCTCTAGAGGCAGAGGGGTCCGAAGAATCAGGGCAACAGGGAGTCTCTTCCTGAGAAGCCTTTTCAGCATCCCTGAGGTGTTGCCCGGCTGTCCCTCCTTGGAGGCAGTCGGGAAGATTATCACTGTACCCAGAAGCCTGGCATTCCCTCACTCAAGACAGATGGGTACAGTCGATCATATCCAAGGGTTACATAATTCCTTTCGAGGAAAGTCCTTCCCCTCAAGTTCCCTTCCAGATGTACCACCCGGTCTAAGGGACATTGCAGAGTTAGAGATCGCAAAACTACTGCAAAAGAGCCATTCAGCCAGTTATAGACCATTCAGAGCCGGAATCTACTCAAGGTTCTTTTTGGTCCCCAAAAGACGGGAGACTGGAGACCAATATTGGATCTCAGCAGACTCAACAAGTCTGTCAGGAAGACAAGATTCCGAATGGTCACTCTTCAGTCAATTCTACCCTTCTTACAGAAGGACAACTGGATGTGCTCAATAGATCTTCAGGATGCGTACTATCACATCAAAATTCACAGACGCTCCAGGAGATTTCTCCGCTTCGGCTGGGGTCCAGTCATTTCCAGTTCAGAGCCCTGCCCTTTGGTCTCACTACAGCCCCCAGAGTGTTCACCAAATGCATGGCAGTGGTCACGGCTCACCTGAGACGTCAAGGATTCCAGGTGTTTCCGTATCTCGACGACTGGCTCCTGTCAGCCACCACCAGGCATCAGCTTATACAAGCCAGGGATTACACAATAGACCTTTGTTCTCATTTGGGCATCTCAGTCAACTACGAAAAATCATCCTTATCGCCCTGCCAGTCTATTACCTTCATAGGCGCAAACTTAAACACTGTTCGGATGTCAGCTACCCTTACAGAACAAAGAGTTTCAGACATTCAGACTCATGTCAGGATCATTCTGGCCAGCAAGAAGGTACAGGCCAGAATGGTTCTAAAGGTGTTAGGTCTTATGGCTGCGGCCATCACTCTTCTTCCCTGGCTCGATTCTACATGCGCCTCCTTCAGTGGATGCTGTTCACACAGTGGTCATACCAGCAACTCCCAATGCGTCACCAGATTCTGGTGACACAAACATGCAAAGAACATCTTGCTTGGTGGATCACATCGTCTCAGGTTCACCAAGGCAGGTGCTTTGTACCTCCGTCCCGATAGCCACTGTCACCACGGATGCCTCCCTGATCGGGTGGGGGGGTCATTATCAGGGCAGGATGGTTCATGGGACGTGGCAACCGTTCGAGTACCATCTGCACATAAATGTCCTGGGGATGAGAGCAGTGCTTTTAACGTTGCAAGCCCTCAACGACTTTCTTCCCGTAGGGACAATTGCAGTCCACACAGACAACATGTCTGTAGTTTGGTATATCAACAAACAGGGCGGAACCAAGTCCTACCCCTTGTGTCGAGAAGCGCTCAGACTATGGCAATGGGCGATCTCCTCTCATCGGTTTCTGGTAGCAACGCATATCCCTGGGAAAACCAACATTATAGCGGACAGATTGAGCAGAGCTATTCTCATGCCTCACGAGTGGTCTCTCAAGCAATCCATAGCGGAAGAGATTTTTCTGGAATGGGGTCGTCCATGTTGCGATCTTTTGCTACTCCCCAAAACAGCAAATGTCCAGACTTCTTCAGCCTCTTCCTCTATCAGGCCATCCCCAGAGACGCTCTCACCCAGGATTGGCCCCAGGGACTTCTTTATGCCCTCCCTCCTTTTCCTCTGATCCCTCAGGTGATCCAGAAAGCTACCGTTTTGAGAGCCAAATTGATTCTCATTGCCCCTTACTGGCCTCGACAAGTTTGGTTCCGTTCCTCCATCATCACCTTTTGGTGCAGCCGTGGCATCTGGACCCAGTGCCAGATCTACTGATTCACCAATCCGGTCAGCTGCACCGGTCAATCCCTTCTCTCAACCTCACAGCATGGTTGCTCCACTTCCTTCCTTAGCCAGGCTTCCTTTGATCTCTAACCCAGTTAGAGATATCATAGTAACTTCACTAAAATCCTCTACCAGGAGGATTTACACAAGCAAATGGAAACGTTTCTCTTATTGGGCTAAGGCCCAAAATATTGATCCTTTTACTGCCCCTGTTCAGGCAGTTCTGGACTTCTTAGCAGAGATTTTCCATGCAGGCTCCTCTTCTTCCACAGTCAGAGTTCAGTTGGCTGCTATTTCTAATTTTCATGTCGGGATAGCAGATCATAATATTATGTCCCATAGGCTCTGCAGGGCCTTTTTGAAAGGAATTTTCCTACTAAAGCCTCCAATCAGGAATCCTCCTCCTCAGTGGGATTTAAATTTAGTGCTGACATCCTTGATTCTTCCCCTTCGAGCCAGCTGTTTCTTGTTCCCTGAAATATCTTTCTTGGAAAACTTTATTCCTAGTGGCTATTACATCTGCCAGGAGGGTGTCTGAACTTCATGCTCTTCGGTTCGACCCCTATTTGATTTTTCACAAAGACAGAGTATCTTTGAGAACTAATCCATCCTTTTTACCTAAGGTCGCTTGAAAAACAATCTGAATCAATCTATTGATCTCCTGTATTTTTCCTAACTATTCAGATAGAGCTGAACAAAAGCTACATTATCTTGACGTCCACCGTCAGCTTAGATATTATTTGGACAGAACAAAAAAATTTAGAAAATCTGATCAACTTTTTGTTTCCTATGCGGATAATAAAAAAGGCCTTCCTGTTTCTAAAGTGACTTTGTCCAGATGGCTTTCTTCGGTCATCACTGAAATTTATACGATCAGGGGAAAACAGCTGTGCTCAAAACCTAAAGCACATTCAACTAGGAGTTTAGCTACTTCTACAGCTTTTCGAGCTAGACTGCCTTTAGACACTATTTGTGCAGCGGCCACTTGGGCCACCCCTCACACTTTTGTTTCCCATTACAAATTGGACTTGGCCTCCAGGGACAGAGCCAGTTTTGGCTCTACAGTCCTCAAGAGTTTGTTCCATTGAGCCACCCAGGATAGAGGTGCTAGGGACGCGGTCCCATCAAGCAAGAATGAAGGCGAGATTGACAACTTAACATTAAGAAGTTATGTACCTACCATAACGTTCCATGTTAGTTGTCTTCTCGCCTTCTTTCTTGCGACCCTCCCTCCTTCCCCCTGGCCTGGACAGACCTTGTATAAGAAACTATAATACTAAAGACCATTCAGACCTGGTCCTTTTTCCATTTGTAAGTTTCTTCTTCCTTTGGGAAGTATTGTTTATGCTTGGTGTTATTGCCCTTTTGTCAACAAACGAGATCTGGGTACTTCCTGCCTTGCATCATGGGATATGGGGCTGCCTCGAGCTGGTAAAAGGAGTTCTCGAGCTAAAGCAAGTGCCGAGTCGGAGCCGAGGGATCGGCTCCGAACCCATCAAGCAAGAAAGAAGGCGAGAGAAGACAACTAACATGGAACGTTATGGTAGGTACATAACTTCTTATTACTGCCCCCCAAGATAAGGCTTATCTGACAAAGGGAGTGCCAGTGGACGCTATGGTGGTGGCAGCGGCCATGAAAAAGGAGATGTCTGAATCTTCCTCATCTGTCCATCCGCCTAACAGAGATTCTAGGACTATGGACAGGTATGGGAAGCGCATTTTTAGTTCAGCGGCTTTTTCTATGCGATCCCTGAACTATTTGACCCACTTCACACGGTTACAGAGGGATCTAATCAAAGAGTTGGGAGATACCCTCCAGGGTACTACAGATGCTGCTGTCTCGGAGAAAGTTACAGCACATCTCAATACCCTTACATCTATTGCAAACTCGTCCATGAGGCTGATCTCATACGCAGCCGAAGGATCGAGTAGGGCAGCGGCTTCAGCGATTGCTCTTCATAGACAATCCTGGATGCGCTTATGTTCCTTTGCGGAAGCCTTCAAGTCTTCCTTTACTAACGCCCCATTTGATGGTGCCACTCTTTTTGGCCCCAAAGTAAAGGAGACCCTTACCCGGTGTGAGCAAGAGGGAAAGACTCTGTCTGCTGTCGGAGTCCATTTTTCCACCCCATCCAGACCGTACCCCAAAGGGCAACGTGGTGGAAAAATGTGGTTTCGAAAACCCCAAGGTTCTTTCCCAGGCACACAGGGTGATGCCCCCTCTAGAGGCAGAGGAGGGGGCAGAGGTGGTAGACGTCGCCCTGGCGGCAGAGGGGGTCCGCAAAACCAAGGTGACAGGGATACACTCCCCGGGAAACCTTTCCAGCACTCCTGAGAGAAGGCCCGACTGTCCTGCTCTGGAGGCAGTCGGGGGTCGCTTAGCTTTATACCCTCAGGCCTGGCAAAGTCTTACAACAGATAATTGGGTAAAAAGCATTGTTATCAGAGGTTACAGAATTCCCTTCCTATTGCCCCCAATTCCGCAGAAAAGACTCCCAGATGTGCCGCCCCATCTGCGAGGCCCTGCAGCTATAGAAATTTCAAAGCTGCTAGAAAAAAGAGTCATCCAACCAGTCCCAGCGGACCAAAGAGGATTCGGAACTTACTCAAGGTTCTTTTTAGTTCCAAAAAAGATAGGGGACTGGAGGCCAATTCTGGACCTAAGCAAACTCAATACCTTCATCAAGAAAGAAAAGTTCCGGATGGTCACGCTTCAATCGATCCTTCCATTCTTACAGAAGGACGACTGGATGTGCTCAATAGATCTAAAGGACACATACTACCACATCAAAATGGCCAGGGCATCCAGGGATCACTTGCGCTTCCGGCTGGGATCCAGTCACTTTCAGTTTCGAGCCCTGCCCTTTGGTCTGACCTCAGCCCCCAGGGTTTTCACCAAATGTATGGCAGTGGTAGCGTCTCACTTGAGACGCCTGGGATTCCAGGTGTTTCCGTATCTGGACGACTGGCTCCTTTCTGCCACCACCGAGCGTCGACTGGTTCAGGCCAGGGATTACACACTACAACTTTGTGTTCATCTCGGAATTTCCGTAAATTTAGAAAAATCTTTACTACAGCCATCACAGCATATCTCATTCATAGGAGCAGAACTGGATACGTGTTGCTTAATTCTTAGGCTTTCTCCAGAAAGGATAGCCTCCCTACAAAACCATATATCTCTTCTTCTATCATCCAGAAAATCCCCAGCGAAACTGGTTCTGAAGGTTTTGGGTCTCATGGCAGCTTCTCTCATTGCGATACCCTTGGGAAGGCTGCACATGAGAGTTCTTCAATGGCTACTGTTTGCACAATGGTCGTTCCAACAGTTACCCCTGACGCACGAAATTCACATCACAAACATATGCAAATCACACCTGGCTTGGTGGCTCGGACTTGCAATCTTTCCAGCGGAAGACCATTTGTGCTACCCACGCCGACAGCTGCGGTGACCACGGACGCTTCCCTGATAGGGTGGGGGGGCATCTTTCAGGGACAGACAGTCCAAGGCGAATGGACCAATTTGGAGTACAATCTGCACATCAATGTTCTAGAGTTGAGGGCAATGTTTCTAGCGTTGCAACACTTTGCTCCCCTTCTTCCTCTAGGGACAATTGCAGTTCAGACGGACAACATGTCCGTAGTCTGGTACATAAACAAGCAAGGGGGAACCAAGTCTTATCAACTATGCAGAGAGGCCATGAGAATCTGGCAATGGGCGGAGTCCACGGGTCACTTTCTGATAGCAATGCACATCCCGGGGTTATCCAACGTCATAGCGGACAGGTTGAGCAGAGTTATCCTGTTACCTCACGAGTGGTCCCTCAAACAGTCAGTTGCGAAGGAAATTTTTCGCAAGTGGGGCCAGCCTTCCTGCGATCTCTTTGCGTCTCCAATGAATGCCAAATGCAGAAGCTATTTTGCCCTATTACCCCCTCCAGGGGAAGTCCCCAGGGACGCTCTGGTTCACGATTGGCCCCCGGGTCTCCTGTACGCCTTTCCTCCTTTCCCCCTGATTGCAAAATTTCTGCAGAAAGCCAACAACCTGCAAAGGACGATTATCCTCATTGCCCCATTCTGGCCTCGTCAAATCTGGTTTCCCTTTCTTCTGGTACACCGAATTCGGGAACCCTGGATCCTGGACCCGGAGCCGGATCTACTGACCCACTCTTCAGGGGCTCCCCACCCATCGCTACTCTCCCTCAGACTAGCAGCTTGGCTGCTCCGCTTCGCAACTTAGCCAGGTCTGATCTTCTTTCCCCTGCAGTTCAGAATATACTAGTGGCTTCTCATAAAGCTTCCACTACAAAGATTTACACTAGTAAATGGAAGCGTTTTGTGCACTGGGCAAATACACAGCAATTGGACCCCGTGATAGCTCCTCTAAATAGGATCTTGGAGTTTTTGACTGAACTGTTCCACCAAGGAGCTTCTCCTGCCACTTTGAGAGTGCAATTGGCTGCCATTTCAAACTTTCATGTGGAAGAATGTGGGGCTCCTATTATGGCTCACAGACTTTGTAAGGCCTTTCTAAAAGGATCTTTCCATATTAGACCACCAGTTAGAACTCCTACATCACCTTGGAACTTGAACCTTCTTTTATCTCAGCTGATGCTACCACCTTTTGAACCAGCCTCTTCCTGTCCTTTGAAATATTTGTCATGGAAGACCCTCTTTTTGGTGGCCATTACATCGGCCAGACGGGTATCGGAGCTTCAAGCTCTTTCCGTTAAACACCCTTATTTGATCTTTCACTCTGATAGAGTATCTCTTCACACTAATCCGTCCTTTCTTCCCAAAGTTTGCTCCGTTAATAACATTAATCAGTCCATTGAGCTCCCTACCTTTTTCAAAAACCACTCCAATAAGTTGGAATATATGTTACACAAGTTAGATGTTCATAGACTACTCAGATTTTACTTGGATAGAACAAAGGATCACAGAAAAACAGACCAGCTTTTCATAGCCTTTGCAGACAGCAAGAAGGGTCTGGCAGTTACGAAACAAACCCTTTCCAAATGGCTTTCCGATTGCATTATTTTTGTTTATGCTGCCTCGGAGCAAACTTTACCTGTCAAGCCCAAAGGGCACTCTACAAGATCAGTATCTACATCCCTGGCTCATGCAGCCCGCCTACCGTTAGACACTATTTGTGCGGCTGCCACTTGGTCTAAACCACATACATTCATTACTCATTACAAAGTAGACAGGATTTCTAGGGACAGGGCAACCTTTGGTTCCACTGTGCTCAGGAACGTTCTCCCGTGAGTTCCTCAGGAACATGGATCTAGGGACGCTACCCAGGTGTAAGAACAAACGGCGAGATTGAACACTCTCACATATAGAAGTTATGTCCTTACCATAACGTTCCATGTGGAGTGTTCATCTCGCCTTTGTTCTTACATTCCCACCCTCCCACCCTTAGGAAGAACGTCCAGTTTAGGTGTCTGGTTTGGTTCTCCTACTTCTGCCTTATGAAGTTGTTGCGATTATATTTTTCAACTATGTTTGTTCTTGTTGGCATGAATGTGTTATATTCTCTCTGTTGGCTTCTGGTTTGTTTGCAAACTAGATCTGAGGTAAAGGCAGAGGGGGATTGTGGGAGTTAGGTTGGTCTCGAACTTCTTCTCGATGCAGAGCTTTGCCAAGCGGCCGACACGGAGCCGAGGATCGGCTCCGAACCCAGGTGTAAGAACAAAGGCGAGATGAACACTCCACATGGAACGTTATGGTAAGGACATAACTTCTATTTACTGCAAATGAAATCTCCTAAACCTGCGGCCATTCCTTATGTCTTGCCTGCTTTATTGGATGATGTTCATCGTGTTTCACTGTTGCAGTCATTACACTTGGGTTATCCCGCTGGCAGGCTACCCGCAGTCGGCCTGAATTCCAAAGTCTAGGTCCGGCGTCGGTTGCTGTCGCCTCTTCCCTGACGTCAGTGCACCAGGGGTATAAAAGATGCAACCGACGCCATTTTCTTCAGTCTTTCTTGCCGTGCGGTGCCCGAAGCAAAAGCAGTTCGCAAGTGCCGGTCGGCCGACTCCTGAGATTTTCAAATTTGAATTTCAGATCCGAAGTCTTCAATAAAGCTAAGTACCCTGTTGGGGAAACTTTTTCTTGCTCCAGACCGATGTCAGTAAAAGTTAACAATTGTATTTCTTGTGGGAAGCAAATACCCCATAAGGATTTTCATTCTTATTGTATTCCTTGCCTAGGCCCTGACCACAGCGTTGCTAGTTGTCGGTTTTGTGCTAAATTCAACCAACGCACTATTAAGCATCAGTTCGATTTTGCTTTACATTATTTTGGCCGAAGGTTTAACTATATAATGCCGTTGGAACAACCGACGACCGAAGTTCATAAAAAGCACAGACAAAGAAAAAGACAGGCATTCGAGGTCCTAAACCGATGACGAAGCCTCTTCTAGGCCAGTCGCCGGTTCGCCAGTTCTCAATGAGGCGCTTTCGCAGCCCCTGACACCTGCTACCTCAGAGCCACAGGCTGCTGACGACTCCCACATAGAGCCAGCTAGGCCCCTGGATACTCAAGGTATTGGACACTCGGAAACTATTCCCTCAGATGGTTCCGGAGCCGCTGAGCAGGCATCGGCTTCTGAGGGTGTTTTCAGACCTACACAGTTATATGTAAAGCCTACTTCAGCTTCCACAGCAAAGACTAAAGCAGTTCTAAAGACAAAGAAACAAGTACAGCATTCTCCTGGACAAACTTCCATGCCTAAAAAACAGATGCTCAAAATGGCCGAAGACCTAATTACCTTGACCAGGGGTTTCCATCCCCCTCCAGACAAGAGGCCTAGGCAAGAGACAGAATATGAATCTTCAGATCAGGTTTCCATTTCCTCTGGCTCCTCTTCTGAACAGGAATACTCTCTTCCTCCTTATGAGGATTCTGATGCTGAAGAATCTATCCCTTCAGCCTCTCCGCCTGAGGATTTTTCTTTTGGGGAAACCCTGCATACCATGAGGGAGCACTTTCACTGGGAGAGCCAAGACTACTCGGAATCTAAGAAAAGGCTTAGAGATTTTCTTTTATTACCTCAGCACAGGCCTCTGGCTATTCCTCCTGTGTTAGACATTGTAGATGATGTATTTTCAGAGTCCGGCCTTTCTCCTGACACTTTACCCCCTGCCCCTGTTAAACCAGACAGATACTACAGGGTTCTAGATTCACATAAATTTCTTTATAAAAACCCTGCTGCTGACCCAGAAACTATTTCTCAGGATCCCAAAGGAGTCAAGGCTTCTACTGCAAAAAACCCTATCCCCTCTGATAAGGATTCAAGGGCGCTAGACAGATGGGGAAAAAAGGTTTACACTTCTGCTACTTTGGCTGTCAGGGCTTTAAATTATCAATTTCATATGCTTAACTATCAGCAATACTTAATGTCACTGCTAAAGCAGAAAATGTTGTCAAATTCTGATTGTGCGGAAAATAAGGAAATGCAGGATTTATTGCATGCAACTGAACAAGTGGGAAAGCATACATTGCAATGTGGTTTTGATTCTCTGGAGGCCTCTTGCAGGGCTGCAGTTACAGGTTCTGTCATTAGGAGGCATGCTTGGTTAAAGGAACAGAATCTGCCTGATCATGTTAGAGCAAAATTATTAGATGCTCCATTACAGCATGATACCTTATTTGGTGTTAAAGCAGAAGAGGTGTTGAAGAAAATGGAGGACAAAGTTAAATCTATGCAAACAGTAAAGGATTTCTTACAGGTACAGCCACCCAGATTTAGCAGGAACTGGCCTACAAAGAATTGGTCCTTTTCAGTATCAGACAGGCCAGAAAGAGGCAGATACAGATGCCCCAAAGGCAGATACCAGCCCCAGGGCTCATACAGGCCTAAACAGTGGGACGCTTCTACCTCCAAAAGCGGAGAAGACAAATCACAGCCATACAGGAAACAGTCCCAATGACTTTCCTCTGCCAGCACCAAACACTTATCTTTTGGCAGTCCCTTTAGGGGGAAAACTAGCACTTTTTTCTCAAAATTGGCACATGATCACTCAGGACAAATGGGTTTTAAATATAGTGTCCCAGGGCTACAGGTTCCACTTTCACACCCTGCCAAGGGCAAAAGGTATGCCAGACCTGCCACACGATCAATGGAGAGAGGCACAAAAACAAGTTTCATCCCTCATGGACATGAGGGCCATTCAGCAAGTACCACAGCAAGAGCAGGGACAAGGATTTTACTCAAGACTTTTCTTGGTACCCAGAAAGGACAAAGCCTGGAGACCAATACTGGACCTGTCTATTCTAAATACATTTTTGGACATCCCAAAATTCAAGATGTTGACTCTGCAGCAGCTTCTGCCCATGCTGGGCAAGAAGGCTTGGCTTGTAACTTTGAACCTAAAAGAGGCATACCTGCATATGCCTATCAGACAATCTTGCAGAAGATAGCTCAGATTCATAGCTGGCTCAATGCACTACCAATTATCTGCACTGCCCTTTGGCTTATCTACTGCGTCCAGGGTCTTCACAAAATGCCTGGCACCAGTAATTGCATTTTGCAGACAAAGAGGATTTCAAATATATCCTTACTTGGACGATTGCCTCATTCAAGCTGAGAACAAGGACATTCTACTAAAGCATCTAGCGTTTGTAAAAAGATTATTAATTTGCCTAGGGTACACAGTAAACGAAAAGAAATGAAAACTAGTACCCTCTCAAGAGATAATATTCTTGCGTGCAAGCTTAAATACAACTGCCTAGATGGCTTATCTCACGCCAGACAAACAAAGGCAATTGACTTCTTATTTCAAAATGTTGGCAACAAAGGCCCAGTTATCTGCAAGAAAAATTCTGCAGGCTTTGGGTTTCATGGCATCCTGCATTCTGCTAATTCCATATGCCAGACTGCATATGAGGAAACTACAATGGTATCTAAAAAGTGTTTGGACTCAACATTGTCACAGTCTGGAAACATTAATTACCCTCATTCCTTGCCTGCAACAGCAGTTTCGATGGTGGGCTCAGGCCTGTCACCACAACAAGGGACAGCCATTCACCCTACCCACAGCCAGGCAGTCAATAACAACAGATGCATCAGATTATGCCTGGGGGGGCCCACATGGCAGGAAAATGCATTCAGGGCACATGGACCACAAGCTAAATGCATCTTCATATCAATCAAAAAGAGATGCTAGCTGTTCAAAATGCCCTGACAGCTTTCAAGGATCTACTTCATCCAGGACATAAACAAGCAGGGAGGCACACATTCCTACCCCCTCTGCAGACAAGCCATGACTTTGTGGGACAAAGCACTGACTTATCACGTACACCTGCAAGCACAATTCCTGCCAGGAAAGAAAAATACTCTGGCAGACAAACTAAGCAGAAACCTCACGGATCCCCCGAGTGTAAACTGGATTCACAAGTCTTCAGCATGATAATAAAGAAATGGGGATGCCCAGACATAGATCTATTTGCTTCCCCTCACAACTGCCAACTACAAAGATTCTGCACAAGGGCTTATCACAAGCAAGCATGGAAAGTGGATGCTCTGTCATTCAGCTAGAAAACCCTAACAGTATATGCCTTTCCTCCTCTGCCTCTCCTCCCCAAGGTACTCCTAAAGGTCAGACAAGAGAAGCCAAAAATTATTCTGATTGCGCCAGACTGGCCCCGCCAGCACTGCTACCCAATCCTAAAGAGCTTGTCTCAAGGCCCAGCCTGGAAATTGTCTCTAATTCCTCACTTACTGACCCAACAAAACAATCAGATCCTGCACAGCCAACTCAGAACCCCAAATCTGGCAATATGGTGAATAATGTAGCCATTCAGAACATACCTCTCTCTAAAGCAGTGATGGATATCATTTTGGAGGCCAGGAGGCCCAGTACCAGAAAATCATATGCAGAAAAATGGAAAAGATTCTGTGCTTGGAACCAGGCACAAGGAATTGACACGTTTGTACCAAATATTCCTCAGATTTTACAGTACCTAACTGAGATGCTGTACAAAGGCCTTTCCTTTTCATCAATTAAAATCCATGCCTCTGCTATTTCAGCTCATTACAATACGGAACCACCTATTTTTTCACATCTGTTGCTAAGGCAGTACCTCTGAGGGGCCAAAAACATAAGACCCCCAAGGAGAGCACCAGTACCTGCATGGGACCTCAATTATGTCTTGGAAAAACTCACACTGCCGCCTTTTGAGCCAGCCAATACAGCTGAAATAAAGTTCTTATCTTGGAAAACAGCTCTGCTCCTAGCAATAACCTCTGCAAGATGAGTTTCAGAGTTACAGGCACTCATGGCTGTGGAACCTTTTATCATTTTCCATCAATACAGGGTTTCTCTGAGGACGAACCCGACATTTATGCCTAAAGTAGTGTCCAGTGTGGCCCTTAACCAAACCATTCATTTGCCTACTTTTTATCCAAACCCACAGAATAAGGGTGAGAGACTCTTGCATTCTTTGGACATACACAGACAGCTACGCTTCTACTTGGACAGAACTAAAGCTTTCAGAAAGACTGAACAACTCTTAGTGGCATATGCTGCAGGATCAGAAGGAAAGGCTATCTCAAAGCAGACTATTTCAAAATGGATAGGCCACTGCATTCATTTCTGCTATTCACAACATGGCAAATCAGTGCCTAAGGGCATTAGACCACATTCAGCCAGAGCAGCAGCCACTTCAGCAGCCTTCCTCAGAGGAGTACCAACCAAAGACATTTTAGAGGCTGCAACCTGGAGTTCAGTGCACACTTTTACCAAGCACTACCACTTACCTCTCTACTCTAAATCCAGAGCAGGCTTTGCCACTGCAGTTCTGCAGGGCCTTATAGCCTCTCCTAATCCTATTTAGACCCAGCCACCCAACCTCAGCTTTGGGATTCAACCCAAGTGTAATGACTGCAACAGTGAAACATGATGAACATAGTACAGTTGTGTACCTACCATAAATGTAGATGTTCGAGTGTATTCACTGTTGCAGTCCCGGTTACCCACCCACCATCCTCCTTTTCTTTGCTGGGACTTATCTGTACTTCTCTATCCTATACAAGGTATGTGGTGTATTTGCTTGTAGATGAAGGAAATGTTTAATGTTAAGTTGTCAATCTCGCCTTCATTCTTGCTGGATGGGTTCGGAGCCGACCCTCGGCTCCAACTCGGCCTATACTAAAGCTCGAGAACTATTTATACCGGCTCGAGGCTACCCTATATCCCACAATACTAGGCGCTAGCTACCCAGATCTCGTTTGCCACTTACAGCTGCGAGGTGCGTTTATTACCGGCTCTTCAGGTTAGAAGTTATAATTCAAAAATTTTCTATCTTTTAGTCAGGTTTTTACTTAGTTTTCAGTTAGCGACCATCCCATTAACTTCCCTTCATAGCTAATCCCCCTTCTGGCCCCTTTTTAATCCTTTGGGCCTGTTCTGCTTAACTTATCAGATTAATTTTTGTGTGACTGACTTTACTGTTTAAAAGGGTGTCTGTGTGTGTGTGTGTGTGTGTGTGTGTGTGTGTGTGTGTGTGTGTGTGTGTGTGTGTATTTTTTGTACTTTAGGATGTAAAAAGACACCAGGGTCTCAGGCTTCAAGAAGTGTGACTCGTGCTGTCAGAAAATGTCGCTGACAGACGGTCACACTTCTTGTGTTTATTGCCTGGGCCCTCTGCACCTATAGGACTCTTGTTCGGTCTGTCATGCGTTCAGCCCAAGAGTCCTGCAGGAACGCAGAAACAAGTTAATTTTGAGGGGCTTGTTAAAGCCTGAAGGCTCCCCGACCAAGTCATCGTCGGGGTAGCCTACGAAGCCATCTAAGCCGTCGGCTCCGAGCTCAGAGCCTTCGACTGGTGGTGCTCTAACTACTGTCACATCGGCTCCGGCTGGAGCCGATGTTTACAAGACACAGTCTTCATCATCGGCTCCGGCTTGAGTCGATATTCCTCAAATTCAGACTTCTACATCGGCTCGAACCGGAGCCGATGATTCCAGGACTCAGTCGGCGCCGATAGTGGTGTCGGCGTCATCTACTAGCCATAAAAGGTCCAGATCTCCATCCTTGGAGTCTGTTCACTTGGCTCTGAGGTCTCCCTTACTCTCGGAGCGGAGTCATCGAACCCATTCCTCCAGGTCTTCCAGGCTCTCGGACCAGGACCTTGAGAGGGTAGTTAGTAGACTTCTTAAGTCTCAGGCACTAGCCCAAATGCTTCATAGCCCTTCTCAATAGACAGTGGCTGTCCCCACCCCATCTTCGATTCCTCCTCTGACTCTTCCTCTGAGTTCGGAGCCAGAGCTTGTTGGAGCCGTGGCCGTCGACACGTCAGAGCCAATACCTCACCTTTCGGCTCCGTTGTCGGCTCTGGTCTCTTCCATGGTCCCATCCTTGGAGGGATCCGGGTGCATGGACTTCCTCGTCGGCTCCGAGGGGGCGAGTGGCATCAGACCCTTGTCCTACCCCGTTCTCCCTCTCGGAGCTTCGGCGCTGGTAAGTTTGGCCCCGACATCAGCTTCGGAGCCATCCCTCTCGGTGCCGGGAGGGGTCCTTATCTCTTCAGAGCGGGGACCTTCTACCCTGCCTGATAGGGGCACCTTCGAAGTCATGAGAAGTGTGCTGGCCCCTGTGCCTGCTCCACGGTCGGCTCCCTCAGCTCCTCCCTCTGTAGTGCCTGCTGCGGTCTCTACCCACCCTCTCATTCCTGACCGTAGAGATCCAACGCCTCAGGTTTTCCCATTGGGAATATCCTCCTCTTCCGAGGTTTCCCCTGATCCGTCAGGGGAACCCCTTTGGAAGAGGAAATGTAAGAGGAAGCATGTGGACTCCCCTGAGTCCATTACATCAGATACTGACTTGGATGAGTCGGAAGGGTCCCCACGGTCCCCCTCTGAGGATGTCTCCTTTTCAGACATCCTTGAAATCCTGAAGCAGAGGGGGAACTGGTCTACCCTTAATCCTTCCGAGGATGAGTCGGTTTACCTAGAGGCTTTTGGCTCTCGCCCTTCCACCTCCTGGGTGTCTCCGCCCTTTGACCCCCTCATGGAAGTGGTGGCGCGGAAGGCGTGGACGGCCCCTGATACGATGGAACCTACCCCACGGAGGCCTTCCAAATTTATAACAGCCCCTTCGGACAAACAGTTTTTAGCCAGGGGTGTTCCGGTTGACGCCATGGTGGTGGCTGCAGCCACTAAGAAGGAACTGGCTGATCCTTCAGTACCTGTCCATCTTCCTAACAAGGAGTCTAGGACTATGGATAGGTACGGCAAGCGGATGTTTTCTTCAGCAACCTTTGTCATGCGATCGCTGAATTATCTGTGCCACTTCACCTGCCTTCAAAGAGACATGCTCAAAGAAGTAGGTGAGGTCTTACAGGATCCAACAGCTGCGGGGGTCTCATGACAAAATAAATTCCCAGCTGGCAACCCTGACTTCCATTGTCAACTCCTCCATGCGGCTTATTACCTATGTGGCCGATGGGGCGAGTAGGGCTGCAGGCACAGGCAATGCCTTAAGGCATCATGCCTGGATGTGGCTTTGTAACTTTGCAGACCCCTTTAAGGCGTCCTTCACTAACTCTCCCTTTGATGGTTCAGCTTTGTTTGGACCTCAGGTGAAGGATACTTTGACCCAATGCGAGCAAGAAGGCAAGACTCTCTCTGCTGTGGGAGTCCGTTTTTCCACCCCGTCTAGACCATACCCTAAGGGTCAGAAGGCTGGGAAGATGTGGTTCCGTAAACCACAAGAGGTCGCACCTGACGCAAGAGGTCAGTTCCCCTCTAGAGGCGGGGGGGGACAATAACAGATGCCGCCCTAGGGGCAGAGGAGGTCCGGAAAATCAGGGTAGCAGTGAGTCTCTTTCTGACAAACCCTTCCAGCATCCCTGAGAAGCTGCCCGACTGTCCGCCTTTGGAGGCAGTCGGGGGAAGTTTATCACTGTACTCAGAAGCCTGGCTTTCTCTCACCCAAGACAAATGGGTACAGTCAATCATATCTGAGGGTTACAAAATTCCCTTTATCCACACCCCAACTCAGCCAAAAGGACCCCTTACAGACGTTCCACCCAGTCTAAGGGAACAAGCAGTACTAGAAATATCAAAACTGCTAACAAAAAGAGCCATCCAGCCAGTCCCAGCAGACAAACAAGGATCCGGAATCTACTCCAAGTTCATTTTGGTACCAAAAAAGACAGGGGACTGGAGACCCATATTGGATCTCAGCAGACTAAACAGGTCTGTAAGAAGAACGAAGTTCCGGATGGTCACGCTGCAGTCCATTCTACCCTTTCTGGGTCAGGACGATTGGATGTGCTCAGTAGACCTTCAGGATGCATACTACCACATCAAGATGCACAGGCGCTCCAGGAGGTTTCTCCGCTTCCGGCTGGGAACCAGTCAATGTTAAGTTGTAATTCTCGCCTTCATTCTTACTGGATGGGTTCGGAGCCGATCCTCGGCTCCGACTCGGCCTATACTATAGCTCGAGAGCTATTTTTACCGGGTCAAGGCAGCCCTATAACCCACAATACCATGCGCTAACTCCCCAGATCTCATTTGCCACTTCACTGTGAGGTTGTCTTTTTTTACTGGCTCAGGTCAGTAAAGAGATTATTCAATTAAACTAAATTTTTCAGGTATTTTTTCCAGTAGTTACCATTGTTTAGGTCCCGCCTTATTCATACAACCTTTTGTAGCCCTTCTTCCCTTCTTTAGTTAATTTTTATCTTTGGACCTACGGGCTTTACCTTAGTTTCCCCACCCATTACAGTCTGCGTGTGTGGGTTTAGTCAGTTCCCTTAACTTTTCTAATGTTAAGTTGAGTGTGTGTGTAGACTGACTGTGTTTACTGTGGTCAGGACTATGTCCAAAGACACTAAGGTTTCGGGATTCAAGAAGTGTGACTCGTGCTGTCAGAAAATGTCTCTGACAGACGGTCACACTTCTTGTGTCTATTGCTTGGGGCCTTTACACCTGCAGGACTCTTGTTCCGTGTGTCACGGGTTTAGTTCAAGAGTCCTGCAGGAGAGGCGTAATAACCTCATCCTAAGGGGCTTGTTAAAGCCCGATGACTCCCCGTCCAAGTCTGGCTCGGGGAAGTCTTCAAAAACTGCCAATCCCTCGGCTCCAGCTTCTGAGTCGAGGGCTGGCATTGTCGAGATGGCTCCGACATCGGTTCCATCCGGATCCGAGGTGGGCAGAGTGGTATCCGCTCCGAAACCAGCATCGGAGCCGACCCCAGCGCGCAAGCACTCTAGATCCCCCTCGTTAGATTCCGTCCGATCGGCTCCGAGATCCCCTCTCCTATCGGAGCGGAGTCATAGGACTCACTCATCTAGGTCATCCAGGCGCTCCGACCACGATATCGAGAGGGTGGTCAGTAGGCTCATAAAATCTCAGGCACTAGCCCAAATGCTCCAGAGCCCATCTCACCAGACTGTGGCTCCTTCGGTACCGCTATCGATTCCTCCTTCTACTCACCTCTCGAGTTCGGAGCCGGAGTTTGTCGGAACCGTAACTTTACCCACATCGGAGCCGATACTCCCACCTTCGGCTCCGGTGTCGTTGGCTCTGACCTTTTCATTGGTTCCGTCCGTGGAGAGGTCCGGGTGCCGGGACTCCATTGTCGGCTCCGAGGGGGCGAGTGGCATCGGACCCTTGTCCGACCCCGCTCTCCCTCTCGGAGCTTTGCTCTGGCTAGCTTGGCCCCGACATCATTCTCGGAGCCTTCTCTGTCGGTGCTGGGGGTGGTTCTGGTCTCTTCGGGGCCGGGACTGCCTTTGGTATCTGATAGGGGAGCCTTCGAGGTGATGAGCGTGCTGGACCCAGTGTTCACTCCAAGATTAAGTTCTGCAGCTCCTCCCTCTACAGTGCCTGTTACGATCTCTGGCCATCCTCCTACATCTGACAGCAGAGATCCAAAGCGTAGGGTACCCACCTTGGGTGTCTCCTCCTCTTCTGAGGGCTGCCCTGAAGTTTCAGAGGAACCCCCTAGGAAAAGAAAGTTCAAGAGGAAGCAAATAGACTCCCCCGAGTCTGTCATGTCAGACACCGACTTGGATGAGTCGGTAGGTTCCCCCAGATCCCCCTCTGAGGATGTCTCTTTTTCAGACATCCTAGAGATCCTAAAACAGCGGGGAAATTGGTCCACACTCAAACCTTCTGAGGACGAGTCGGTTTACCTTGACGCTTTTGGATCTTGCCCTTCCACCTCCTGGGTGTCTCCCCCTTTTGACCCACTAATGGAGGTAGTGGCTAGAAAGGCATGGGCAGCTCCTGATTCAATGGAACCTACCCCTAGGAGGCCTTCTAAATTTATTTCTGCACCAGAGGACAAATCCTTTCTCACCAAAGGCATTTCAGTTGATGCTATGGTGGTAGCAGCAGCCACTAAGAAGGAATTGGCTGATCCTTCTGTACCTGTTCATCCTCCTAACAAAGAGTCCAGGACCATGGATAGGTACGGCAAGCGGACATTTACTTCAGCGGCCTTTACTATGCGATCGCTGAACTATTTATGTCATTTCACCCGCCTTCAGAGAGACTTCCACAAAGAGCTGGGTGAAACGGTACAGGATCCTTCTGCTGTGGGGTATCAGGACAAGATAAACTCCCAGCTGGCCACCCTGAACTCCATTGTTAACTCCTCCATGCGGCTTATCTCTTACTCAGCCGATGGAGTGAGTAGGGCCGCTGGCACAGGTGTTGCGTTGAGACGTCACGCTTGGATGCGACTCTGTAACTTTGCTGATCCCTTCAAGGTGTCCTTCACCAACACCCCCTTTGATGGTTCAGAATTGTTTGGACCTCAGGTGAAGAATACCCTCACCAGATGCGAGCAAGATGGTAAGACTCTCTCTGCCGTAGGAGTCCATTTTTCCACGCCTTCTAGACCTTATCCTAAGGGACAAAGGGGTGGAAAGATGTGGTTCCGCAAACCACAGTGAGGTGCGTCTGCCGCACGTGGTGAATTTCCCCCTAGAGGCAGAGGGGGGAATAATAACAGTTGCCGCCCCAGGGGCAGAGGGGGTCCACAGAACCAGGGTTCTAGGGAATCCTTCCCTGACCAACCCTTTCAGCATCCCTGAGAAGCTGCCCGACTGTCCGTCTTCGGAGGCAGTCGGGGGAAGATTATCTCTGTACCCGGAAGCCTGGCAATCTCTCTCCCAAGACACATGGGTACAGAAGATCATATCCGAGGGTTACAAAATTCCCTTCACTTCCCCTCCGGTACAACCGCCAAGACCCCTACCAGACGTACCACCCGCACAAAGGGGTCAGGCTCAGCTAGAAATAAAAAAGCTGTTAGAAAAAAGAGTCATCCAGGCAGTCCCAGCAGATCAGCTAGGATCCGGAATCTACTCCAGATTCTTTTTAGTACCAAAAAAGACTGGAGACTGGAGACCCATTTTGGACCTCAGCAGATTGAACAACTCTGTACAAAAGGCAAAATTTCGGATGGTAACACTGCAGTCCATTCTACCCTTTTTGGGAAGAGACAACTGGATGTGCTCCTTAGACCTCCAGGACACGTACTATCATATAAAGATACACAGGCGCTCCAGGAGGTTTCTCCACTTCCGGCTGGGAGCCAGTCATTATCAATTCAGAACCCTGCCCTTTGGTCTCACCACAGCCCCCCCGGGTGTTCACCAAATGCTTGGCAGTGGTCATGGCTCACCTGAGACAAAAAGGATTCCAGGTGTTTCCATATCTAGATGACTGGCTCATTTCCACTACCAGCAAGCAGCATCTTATAATGGCCAGGGATTACACTATTCAACTTTGCAACAGTCTAGGTATTTCTATAAATTTTGCAAAGTCCTCCTTGTTGCCTTGTCAATCTATAAACTTTATAGGCGCTGTATTAAACACCACAGAAATGTCTGCAACATTACCACCTCAGAGAGTGACAGACATAAGGCGGAATGTTCAGTCCCTGTTTCAGCCCAACAGAGTTCAAGTCAAGCTGGTATTGAAAGCGTTAGGCCACATGGCAGCGGCGATTCTTTTACTCCCATTAGCCTGCTTCCACATGAGGCTCCTTCAGTGGATGCTGTTTTCTCAGTGGTCCTTTCAACAGCTACCAATGACTCACAACATTTTGATAACCCCATCTTGCAAGAATCATCTCTCCTGGTGGATGCTTTCCCCTCAGCTTTTTCAGGGCAGACCCTTTGTTCTCCCCCCCAGTTGCCACGGTGACAATGGATGCCTCCCTGATCGGGTGGGGGGGCATTATCAGGGCATCAGAGTCCAGGGCACATGGTAACAATCAGAATGCCACCTGCACATAAATGTCCTGGAGATGAGGGCGGTGCTTTTGACGTTGCAAGCCCTTCAGAGCTCTCTTCCCACGGGGACTATAGCAATTCAAACAGACAATATGTCTGTTGAGAACCCAGAAACGAGGAAACAAACTAGCACGACAAGAGGTCCTGGTCAAAGCAAAGCCCAAAGCACAAAATAATCTTCCTTAACGCAAATTTATTGTGGAAAAACAACAAGCGTTTTCGCTACTCCAAAAGCTTTTGGAGAATTTGCGTTAAGGAAGATTATTTAGACAATATGTCTGTGGTATGGTACATAAACAAGCAGGGCGGAACAAAGTCCTAACCCCTATGTCGGGAAGCACTCAGACTTTGGCAATGGGCGATTTCCTCTCAACGGTTTCTGATAGCAATGCACATCCCCTGGAAGTCCAACGTCATAGCGGACAGATTGAGCAGAACTATCCTCATGCCTCACGAGTGGTCTCTAAATCAAGCGGTAGCAGACAGAATATTTCAGAAGTGGGGCCAGCCTTGCTGCGATCTTTTCACAACTCCTCAAAACAGCAAGTGCCTCGACTTCTGCACACTCTTTCCTCTACCAGGCCATCCCCGCAGAGACACTCTTGTTCACGATTGGCCCCGGGGTCTTCTATATGCCTTTCCTCCCTTACCATTGATCCCACAATTAATTCATAAAGCAACCGCTTTGAGATCCAAAATGATCCTCATTGCCCCATTTTGGCCTCGACAAGTATAGTTTCCATTCCCGCACAGTTACCTACTGGAACAGCATTGGCATCTGGAGCCCCTTCTGGATCTGTTGACCCATCTCACGGGCAAGCTGCATCAGTCTCTTCATTCCCTCAACCTCACAGCTTGGTTGCTCCACTTCCAGCCATAGCCAGGCTTCCCCTTATTTCTCCTCCTGTTCGTGATATCATTCTGGCTTCCCATAAGTCCAATACTAGGAAAACGTATGCAAGTAAATGGAAGCATTTTTCGTACTGGGCTCAAACTAGGTCCTTAGATCCTTTCCATGCACCCCTTCATAAGGTTCTAGACTTTCTGGCGGAGCTCTTTCATTCAGGGTCATCATCGGCCACTATCAGGGTACAATTAACGGCCATTGCTAATTTTCATGTTGGGCTCTCAGAAGCAAATATTATGTCCCACAAACTCTGTAAAGCCTTCCTCAAGGGCATCTTTTTGCTTAGACCTCCAGTTAAAGATCCACCTCCACAATGGGATTTGAATTTAGTTCTAACCTCATTGATGCTGCCTCCTTTTGAACCTGTAGCTTCTTGTTCCCTCGAGCTTCTTTCTTGGAAAACTCTGTTTTTAGTAGCCATAACATCTGCCAGAAGGGTATCGGAACTTCAAGCCTTGTCTGTCCGTCCCCCTTATTTGGCTTTCACAAAGACAGGGTAACTCTTAGAACAAACCCTTCCTTCCTACCGAAAGTGTCCTCAGAAGCAAATCTAAACCACTCCATTGACTTGCCTGTCTTCTTCCCAGAATATGCCAACAGGGCTGAACAGAAATTACATTCATTAGATGTTCATCGCCAACTACAGTATTATCTAGACAGGACAAAACAGCTCAGAAAGTCAGACCAGCTCTTTCTCTCTTATGCTGCAGGAAAGAAAGGGCTTCCGGTATCGAAGGTTACTCTTTCCAGATGACTGACATTTATTATTACCTTTGTCTATGAGTTGAGACACAGGCAACTTCCATCTAGGCCTAAGGCTCATTCAACCAGGACACTATCTACATCAACGGCATTTCAGGCAAGGTTACCACTAGATGCCATATGTGCAGCAGCTACATGGGCTTCCAAACATACCTTTATTGCCCATTACAAACTTGATATAGCCTCCAAAAATAGAGCTGACTTTGGTTCCACTGTACTCAGGAGTCTGTTCCATTGAGCCACCCAAGACTAAGATGCTAGGGACGCTGTCCCATCCAGCAAGAATGAAGGCAAGAATGACAACTTAACATTAAGAAGTTATGTTCTTACCATAACGTTCCATGTTAGTTGTCTTCTTCTCGCCTTCTTTCTTGCGTCCCTCCCTCCTGCCCCCTATCCTGGATAGACTTGAGGTCTCTGAGTCCTTCCATTTCTGGAGATACAACATGTTACGGTTTCCCCGTATCCTTAGTGTTACTAGCAGGGAGCCCGTACTTGTAAATGAGGATTATGATATTATATTTATATTATGTCTTAGCTTCCAAACGAGATCTGGGGAGTTAGCGCATGGTATTGTGGGTTATAGGGCTGCCTCGAGCTGGTAAAAATAGTTCTCGAGTATAGTATAGGCCGAGTCGGAGCCGAGGATCGGCTCCGAACCCATCCAGCAAGAAAGAAGGCGAGAAGAAGACAACTAACATGGAACGTTATGGTAAGAACATAACTTCTTATTATCAGTTCAGAGCCCTGCCCTTTGGTCTCACTACAGCCCCCCGAGTGTTCACCAAATGCATGGCAGTGGTTACGGCTCGTCTGAGGCATCAGGGATTCCAGGTGTTTCAATATCTAGACGACTGGCTCCTCACTGCCACCACCAGGTGTCAACTTCTCCTGTCCAGAGATTACACCATTCATACTTACAAAGGGCTAGGTATCTCCATAAATTTCGAAAAGTCTGCCTTGTCGCCTTGTCAGTCTATTACCTTCATAGGCGCCATCTTGGACACAGTCCAGCTTTCCGCAAAACTAACCGAACAAAGAGTTCTAGATATTCGCAGGCATGTTCACATCCTTCTTCAGAACAACAAAATCCAAGCCAGGTTTGTCCTGAAGGTATTAGGTCTCATGGCGGCAGCCATTACTCTACTTCCCCTAGCTCGCTTTCATATGCGGATCCTTCAATGGATGCTTTTTTTCCAGTGGTCCTTTCAACAACTCCCAATGTCACACAACATTTTAATAACCCTGTCTTGCAAGAAACACCTTTCTTGGTGGATGGTCTCCCCTCAAGTCCTTCAGGACAGATCATTTGTTCCTTCTCCCCCGGTCGCCACGGTGACAACGGATGCCTACCTGATTGGGTGGGGGTGGCATTTTCAGGGCAGGACGGTCCAGGGCACATGGCAACCTTTCAAGTGCCACCTGCACATAAATGTCTTGGAGATGAGAGCAGTACTTTTAGCGTTGCAAGCCCTTCAGGACTCTCTTCCTATCGGGACTATTGCAATTCAGACGGACAATATGTCCGTAGTGTGGTACATCAACAAGCAGGGCGGAACCAAGTCCTATCCCTTGTGTCAAGAGGCTCCCAGACTTTGGCAGTGGGCGATCTCCTCTCAGCGGTTTGTGATAGCAACGCACATCCCCGGGAAGTCCAACATCATAGCGGACAGGTTGAGCAGAGTCATTCTCATGCCACACGAGTGGTCTCTCAAACAAACAGTAGTGGAAGAAATTTTTCAGAGATGGGGTCGACCTTGCTGCGACCTTTTTGCAACATCTCAAAACAGCAAGTGCCACGACTTCTTCACTCTCTTCCCTCTTCCCGGCCACCCCCCCCCAGAGACACTCTAGTCCACGATTGGCCCCTGGGACTTCTGTATGCCTTTCCTCCCATTCCATTACTCACTCAATTGATTCAGAGAGCTACCGCCATAAGAGCCACCATGATCCTCATTTCCTTACTGGCCTCGTCAGATATGGTTTCCGTTCCTGCATCGTTACCTCTTGGGGCAGCCCTGGCATCTGGACCCAGTGCCAGATCTCTTGAGCCACCAGTTGGGACAGCTGCACCACTCCCTCCAATCTCTCAACCTCACAGCTTGGTTGCTCCAATTCCAACCCTAGCCAGGCTTCCCCTTATTTCCCATTCTGTGCGTGACATACTTATAGCTTCCCTAAAGTCATCCACCAGGAGGATTTACTCCAGCAAGTGAAAGCGTTTTTCCTTCTGGGCAGGAGCTAGAAATATAGATCCTTTTACTGCCCCTATCCAATCAGTTCTAGACTTCCTAGCCGAATTGTTTCACTCAGGGTCTTCTTCCTCCACCATCAGAGTGCAGTTAGCGGCTATTTCAAACTTTCATGCAGGCTTTTCGGACTCCAGTATCATGTCCCATAAGCTTTGTAAAACCTTTCTTAAAGGTACCTTTTTGCTTAAACCCCCAATCAGGGACCCCCCACCACAGTGGGACTTAAATTTGGTTCTAACCTCCTTGATTCTTCCTCCCTTTGAACCTGCGGCTTCCTGCTCCCTGAAATTGCTATCTTGGAAAACTCTTTTTCTGGTCGCCATAACATCTGCGCGAAGAGTATCAGAACTTCAGGCCCTTTGCATTCGTCCACCTTATCTAGTTTTCCATAAAGACAG
Organism: Protopterus annectens; assembly: GCF_019279795.1. Classification (NCBI taxonomy): domain Eukaryota; kingdom Metazoa; phylum Chordata; order Ceratodontiformes; family Protopteridae; genus Protopterus; species Protopterus annectens. The sequence continues at coordinate 239,224,987 of NC_056734.1, read as the reverse complement.
GGTGTCCCTCAGGACTAATCCGTCCTTTTTACCCAAGGTTTCTTCTGAAGCAAACCTAAACCAGACTAACGATATTCCAGTTTTCTTCCCCAACTACTCCAACAGAGCAGAACAAAAACTGCATTTTCTGGACGTTCATCGTCAACTCCGTTACTATTTGGATAGAACCAAGCAAGCTACGAAATCTGAGCAGTTCTTCCTATCTTATGCAGCAGGCAGGAAAGGCCTTCCAGTTTCCAAAGTAACTCTTTCTAGATGGCTGGCATCTGTGATCACTTTCATCTATCAGCTCAGACGCCAGAATCTACCGTCAAGGCCCAGGGCTCACTCAACCGGAGCATTAGCCACCTCAATAGCTTTTCAGGCTAGATTACCAATAGATTCCATTTGTGCGGCAGCCACTTGGGCCTCCCCTCATACCTTTATCTCTCATTACAAATTAGACATGGCCTCCCGAAGCCGGGCTAATTTTGGTTCCACCGTTCTCAAGAGTCTGTTCCGATGAGCCACCCAGGGTGAAGGTGCTAGGGACGCGGTCCCATCCAGCAAGAATGAAGGCGAGATTGACAACTTAACATTGAGAAGTTATGTACCTACCATAACGTTCCATGTTAGTTGTCTTCTTCTCGCCTTCTTTCTTGTGTCCCATCCCCCATCCCCCTTGCCTGGACAGACCTAGGATCCTTGGGGATCTTCTTCTTGCCTCAGTTTGCCACCTAGGCTATCCCTTCTGGTAGCTATAGGTCTAGGTGACTTTCGAGTGACGTTTCCTCTCCTTCTTTTGTTGGAGAGCAGAACTGCTATGGTTTCAGCTATCAAACGAGATGTGAGTAGTTAGTGCCTAGCATTGTGGGATATAGGGTAGCATCAAACCGGTATAAATAGCTTTAGTATAGGTCGAGTCGGAGCCGAGGGTTGGCTCTGAACCCATCCAGCAAGAAAGAAGGCGAGAAGAAGACAACTAACATGGAACGTTATGGTAGGTACATAACTTCTCATTTTAGTGCATGCATACTTATTGGCATAATTTTTAGCCTACTTATTTGGGAGCACCTGACATCTGGGACAAGAAAAACTGAAGAAAATGGCGTCGGTTGCATCTTTTATACCCATGGCACACTGACTTCAGGGAAGAGGTGACAGCAACCGATGCCGGACCTAGACTTTGGAATTCAGGCCGATTGCGGGTAGCCTGCCAGCTGGATAACCCAAGTGTAATGACTGCAACAGTGAATACACTCGAACATCTACATTTATGGTAGGTACACAACTGTACTTTTGTTCCACTGCCTCTAAAGCGCCGGATTCTCTGCCCCCTGCTCCTAGGAAGTCTGATAGGTTTTACAGGGTGCCTGAGGATTGTTCCATTTTGTTTAATGTCCTGCTGCTGACCCCTCTGTGGTGTCTCTAGCCTCTGATAAGCCATCCCAATTGCTTCCTTCATCCAAGTTACTGTCTTCTGACAAGGACAGTAGTATCATGGGTAGGATGGGTAAGAAAGTTAATACTTTCTCTACCCTGGCTTTCAAGGCTTTCAGACCCATATTTCTAAGTAAGTTTTGGGTCTTCTTTCTCAGGCCTTTCACGTTCTTTCTGATCGTCCAGAATCTGAGGGTAAATCTTCTGCTCTTTCCTTGCTTGGGGCTTCCTCTCAGGTAGTTTGTCAGTCTATCAAGTATAGTTGTGATGCTGCAGATGCCTCTTCAAGGGCTGCTACTTCTGGCTCAGTTTTGAGGAGATGTTGAAGGCTTTGGCTCCAACCTTTGCCTGATGATATTAACGCTAAGTTGCTGGATGCTCCTCTGGATAATACTCTTTTGTTTGGTGAAGCGGCTGCTGGTTTATTTAAGTCTCTTCAGGACAAGGGGAAGGCTTTACAGGAACTTAAGCATGTCTTTGTTTCTCCTGTGCCTAAATTTCAATGGAATTATCATTCTAAGCCAGCCTTGTTTGTAGGCATTCTCACCTTCCTTCTAAAGGTAAAAAGGGCAGTAAATGGACCCCTCCTGCTAAAGCCACTCAGACTGTAGGGATTCTTAAGCCTTCCTTTCCTGACAGACCAGGTACTGTCTGAATATCCACCCATTCCCAGCCACATTCCTCTGTCTCATCGCCTTTCCCTTCCTGTTTGGCTCTGGATCACCCAGGATTCTTGGGTTTTGTCAATCATTCATCAAGGGTACTTCATGGTCTGGATTTCCCATCCTCCTTTTATGGGGATTCCTCTGCCTCCTTGGGAACAGCTTCCTTTTTTTCCCAGAGGTTCTTTGGGACCTCTTGTCACAGGGTACTATTCACGAAGTGCCTGTGACCAGGGGGAAAGGGTTTTATTCCAGAATGTTTTAGTGCCCAGAAAAGAAGGTAGTTGGAGACCTATTCTGGACCTCTCCCATCTGAGCATTCTGATGGTGTCTGCCTTTCAGATGTTGTCCCTTCAGTCCCTTTTTTCCTCTCTTGCTCCCTCAGGTCTTTCTGGTGTCTCTGGACCTCAAGGATCCTTATCTACATATTTCGATCCTTCCTCTTTACAGGAGAATTTTGCATTTCTTTGTTTTCTTCCTGACTCCTTCTCAAGATCATGTCTTTCTGGGTTGCAGGTTTCAAACAGTGCCAATGCTGATATCCATGCCTCCTCCAAAGGCATTAACTCTCATTTCTTTCTTGCAAACTCTTCTTCCCCTGGCCTCCATTTGAGTCAGGGAGTTTCTGAAAGCTCTGGGGTTCATGGCTTCCACCATTCCAATGCTTCCTCTGGCCAGGCTCCACATGAGGATGTTCCAGTGATTTCTGAAGTCGTTGTGGCTTCAGCACGCGCATCCTCTAGACTTTCCTGTTCCTCTTTTCCCGTGTCTCAAGGTTGAACTTCTGTGGTGGATTCAGCAGAGTCCAGGGCTCCTGTTTCAGCCTCTGCTTCCCTCTCAGGATCTGTTCACAGACACTTCAGATGTGGGTTGGGGAGCAACATTTGCTCCCTGAAGGTTCAGGGAGTGTGGTTGCCTTGTCAGCGGAAGGAGCAGATCACCATCAAAGAGATGAGGGCTTTTCTGCTGGCTCTTCCAGCCTTTCATCCTCTCTTCTCTGCAGGGCCTCTCAAGGTATTCACGGACAATATCACAGTCATGTGGTATATCAACAAACAGGTGGGTACAAGATCCTACCGTCTTTGCTGACTGGCACTTCTGGTATGGGATTTTGCTCTTAAATACTGTGTGACTCTTCAGGCAGTTTGCATTCCTTCAGATCAGAACATTCTTCCAGAGAATGTGAGCAGGTCCTTCACTCAATCCCCCAAATGGATGCTTCACAGGGATGTGTTTCTGGACATTGTTCAACAGTGGAGTAGTCCTCAAGTAGATCTCTTTGCCTCTCCTTTGAACAAACATCTTCCTCTGTTTTCTGCCAGAGTCCCAGGTCCTCTGGTCTGGAAGGTGGATGCCCTCTCATTTTCTTGGAAGGGGATGTTTCTTTATGCATTCCCTCCCCTTCCTCTCATTCTGAGAGTCCTGTTCAAGATTCAATGGGATGCTCCCAAAATATTGTTGGTGACTCCCATTTGGCTGTGACAGCACTGATTCCCTCTACTTCTGCATCTCGCCAGGGGCAATCATCACAAGTTACCTCACAGGGTGGATCTCCTCACACAGTATGAGGGGACTCTCATTCATCCCCACCTGTACACATTTCAACTGACACTGTGGGTGATAGGGTTTTGATTCCTCATAGACATCTTTTTTCAGAGGACATGTTGCAGGCCCTGCAGGAGGCCTGGAAACCTATTACTAGGAAATCCTACTTATCTAAATAAAAGAGGTTTTCTATTTGGAGTATTTCTCGTGACCTGGACCCACTTTCTGTGGATGTTTCTTTGGTTCTTTCTTATTTGTGTGGGTTGCTCAATGCTGGTTTTGCCTATTCTTCTATTAAGGCCCACCTATCAGCTCTTTCTGCTTGCCTGCCTTTAGCTCCTCCATTAATTTCTAAATTTGAGGCTAAGCAGTTTCTTAAAGGCATCCTTAATATTAGAACTCACAGGAAGCCTTTTCCTCCTCCCTGGGATCTTAATTTTTTTCTGGAAAATTTGACTCAGGCTCCTTTTTATACAAACAACTGTGAAACTGCATGGATGGCAGGTGCAGAGGCTCAAAAGGCAAATCCAAAAGACACAAAAGAAAGCTAGCACCTGCTGGGATGGGACAAAACAAAGTTTATTGAAGTAAAACCACAGTCAACAGACCGGTTTTGGCCCAAAAGCCTTTGCCAATGAATGAAATTAACCATGATAGACCACATAGTATATGCATAACTAAAAGCTATTAATTGGCTGATAAGCCAATAGCAAATCACAAATGATCATTCAAGCCAAGTGAAATTAATCCACTCAATCTCACAATCCATGATTTCTCTTTTTTATTAAGAATATTGTGCCAGCCAGCTTTACAACATCTATTACCCGAATTTTTTTCAATGGTAATAAATTTAAAACTAGCAGAAGGATAAACTATGGTGTGTTTATAAAGTGCATTGGTGAAATGTTTGATGTTCTTCGTGTTTCACTGTTGCAGTCATTACATTTGGGTAATCTGCTGGCAGGTTGCCCTCAGTCGGCCTGAATAACAAAGTCTTGGGTCCTGTGTCAGTTGCTGTCTCCTCTTCCATGACGCCAGGTCGTCAGGGGTATAAAACATGCAACTGATGCCATTTTAATCAGTCTTTCTTGCCGTGCGGTGCCCGAAGCAGAAGCAGTTTGCAAGTGCCGTTCGGCCGACTCCTGAAATTTTCATATTCGAGTTTCAGAACCAAAGTCTTCATAATTAAAGCTAAGTACCTTGTTGGGGAAACTTTTTCTTGCTCCTTACCGATGTCAGTAAAAGTTAATAATTGCATTACTTATGGGAAGCAAATACCTCATAAGGATTTTCATTTGTACTGTATTCCTTGCCTAGGCCCTGATCACAATGTGCCTTGCTGTCGGTTTTCTGCTAAATTTAACCAACAGACTATTAAGCGTCGGTATATTTTTGCTTCAAAATATTTTGGTTCAAGATTAAACTACCCTGAAATGTCGTCGGTTAGCAGTCCGACTACCAGAGTTCACAAAAAACGCAAGGAAAAGGACAGAGGCAGACCGTCGAGGTCCAAAACCGATGACGAAACTTCTCCTAACCCAGTCGCCGGTTCGCCGGTACTCAGTGAGGCGCTTTCGCAGCAGCTGATACCCGCTACTTTTGAGTCGCAGGCCTCTACCGAGATCCATTCGGAGTCCGGTATGCCGCGAGATTCGCAAAGTATTGAACCCGCGGATGTCTCTCCCTTGGATGGGTCCGGAGCCGCTGAGCAGGCACCGGCTTCTGAGGGTGTTTTCAGGCCTCAACATTTTTGCATTAAACCGACGTCAGCAACAAAAACAAGATCAAAAACAACTTCTATGTCTAAAAAGCCGATGCATGAGCCACGTGCTGAGGCCTCTATGCCTAAAAAACAAATTATCAAAACGGCTAAGGATTTAATTACCTTGATCAGGGATTCCCAAACCCCCCCTGCTAAGAGGCCTAGGCAAGGCACTGATTATGAATCTTCAGATCAGGTTTCCATTTATTCTGATTCCTCTTCTGATCAGGAATTTTCTATTCCACCATATGAGGATTCTGATGCAGAGGAATCCATCCCATCTGCATCTCCTCCTGAGGATTACTCTTTTGGAGAGACTTTGCATACTTTAAGGGAACATTTCCACTGGGAGAGTCAGCACTTCCCTGAATCAAAAAAGAGGCTTGGGGATTTCTTTCTTCTTCCTCAGCATAGGCCTTTGGCAATACCTTCTGTATTAGACATTGTTGATGATGTGTTCTCGGAATCAAGCATGGCTCCTGATTCCCTTCCGGCTCCTAGTAAGCCAGGCAGATATTACAGGGTTCCTGACTCCCACAAATTTCTTTTCAAAAATCCTGCTGCTTATCCTGAGACTATTTCTCAGGGTCCCAAGGGTGTTAAGGCTTCTTCAGCCAAAAATCCTACCCCTTCTGATAGAGATTCCAGGGCGCTGGATAGATGGGGTAAGAAGGTTTATACGTCTGCAACCTTGGCAATCAGGGCTTTAAACTGCCAGTTTCATATGCTTAAATATCAACAGCATGTTATGGGCTTACTGAAACAGAAAATTATGTTGATTTCTGATTGTGTGGAAAATAAAGAGTTACAGGATTTATTGCATTCAGCAGAACAGGTTGGAAAGCATACTTTGCAATGTGGTTTTGATTCCTTGAAGGCTTCTTGTAGCGCCGCTGTTACTGGATCTGTGATTACAAGGCATGCCTGGCTCAAGGAGCAAAATCTGCCTGATCATGTTAAAGCTAAATTGTTGGATGCCCCTTTGCAGCATGATACTCTGTTTGGTAATAAGGCAGAAGAGGTTTTAAAGAAAATGGAAGACAAAGCTAAATCCATGCAAACTGTAAAAGATTTCTTGCAAATGGAACCACCCTGGCTCAGTAGGCACTGGCCTACTAAGAATTGGTCCTTTCCTGTGTCCAACAGAGTCACTCAGGGCAAACCCAGGTGCTCAAAAGGCTCCAGATATCAATCACAGGGTTCTTACAGGTCAAAGCAATGGGGTGCCTTCACCTCCAAATCTGGAGGAAACAAAGCACAACTTTACAGTAAGCAGTCTCAATGACTTTCCTCTACCATCTCCAAGCACTTATCTTTTGGCAGCCCCCTTGGGGGGAAAACTAGCACTTCATGCTCAAAATTGGCAGTTAATTACCCAGGACAAGTGGGTATTAAACATAGTATCTCAGGGGTACAGACTTCATCTCCATACTTTGCCAATTCCAAACGGATGGCCAGATCTGCCACAAAACCAGTGGGCAGAGGCCCAGAAACAAGTCGTGTCACTCATGGATATGGGGGCTATTCAACCAGTAACAGAAAAGGAAAAAGGACAAGGATTTTATTTAAGACTTTTCCTGGTACCCAGAAAAGACAATTCATGGCGTCCAATACTGGATATATTGATTTTGAACACGTTCCTGGACATTCCAGAATTCAAAATGCTGACTTTACAACAGCTACTGCCTATGCTAGGCAAGAATGCTTGGTTGGTAACTCTAGACTTAAAAGAAGCATACCTGCATATCCCAATAAGGGAATCATGCAGAAGATACCTCCACTTCAAAGCAGGTTTTTTGCATTACCAGTTCTCTGCACTGCCCTTTGGCTTATCTATCAAAGTGCCTGGCACCAGTAATTGCATTCTGCATACAAAGAAACATTCAAATTTATCCTTATCTGGACGATTGTCTCATTCAGGCAGAGGACAAGAACACTCTTCTTCAACATCTGGCCTTTGTAAAAAGGCTTCTAGCATGCCTAGGGTACACCATAAGCAAAAAGAAATCATGACTGGTACCCTCTCAAATAATTACATTCCCGGGTGCAAACTTGAATACAACTGCCCAGATGGCTTACCTCACGCCAGACAAACAAATGCAATTCACAACATACTTCAAACAAATGGCAACAAAAATCCAGTTATCTGCAAGATATATTCTGCAGGCTTTGGGGTTCATGGCATCCTGCATTCTACTAATTCCATATGCGAGACTGCATATGAGGAAACTTCAATGGTACCTAAAAAGTTTATGTAGTCAACATTGTCACAGCCTGGAAACAATGATTTCTCTCATTCCCTGCCTACAACAGGAGTTTCTTTGGTGGGCAGAGACATGTCACCAAAACATGGGACTGTCATTCACTCTACCCCCTGCCACCCAAACCCTAACTACAGATGCATCAGACTATGCCTGGGGGGCCCACCTGGCAGGGAGATGCATTCAGGGCAAATGGAGCCCAAACCAAATGCATCTGCTTATCAACCAGAAAGAAATGCTAGCTGTTCAGAATGCTCTGACAGCCTTCAAGGACTTACTTCATCCAGGACAACTACTGATAAAGACGGACAACACCACCATTATGTGGTACATAAACAAGCAGGGGGGGGTCCAATTCCTACCCCCTTTGCAGACTAGCCATGGCCTTGTGGAACACAGCCTTGACTTACCAAATACATCTTCAAGCTCAATTCCTGCCAGGAAAGCAAAATACTCTGACAGATGACCTAAGCAGAAATCTTATGGACCCACACGAATGGAAACTGGATCCACAAATCTTCAGCATATTAACACAGAAATGGTGGAGCCCAGACATAGCTCTATTTGCCTCTCCCCAAAACTATCAGTTGGACAAATTCTGCACAAGAACTCATCACCAAAAAGCACAAAAAGCATGGAAAGTGGATACTCTGTCCTTCAGCTGGAAAAACCTATCAGTCTATGCCTTTCCCCCTCTGCCTCTACTCTCTAAGGTCTTACTAAAAGTCAGACAGGAAAAAACAAAAATTATTCTAATTGCTCTGGACTGGCCTCGCCAGCACTGGTACCCGCTTCTAAGGAATATGTCACATCTTCCTCCTCGGTACTTGCCTCAAACACCTCATTTACTGTCTCAGCAGAGCTATCAAATTCTGCACACTCAGCTCCAAACTCTGAATCTTGCAGCATGACTAATCAACTACTTATTCAAACCACAACTCTCAGTAAACATGTGATGGATGTCATTTTGGAAGCCAGAAGATCTAGTACTAGAAAATCTTATGCTGATAAATGGAAGAGATTCTATGCTTGGAACCAAGCACAAGGAATAGACACAGCAAAGCCCAATATTCCTCAGATTTTACAATACTTAACTGAGATGCTTGACAAGGGCCTATCTTTTATTTCAATAAAAGATCCATGCCTCTGCCATCTCAGCTCATTACAACACAGAGCCTCCCCTCTTTTCTCATCTACTGCTTAAACAGTATCTCAGAGGAGCCAAAAACTTAAGGCCTACCAGGAGAACTCCAACTCTTGCATGGGACCTCAATTTTGTGCTGGAAAACTCACCCTGCCTCCTTTTGAACCAGCAGCTACTGCGGATGTAAAATTTCTATCTTGGAAGACAGCTTTTCTTTTGGCAGTCACTTCAGCAAGAAGGGTTTCAGAACTACAGGCTCTCATGGCAGTGGAGCCTTTCATTATATTTTACCTGGACAGGGTGGCCCTCAGGACCAATCTTTCTTTTATGCCTAAAGTGGTATCCAGTGTGGCTCTTAAACAGTCCATTCACCTGCCAACTTTTTTCCCAAATCTGCAGAACAAGGGGGAGCGGATTCTGCATTCATTGGATGTACATAGACAACTAAGATTCTACTTAAACAGGACAAAATCTCTAAGAAAGTCTGAGCAACTACTGGTAGCATTTGCTGCAGGATCAGAGGGGAAGGAAATATCAAAGCAGACTATTTCTAAATGGATAAGCCACTGCATTCGTGTCTGCTATTTGCTCCATGGTAAACCTGTGCCCAAGGGGATCAGATCCTATGGTGGTTGCAGCAGCCACCAAGAGGGAACTGGCTCAGGAAAGTTCCTTGGTCCACCCTCCGAACAAGGAGTCCAGGACAGTAGATCGATTTGGGAAGCGAGTGTATTCTTCAGCGACATTTTCCATCCAAGCACTGAACTATTTGGCACTCATTATATGACTGCAGTGAGACCTAGTCACGGAATTAGCTGAGTCGCCCCCCAGAGTCTTTGTCGCCGGAGGACAAGCTTCTGTTCTCCGTGAAAATGTCAACTCTGAAGTCAGTATCAAACACGTCTATGCACCTCCTTTCACATGCTAAAGAAGGAGCAGCTAGGGCGGCTGGGACTGGCGTGGCTATGAGGCGACACGCTTGGCTCAGACTGTGTCAATTTGCAGACCTCTTCAAGGCGTCTTTCACAAATGCTCCCTTCGATGGTTCTTCTCTTTTTGGGAAGACTGTACGTGATACCCTTGTCCAGAATGAAAAAGATGGGAATACTTTGTCTGCCATCGGAATCCGCTTCTCTAGTCCTCAAAGATCCTTTTCTAGGAATCAGAGAGGGCAAAAGAAGATGTGGTTCTGGAAATCACAGTTTTCTCGGGACTCTCAGGACAACTTGTCCCCTAGAGGCAGAGGGGGTATGACAGAGGCAGAGGGGATCCGAGGAACTTTGGGTCTAGGGAGCCCTTTTCGGACAGGCCCACGCAGCAGCCCTGAGGGGTTGCCCGACTGTCCTACTCTGGAGGCAGTTGGGGGAAGATTATCATTGCACCCAACGGCTTGGGAGTCCATAACTGCAGATCGTTGGATGCTTCAAATAATATCCAGAGGCTACACCATCCCGTTTGTTGCTTCTCCCGTCCAACTAAAGAGCCTCCCAGATGTCCCACCTGCTCAAAGGGAGACAGCAGCACTAGAGATTTCCAAGTTCCTTCACAAACAAGCCATCGAACCAGCCCCCCCCCCCCCGATCAGTCCTGATCAGGTGTTTACTCCAGGTTCTTTTCAGTGCCAAAAAAGACGGGGCAACTCAGGCCCATTTTGGACCTGTCATCCTTAAACCTGGCTGTCGCCAAACAGAAATTTCGGATGGTCACCCTGCAATCAATTCTACCTTATCTTCGAGAATGCGACTGGATGTGCTCGATAGACCTCCAGGATGCTTACTACCATATCAAGATTCGCAGAAGCTCCAGGAGATTCCTTCACTTCTGGCTGGGAGCCAATCATTTCCAGTTCAGAGCCCTACCCTTCGGTCTCACCACAGCCCTCAGGGTGTTTACCAAGGTAATGGCAGTCATAGTGGCTCACCTGAGGCTCCAGGGAATTCAGGTATTCCCTTACCTAGATGATTGGCTCCTCGCTGCTTCCACCAAGCATCTTCTTTGCCAAGCCAGAGAGTTCTTCCTTCATCTTGCAGACTGGCTAGGGATCACTATCAATGTTTCCAAGTCCCTCTTGGACCCAGTGCAGATCTTGGACTTTATCGGGGCATGGCTGGACACCCTTCGACTGAAAGTCTTTCTAACTCCAGACAGGGTCCAGAGTCTACGGGCTCATATATCAATATTTCTTGGCCTCAGGTTACCGAAGGCGGGCGACATTCTCAGAGCCCTGGGCTCTATGGCTGCAGCAATCTTGATCCTCACCTGTGCATGCCTTCACATGCGTGTTCTTCAATGGACTCTAGCCGTACAGTGGTCTTGGCTAGATCTCCCCATGGAATATCCAATTCAAATCAGCAAAGCCTGCAGGGTGCCACTTCTCTGGTGGCTCCAATCCCCGGAGATCACAGCGGGATACCCATTTGTTTCAACCACAGCCCAAGCTACAGTGACCACAGACGCCTCTCTGCTCAGGGGGGGGGGGGGCATTATCTGGGGAGGACGGTCCAAGGCACCTGGTCCCTGATCGAGACCAAATTGCACATCAGTGTTCTGGAGATGAGAGCAGTGCTTTTAGCGTTGCAAGCCTTCCACACTATTCTTCCTCCAGGGATTATTGCAATTCAGTCAGACAACATGTCGGTTGTCTGGTACATCAACAAACAGGGTGGAACCAGATCTTACCCTCTGTGTTGCGAGGCCATGAGAGTGTGGGAGTGGGCGATCTCCACCAGTCGGTTTCTGATTGCAACGCACATCCCGGGATGCTCCAACATTGTAGCGAACAGATTGAGTCGGGCTATTCTAATGCCGTACAAGTGGTTTCTGAAATGGTCAATAGCAGAGGAGATCTTCCTTGCGTGGGGTCAACCTTGCTGCAATATTTTCATATCTCCTTCCAACGCGAAGTGCAATGAGTTCTTCGCTCTGATTCCCTCACCGGGGAATCCCCCCAGAGAAGCTGTAGTCCATGCTTGTCCTCCCAGGTTACTGTATGCTTATCCCCCATTACAACTCATTCCGAAGTTTCTTCAGAAAGCTTGCCCAAGCCACAGTGACCACGGACGCCTCTCAGCACATCAACAAACAGGGTGGAACCAGATCTTACCCGCTGTGTCGTGAGGCCATGAGAGTGTGTATCTCCTTCCAACGCGAAGTGCAATGAGTTCTTCGCTCTGATTTCCTCACCGGGGGATCCCCTCAGAGACGCTGTAGTCCATGCTTGTCCTCCCGGGTTACTGTACGCTTATCCCCCATTACCACTCATTCCGAAGTTTCTTCAGAAAGGTTGCCGACTGGGGTGCAAAGTGATCCTCATTGCCCCTTTCTGGCCTCGTCAAGTGTGGTTCCCCTTCCTCTGGTCTCATGTTCTAGCTCCTCCTTGGGTTCTGGATCCCTGCCCAGATCTTATTTCTCATCCCTCGGGTACTTGTCTGCCCAACCTGGACAGCCTCAAGCTGATGGCTTGGTTGCTCCAGTTTCCTTGATTTCCAGGGCTCCCGGTCTTTCATCTTCAGTAAAATTTATTCTGGTGGTGTCTCATAAGGCTTCCACTAGGAAGATTTACCGCAGTAAATGGAAATGATTCTTTATTTGGGCTTCTCAGAGAAACCTGGATCCATTTACAGCCCCTGTTCCTGCAATGTTGGATTTCTTAGCCAACATTTTTCAGCAAGGGGCTAGTTCCTCCACTGTGAAAGTGCAACTGGCAGCTATTTCATATTTCCACGTCGGCAAGAACATGAATGCCCTGACCTCTTCTAGACTTTGTAAGGCTTTCCTTAAAGCCACCTTTCTTTTGTGTCCTCCAATTAAGGACTCTGTTCCTCCTTAGGACCTTACCTTGGTTCTCCAGGCTTTAGTTGCTCCCCCCTTTGAACCTGCAGCATCAGTAGATTTGAAGTTATTATTCTGGAAGACAGCCTTCCTAGTGGCCATTACATCGGCTAGAAGGGTTTCTGAGATTCAGGCTTTGTCTGCCATGCCCCCTTATTTGATCTTCCATAAGGATGGGGTTTCTCTCTGCACAAATCCTTCTTTTTACCAAAAGTGGCTTCTGAATCAAACATTAATCTGACACCTGCCTGTTTTCTTTTCAAATTTTCAGAACAAGGGTGAGTGTAAACTGCATTTGCTAGATTTTCATAGACAATTTTGTTTTTATTTACCCAGAACAAAGCCCTTCCATAAGTCTGACCAGTTATTTGTGTCCTTTTCTAAACCCTTTCTGGGTAAAGCTCTCTCCAAGGTTTCCTTAGCTAGATGGATTACACTATGTATTTTTCAAATTTACAAAGACAAAATTCTGTCCCCGCCTGGTCCTATTAAAGCTCATTCTACCAGGTCTATGGTGACTTCTGCTGCGTTTTGGTCTAGGGTTTCATTGGATGACATTTGTACGGCAGCAACTTGAGCAAGGTCACATACCTTCATTTCTCATTATAAGTTGGATTTGATCTCTAGAGGGAGAGCATCCTTCGGCTCTGCGGTGCTCAGGAACATCCTTCCATGAGGGCCTCCCAGGAGTTGAGTAGCTGGGGACTCTGTCCCACAGGTTGCAGATAATATGAAGTTAACTACTTCAGATAAAGACGTTATGTACTCACCATAACGCTCCATCTGAGTAGTTACTCTTTATTTTTCTGCAACCTTCCCACCCTCCTTCCCCCGAACCTTCTCATGGTTTATTGTAAGATGAGTTGCTGATTGGTTTGAGTAGTGGCAAACTCGATCTGAGGGAAGGTAGGAGATGATGATGGGTTATGGGTAAAGGGGAGGAGCTTGGAGCAGATGCTTTAAAAGTTGCCTGCTCGGATCAGATATGGATCCGAATACCCACAGGTTGCAGAAAAATTAAGTGTAACTACTCAGATGGAGCGTTATGGTGAGTACGTAACTTCTTTTTCAAGATAAGCCATGGACAAATCAGCTTATATAGGTGCAAAGTAAGCACCCATGGCTGTACCCCTAAGCTGTAGTTAACATTTGCTGTTAAAGTGAAATACATTTTTAGTAAGGACATGTTCTGCCAAACACAGAAGAAAGGTATTAAATCCTGAACTGTATAAAAAAGTTTTATCCAACCAGTACTCCAAGGCACATAACCCTGCCCAATGTAGAATACTGGTATAGAGAGAGACGTTACGTCCAGAATGCGCATTAACCAACCTTGCTCCAATTGTGTATCTGACACAATGTTAAGAAATTCAGTGATATCTTGCAGCCATGCCCTGACACCTTTAGCAGAGGTTTTAAGTATGTAGTCAAATAAGTCGACAATGGTTCAGTGAGAGAACCCATTCCAGATACAATTGGTCTCCCTGGTGGTTTTTTAACATCTTTGTGAATCTTTGGAAGAAGATATAAATACTGTGGTAAAGGATCTTTCACCTTAAGATGGAATAATGTTTTTCTGCAAATAATTCCTTTACTAACTGCAATTTCCAAAAATTCATCAAGCTCCTTTTTAAATTTGGATGTAGGGTCAGTAGGTATACCTGTATAAAATTTGGCATCCTGCAACTGCCTATCTGCTTCCTTTACATAGTTTGAACGATCCATCACAACTAGAGTACCACCCTTATCTGCTTGAATAATAACTGTATTTTTATTATTCCTAAGCGAATTTCAGGTGCGGTCAAGTTGTGAGGGAAAACATTTTTATCCTGATTAGAAACAAAATGCAATTCTTTCAAAGTACATTTTTGGAAAATCTCCACATTTTTATTCATTGGTGGAACAAATGTAGATTTATGAAATCTAAAGCCAGTAACATCAGAGGAACTGCCATCAACGTTATCGTCATGGAAAGTAACATCAGAGGAACTGCCATCAACGTTATCGTCATGGAAATGCAATTTAAGATTTAATAATCTACAGAATGAATACCCACAAAAGTATCCCCAGACACAAAAAAATCCAGATATAAAATTCAGTCTTTTATTGAGTAACATTTATCCCAGGATTCAGCTATGTGTAAGAGCTGCTGCAGGCAATATGGCTGCCGTGTGATCCAGGAATAAGCTCCCGGGATGTGCATGAGCGCTTCTGCACTATTCCTGCATGGACACAGACCCTGTATACTAATTACCTCATTTGCTGGTAAAAAGCATGCAATTGAGGTGAATTAGTGATCCAGGAAGCAGGCAGGCATCCATGCAGGAATAGTGTAGACTGCAGAAATATATTCAGCTAGTAGCTGACTACATTTCTGCAAACTACAAAACGGAGGCATGCCAGCTCGTACAAATGCATGTATTAGAAGGGTTAGGCCTGACAAAGGCCAAATATATGGCCATAGACGTGAAAATGAATTTCAAAATTATAAAAATTAACTTTTTATGTTAAGTTGTCTATCTCGCCTTCATTCTTGCTGGATGGGTTCGGAGCCGACCTCGGCTCCGACTCGGCCACTGTAAAAGCTCGAGAGTTGGTTCCACCGGCTCGAGGCTCCCCTTATATCCCACAATGCTAGGCGAGAGTTACCTCAGATCTCGTTTGCCGCTACAGCTATCGAGGTGTTGGTTTTCTACCGGTTCTTGGTAAGTGACTATTCTTGTGAAGTTAGTCTATTAAAACCCCTTTAATTTTAATATTTTTACTTATTTCCCTTAGTTTAGAAAAATTTTTATCCCCTTCTAAAAAATTCCCGTTTTTTTCCCTCAAGAACTTTAAGTTCTTCCCTTGGGCCTACAGGCCTTTTTTCTTTCCCTAGTGGAGTGTGTGTGTTATTTCTTATTTTAAAAACCTAGTTAGTGGTTTATTATAATTTAAACTTGACAGGGTGTAATTAGTGTGTCTGTGTGTGTGTGTGATTACACCTTTAGAGATGTCTAAAGAAGCAAAGGTCTCCGGATTCAAGAAGTGTGATGCGTGCTGTCAGAAAATGTCTCTGACAGACGCTCACACTTCTTGTGTCTACTGTCTGGGACCTTTGCACCTGCAGGACTCCTGTGCTGTGTGCCATGGCTTCAGCCCCAGGGTCCTGCAGGAAAGAAAAAATAAATTAATTTTAAGGGGCTTACTCAAGCCAGAGGATTCCCTTTCTGTATCTACAGGGAAGCCCTCTAAGGCATCTAGGTCTTTGGCTCCGACTACTGAGCCGAGACCTAAGGTTTCTAAACCTATGTCTACATCGGCTCCGGCTGGAGCCGATGACTCTCAGTCCACAGTTTCTGTGGTTCCCTCGGCTCCGGCTGGAGCCGAGGTATTAAATTCCGTGTCGGCTCCGACCAGACCTTGAGCCGACAACTAGGAAGAGGTCCAGGTCACCATCCCTTGGCTCCGTTCATTCGGCTCCAGGATCTCCCCTGCTGTCTGAACGGAGCCAAAGATCTCACTCTTCTAGGTCATCGAGGCTGTCGGATCATGACCTTCAGAGGGTAGTGAGTCGACTTCTTAAGTCCGAGGCACTGGCCCAGATGCTTCAGAGCCCGACTCATCAGTCGATGCCTGCCCCGGTCCATCAATATATTCCTCCTTCGACTCTCTTGAGCTCGGAGCCGGGTCACGTCGGAACCGAGACTGTGATAGCGTCGGAGCCGATACATTTGTCTTCGGCTCCGTCGTCGGCTCCGATTTCTTCCTTGGAAGAATCTCGGCGCTGGACTTCCCTCGTCGGCTCCGAGGGGGTGAGTGGCATCGGACCCTTGTCCGACCCCCCTCTCCCTCTTGGTGCTTGGCTGGTGAGTTCGGCTCCGACATCGACCTCAGAGCCATCACTGTCGGTGCCGAGGGAGGTTCTTAGCTTCTCGGAGCGGGGACCTCTGGCTTTGCCTGACAGGGGTGCATTCGAGGTCATGCGGAGTGTGCTAGAGCCTGGCTCTACTCCACAGTCGGCTCCGTCCGCCCCTCCCTCTACGGTGCCTCAGGTCAAGTCAACTCACTCCCTCATCCCGGACCGCAGAGAGCCAGCTCCTCAGGAACCTCATGTGGGGATTTCATCCTCTTCCGAGGCCTCTCCTGATTTGGCAGAAGAGCCCCCTCGGAAGAGGAAGTGTAAGAGGAAACACATTGACTCACCTGAGTCCATCACGTCTGACACAGATTTAGATGATTCTGAGGGTTCCCCCCGTTCCCCTTCTGAAGATGTCTCATTTGCAGACATTCTAGAGATCCTGAAGCAGAGGGGAAATTGGCCAGCCCTCAACCCTTCGGAGGATGAATCTGTGTATCTTGAGGCGTTTGGCTCTCGCCCTTCCACCTCCTGGGTGTCCCCCTTTGACCCCCTCATGCAGGTGGTTGCTAAGAAGGCATGGACGGCTCCTGATTCAGTGGACCCCACTCCCAGGAGACCCTCCAAGTTCATAACGGCACCAGCAGACAAACAGTTCTTAACAAAAGGAGTTTCTGTGGATGCTATGGTGGTAGCTGCTGCCACTAAGAAGGAGCTAGCTGATCCTTCAGTACCTGTCCATCCACCTAACAAGGAATCTAGGTCCATGGACAGGTACGGAAGTGGATGTTCTCGTCAGCGACATTTACCATGCGTTCGCTGAACTACCTATGCCATTTTACTCGTCTTCAAAGGGACTTGATCAAGGAAGCGAGTGAAATGTTAAATGACCCTACAGCTGCGGGTTTTCAAGATAAGATGAACACGCAGCTGGCTACCCTTAACTCCATAACCAACTCCTCCATGCGTCTTCTTTCTACGCGGCTGATGGAGCGAGTAGAGCCGCAGGGACAGGTGTGGCCTTACGTAGGCATGCCTGGATGCGGCTATGCAATTTTGCGGATCCCTTCAAGACGTCTTTCACTAACTCCCCGTTTGATGGATCATCTCTCTTTGGTCCTCAAGTGAAAGAAACCTTGACTAGGTGCGAAACTGATGGCAAGACCCTTTCTGCCGTCGAGTCCGTTTTCTACTCCTTCTAGGCCTTACCCCAAAGGCCAGAAAGGTGGAAAGATGTGGTTCCGTAAACAATCTCAAGGGACTTCGCCTGACGCACAGAGTCGTTTCCCCACCAGAGGCAGAGGCGGGAATAACAATGGTAGACGTCGCCCTAGGGGCAGGGGGGGTCCGCAGAACCAGGGCAATCGGGAAGCCTTCTCTGACAAGCCCTTTCAGCATCCCTGAGGTGTTGCCCGACTGCCCACCTTCGGAGGCAGTTGGGGGAAGATTGTCACTGTACCCAGAAGCCTGGCTATCCCTGACTCAAGACAAATGGGTACAGTCCGTCATTTCCGAAGGCTATTCTATCCCCTTTCTTCGCATTCCAAACCAGTCAAAAAAATCCCTTCCAGATGTTCCACCCGCTCAAAGGGATCTAGCGGTTTTGGAAATTTCAAAACTGCTTGCAAAAAGAGCAATTCAGCCAGTTCCAGCAGACCAGCAAGGATCCGGAATCTACTCAAGGTTCTTTTTAGTTCCAAAGAAAACAGGGGACTGGAGACCAATTTTGGATCTCAGTATCTTGAACAGATCAGTCAAGAAAACAAGATTTCGGATGGTCACGCTGCAATCCATTCTTCCCCTCTTGGGCAAAGGAAACTGGATGTGCTCTATAGACCTTCAGGATGCGTACTATCACATAAAAATGAACAGACGCTCCAGAAGATTCCTCCGCTTCAGGCTGGGAACCAGTCATTTTCAGTTCAGGGCCCTGCCCTTTGGTCTCACCACTGCCCCGGTGTTTACCAAATGCATGGCAGTGGTAGCTTCTCACCTGAGACGACAAGGATTCCAGGTGTTTCCATATTTGGACGACTGGCTCCTCACAGCTCCCACCAAGCATCTCCTTCTGATGGCCAGGGATTACACTTTTCGCATTTGTCAAAAGCTAGGCATTTCAATAAATTGCGAAAAGTCTGTTTTGTCGCCTTGTCGTGCTATTACTTTCATAGGCGCAAATCTAGACACAGTAGACATGTCTGCGAGACTAACACATCAGAGAATAACAGACATTCACAAACTGGTCTCACTCCTTTTCAACAACAACAGAATCAAAGCCAGGTTAGTTCTGAAAGTGTTAGGAATTATGGCGGCCATACCTCTGCTTCCATTAGCCAGATTCCACATGCGGATCCTTCAATGGATGCTCTTTACTCAATGGTCATACCAGGAACTTCCAATGTCTCACACCATTATGATCACGCAAGTGTGCAAAAATCATCTCATGTGGTGGATGTCTTCCCCTCAGCTCTTGTTGGGAAGACCCTTTGTTCCACCCCCTCCAGTTGCTACTCTGACAACGGATGCCTCCCTGATCGGGTGGGGGGGGGCATTATCAGGGCAGGACGGTCCAGGGCACATGGCAACCAAACGAATGCCACTTGCACATAAATGTTCTGGAGATGAGAGCAGTGCTTTTAGCGTTGCAAGCCCTTCAAGACTCTCTTCCCTTGGGAACGATTGCAATCCAGACAGACAATATGTCTGTAGTGTGGTACATCAACAAACAAGGCGGAACCAGGTCATACCCCGTGTCGAGAAGCACTCAGACTGTGGCAATGGGCGATTTCTTCTCAGCGGTTTCTGATAGCAACGCACATCCCGGGAAGTCCAATCAAATTGCGGACAAGTTGAGCAGAGCTATCCTCATGCCTCACGAGTGGTCTCTGAAAGACTCTGTTGTGAGAGAAATTTTCCTCAAGTGGGGTCAGCCTTGCTGCGATATTTTGCTACTCCCCAAAACAGCAAGTGCAGAGAATATTTCACTCTATTCCCTTTACCAGGCCAACCCAGCAGAGGCGCTCTAATCCAAGTTTGGCCCGGGGACTTCTGTATGCATTTCCTCCCTTCCCACTAATCTCTCAAGTGATACAGAAAGCTATCGCTCAGAAGGCCTCATTGATCCTCATTGCTCCTTACTGGCCTCGACAGGTGTGGTTCCCCTTTCTACATCAATTTCTTTTGAGCGACCGTGGAATCTGGACCTAGTTCCAGATCTTTTGATCCATCAGTCGGGTCAGTTTCATCGCTCCCTCCCTCTCTGAACCTCACTGCTTGGTTCCTCCAGTTCCAACCTTAGCCAGGCTTCCTCAATTATCTCACTCTGTTCGAGATATTTTGATAGCTTCCCATAAATCTTCCACTCGGAAGATTTATTTGAGTAAGTGGAAACGCTTCACATATTGGGCTCAAGAAAGGACATAGATCCTTTCACTGCTTCCATCAATTAGTCCTTGATTTTCTAGCTGAACTCTTCCATGCAGGTTCATCTCCCTCTACTCTTAAAGTTCAATTGGCAGCTATTTCTAACTTTCATGTGGGTATTTCTGAATCTGCCTTAATGTCCCACAAGCTTTGCAAAGCCTTTTTGAAAGGAGTTTTTCTTCTCAGACCTCCTATAAGAAATCCTCCTTCTCCTTGGGACCTAAATTTAGTTCTTGCTTCTTTGATTCTTCCCCTTTCGAACCTGCAGTCTCCTGTTCTTTAAAATTGCTATCATGGAAGACTCTTTTCTGGTAGCTATTACTTCAGCTAGAAGAGTTTCAGAGCTTCAAGCACTCAGCTGTCGACCTCCTTATCTATTGTTTCATAAGGACAGAGTATCCTTACGAACTAACCCATCCTTTTTGCCTAAGGTGGTCTTGACGTCAAATCTAAATCAAAGCATTGACCTCCCTGTCTTTTTTCCAGAATATTCCAATAGGTCTGAACAAAAATTACACTGCCTGGATGTTCATCGTCAATTGAGGTACTACTTGGATAGAACGAAACAATTCAGAAAATCTGATCAGCTGTTTGTCTCCTATGCGGAAAGCAGAAAGGGACTTTCAGTTTCAAAGGTATCATTATCCAGATGGCTAACATCTTTGATTTCCCTTGTATATGAAATTAGACACCAAAACTGCCTAATAAACCTAAGGCCCATTCCACCAGAGCTTTGGCTACTTCTTTAGCCTTCCAAGACAGACTGCCTATTGACACCATTTGTGCAGCGGCTACTTGGGCTACTCCTCACACTTTCATTTCTCATTATAAGTTGGACTTAGCTTCTAGGCATAGAGCTAACTTTGGTTCCACTGTTCTCAGGAGTCTGTTCCGTTAGGCCACCGGGACAAGGTGCTAGGGACGGTCCCATCCAGCAAGAATGAAGGCGAGATAGACAACTTAACATATAGAAGTTATGTTCTTACCATAACGTTCCATGTTAGTTGTCTTCTTCTCACCTTCTTCTTGCGTCCCATCCTCCTTCCCCCTGGCCTGGACAGACCTAGAGGAGTTGTGATTGTGACCTCTCTTTCTACCACCTCTTTCTTAGGCATATGCTGTTATGCATATTTCCTGGTTCAGGATGTAGGTCACCCTTCTTTCTTCCTGTTGTTAGAGGTGGACTCTGTTTAGAGTTATTCTGTTACTATTATAAGCTGGGGTTAGCTTACAAACGAGATCTGAGGTAACTCTCGCCTAGCATTGTGGGATATAAGGGGAGCCTCGAGCCGGTGGAACCAACTCTCGAGCTTTTACAGTGGCCGAGTCGGGGCCGAGGTCGGCTCCGAACCCATCCAGCAAGAAGAAGGCGAGAAGAAGACAACTAACATGGAACGTTATGGTAAGAACATAACTTATATTTTTGTTCGGTGATTTTGGCCGTTTAAGCGCAGGGCAGTGGTGTGCAAACAGGATTGGCCCAAAAATAATAAAAAAAGCTGGAAATAAGCTTTTAAACCAAAATCATAAGTCAGTGGCATGCATAACACAACAAGGCCATGGAGTAGTGGTTGCTAAGGGGGAAGGCTGAGTGTCGGTTTTGTAACCATGCATTAGCAGTCAATCCTATGCAAATGAGGGCATTGATACTGAATCATAGATTTCCCCTCAGTGCTAGCCTGCAGCCAACAGTGTAGGTGCAATAATACCATGGTGTAAGCCTAAGAGCTAGATAACTTCATAGGGGTGTGTCATGCATGCTGTAAGCGTATTGGAGCTCTGTGGCCCATGTTTGCACTTAGCTAAGCACAGCCAAGGAAGGGGTGTGTGTCTGAAGCTACCTAGAAGTATTTACATTGCCTAAACGGATGTGCTTGCTGCGCACCGGGTTTAAAAAAAAAAACAGGAAATAGCAGCTCTGTTCACATCTGAGCACTGGGTTTGTGCTTTGCACCTTGGGACTTAAACAGGAAGGTAATGGGAAGGGAAAAAAACAGCAGTAGGAAGGTAATCAAGGAGAACTAGCATAGCTGGCAGGTGAAACGTATCAGAACCAGCCAATTACACAGGCAGCAGGCCAGCCCAGCCTAAGCACAGTACTATAAACTATGCAGACACCTTTCCCTCTGGGTTTTTCCACAGACTCTACACCACCGGTGTACACAAACAGGGAAATTTTACCTAACAAAAGCAACATAATGATAGGGGCTGCTTTTGCTCTCATAAATCAATATGTGGAAGAGGCTGAGGGTGGTAAGGATGAGAATGCTGATGACCAACCCACAGTGAGGTGAAGGAGAAGAGTGTACAGACCCATTATAACCTACCAGGGGTTACACTGGAGATAGTGGAGCGCTATTAGGGTGGACAGGGACCTTCTACAGCAAATTGTTGAGCTGTGCCGGCCATGCCTCACACACAGAACCAGCAGAAGGGAATCCATCCCAGTGGATACCAAGGTATGTGTAGGCTTAAGAATACTAGCTACAGGTACCTTCCAAAGGCCAAGTGGGGATATCATGGGGATCTCACAGGCATCAGTATCCAGGGTACTCCACCTGTTCCTGAATGCCATGTCAGCACATGCCGGTGAGCACATATATTTCCACAACACCCGTGAGGTGTTGACCACCAATATGCATCTCTTCCACCAAATAGCAGAATACCCTGAGGTAGTGGGTGTATAGACTGCACGCACATACACATCAAAGCCCCAATTGGTGAGCAGGGTAGGGTCCACATCAACCGTAAGGGCTTCCCCTCCATCAACTGCCAGGCCGTGTGCAATGCCCAGGGCATTATAATGAATGTATGTGCTGGCAGCCCTGGAAGCTGTCACGACTCCCACATGTGACATGTGATGCAGCTGTACCAGAGATTTGCCAATGGGGACATCCCATATGGCCACCTAGTTGGGGATGCTGGTTACGCACTGGAGCTGTGACTGATGACACCCATCAGAAATGCACGTACACCCGAACAACATAATGAGACACACGCACAAATCGGTATCATAATATAGCATGTGTTTGGGATGCTCAAGTCATGGTTCCGGTGCCTGGACATATCCTTTGAACAAAGTCAATAAGCTTAGGCTGAACGGTTTTCCAATTCGCTTTATTGAAATAAAATGAAGCGTTTGAAATTTAAAATATGCTTTTCGTCCTAAAACAGTATTCAGATTTCTTCAGACTAACTGACAAACATGTGCGTAATGATAAGAAGTTGTTTAAATAACACATTTTCCCTCCATGAAAATAGTTCATGACGTAATTTCTTAAAGTAAAACTTCTAATAGCACTATTAAAGCAGTGATGGTATCAGTATCACTATTAAAAATACATATGCTTATTTATTAAAATAGAATTAAAAAGTGCTTTACTTATATTATGAAGTTAATATACTGAAAAAATACTAAAAATAATCACAAACTGAATCTTTGTATTATTAATAAAATTTCATCAAAATTTGTTTATATATGATTTTAATTCATCTAAGGAGCTTTACTATGAATAAATTATTTGAATAAATGGATGAGAAAATAATCATCAATTAAATAAATAAATAAATAAATAAATAAATAAATAAATAAATGAATGAATAAATGAATAAAGGTGCGCAGAACTTTAAAGAAAGGCTGCATGTTATGACATATATTCATGAATGGTGATTGAACCATAAAGATAAATTCTCTCTTTGGATTTTTATATATATATATTTAATTTTTAATTTTTAATTATTCATTTTAATTTTAATCTTTGATTTTTATGTGATATCTATATAGATTTTTATTTTATATGTTTTAATAATAAACACCTAATTTTCTATAAAAACTTACATGTTTTTTTGAAAACTTATAATAAAGAATGAGGGCAAAAATTAGGGGATTAAATACAAATTAATTAGTAAGGATGTTTTAAATATATTCTACTTTAATATAGATTATGTATCCAGACTTCGTAATTTTAACAGGCACATAAATGAACATTTTTCATTCAATCCAGGGTTCGTGAAGGCATTAAGTCGGATTTGCCATAATAATTCACTTTTTTTCCAGTAATAGGTTGAATGGTCCCCCTCGAATATCTTGTTTTACTTGATGGATGACTTTAAAACAAAAGTTGTGCTCAGGAAAATCCATGACATGCCTTGCTAGAGTGTTTTCTTCTTTTTGTAGGTTTATACTTCTTAAGTGTTCATACACTCTATCTCTAAACCTACGCTCCGTCTTACCTATGTAAAACGACGGGCAAGCTTGACAATTAGCCACATAAACAACTCCTTTTGAATTGCAATTGTGTTTCCCTCTAGTTTGAATTTTAATTCCATTGATGTTTACTGATGTTCCTGTAATCATGTAGTGGCAGTATGAGCAGTTACCACATTGACCCATTCCTCTCAAAAATGTTGTCGAATCAGCTTGAATGTTTCTCTGGAAAATGTCTTTGAAGTTGGAACCTTTCTTCCATACAATTCTAGGTTGTAGGCCTAATTTAGATGTCAAAAATTGATCTTCATTAAATATATTCAAATTCTTCAAAATAATTGCTTTAATGGTAGCAAAATCCAAATAAAAACTTATAATGCAAGATAAATTATATTTAACAGGATGTAACTGATCATTGATTCTAAGATCAAGCTGGGTTACTTCTACCGATGAAGAATTATGATGTTGTTTCTTTAATATAGGTTTAAAGTAACCATTTAACCTTTTTATATTAACTTCTTCTATTATAGGATGCAAAAATTGGGTTGGGTATTGTCTACTAAGGAACATATGTTTCAATTTCAAACATTCCTGATCAAAGTTCTCATCTCTAGTGACCATTCGTGCAGCTCGAACAAACTGGCCTTTGACTACGGATTTTTTCTGATGTAAAGGATGTGCACTATGAAAATGCAAAAATTTATTTGAATAAGTTGGTTTCTGAATATATCCGCTTCATAAGCCTGTTGTGATCTGTTCTTGGTTAATTTTACATCCAAATATGTTATAACATCTTTATTGAATGTATAAGTGAAACGCAGAAAATCAGTATTATCATTAAACATTTCTACAATTTCAGCTGCTTGATTTTCATCTCCTCGAAATATAATTATGATGTTGTCTATAAATCTAGCATGGAAAGTTATGATGCCTTTAAGTAAATCATTATTAAATACATGATTTCTCTCCCAATAACACATTACTAGATTCGCGTAGCTGGATCCACATGAGGAGCCCATTGCTACTCCCTTCTTCTGCCTATAAAATTTATTTTCGAAGAGAATGAAATTATAAGACAAAATTATGTCTAATATTTCTCCTACTAGAGATATTTCACTTGATTCTGCGTTTTTTTGCCGTATATTTTCTTGTACCCAATCTATACCCAATTGGTGAGGTATACTGGAATAGAGTTCTTTCACATCCACTGTTAAAAAATTATTATCTTCCTGGTAGGTGGTGTTATTTATTTTATTCAAAAAGTCCCATGAATCTTTTAATATCCACTCATCTAAAGAAACATATTTCTTTAAGATCCCATCCACATATTTTGCACAAGCATATGTGGAGGATCTTCTCCCATCCACTATTGGTCTAAATGGTGGGTTGTTAGTGTCTTTATGGATTTTAGGGACTCCAAAAATTGTTGGTACTTTAGGGGCATCCATCAACAAATAGTTAAATTCTTGTGAATCAATTCTTGCCTCAATGAGTAATTCATTAAAATAACTTCTAATAAATTGATTAGAGCAATTATATTCGCTCAGGGATGAATGCTCATATGAATCCATACTCAAGATGTCTTTGATTTTGTTATTGTAGTCCAATCTATCCATAATTACTAATCCGCCCCCCTTGTCCGGATTCATAATTCTGACATCAGTTGATATAAGGAGCTGGATATTATCTCTCTCATCTTTAGATAAATTATATATGTGATTTCTGCTTTTTTGGTCCAATTGTCTTAAATCAATCTCACACATTTTTTCAAAAGTGTGAATTGTAGGATGTAAGGGGGGATTATAGCAACTGGCCACTCTTAGGGAATTATCCGTCTCATTAGATTCTCCCAATAATTGTTTTAAATTTAATTTTCTTACAAAAAACTTAATATCACAGATAGTTTGTGCTAGATTCATCTTATGAGATGGAACAAAAGTTGATCCTTTTGCTAAAATATTAGCCATATCTTCTGTCACAACGAATGAAGAAAAATTGTAAATGAAAAAAATCTTGTTGTGTATTTTTTACTGTTGTCATTGAATTTGATTCGTTATGATATATCATCTCTTGTGGTTGTGGTTCTTCCTCCTGTTCCATTGTTTCCTCTGGTTCCGTCGTTGAAAACCCTGACCCCCATAGGAAGTAGATGCCTGTTGGTTACATCCTTGTTCATTAGTGTTTCCATTATTGTTATTGTTATTATTTCATTCTTTTATTCTATCACTTCTCCTTAAACTATCTTCTTGTGTATTATTTACATTATTATTGCTATACGATGTAGATGGATGCAAATTAGCTGATGTTGTAACTACATCGGCTTCATCATTTATATGTAAAATTTCTCCATTGTTAGGATTTTGATTATTAAGTTCAATCTGCATCTTTGATGGCATGGGAAAAGCTGTTCCTGCTTTGTATTGTGCTTGATCCCTCTGTAATTTCTTGATTTTAGTTATTTTTATTTTTTGTAAATGTTGTTCAATGCTCAGAAAAACACGTTGGTAATCGTATTTATATCTAGTGAAATCAATGTGTTCATTAATTTGTTTATCTATTATTTCAATCTCCGATTGCAGGTCTCACATCATTATTGTGTAATGTTTAATCATGACTTGTAATAATTGCAACCCATGCTGGTTGAATAAATTAGTTAAATCCTGATGAAATGTTGATCCAGGTATGAGGCCTGTGGGATATCTCCAAGTCCTGAGGCCTTTTTGGACAATTTCATATTTAAGACATTCCTGAAAGTATTGGATCTCTAAATTGAGTTTTTTATATTTCAACATTTTGGAATCTAAAAGGGACAATAAGTCGGCGAGTGATTTCTCCAAATTATTGTCTTGAAGCATATTATTGTTGGTTCTACTTTCTTCCCATAAACCTATAGGTGCCAATAACCAATCTTGTAAATTTAAAACTGATGTATTTAAAACTGGTGTACCATTCTGTTGTATTGCAATTGGGCATCTGTTGGTAATTATAGGCTCATTTCTTTCTTGTGTTATCCGGTGCTCATTCAAGTTGTTTTGACTAGGAACCGTCTCAGTTCCTCTGATGACTGGTCCTTGTTCTGATAAATTAACTGCACCAATGAGTTGATTTACATTAATATGAGCTGTCCATTGACCTGGTGTGATATTATCCTTCTCCGTTTGTTCAACAGCATGAGGCAATGGTTCTCTCTGCTCCCCTTGCGACTGTTGCCTTAACATTGTAGTGACCATTCGGTCCTGATGTTTACGTTTTTGTTGTTCTGCCATCACCGCTTCCAACTTCTCATTCGTGTGATCCAACTTTTGAGAGAGAAGTTGTATTAATGCAGTCAAATCTTGCATAGTTCCGCTCCCATTACCTTGTGTGTCTCTAAAAATAGATGGCGTATTTTCAAGCGAATTGTTGTCAGGCGTGGAGTTTGCCATAGCGGTTAACAAACGTAAATCCAACTACTACAAAAACACAAACTTTGAACAAAGTCAAAACGCTTAGGATGAATGCTTTTCCAATTCGCTTTATTGAAATAAAATGAAGTGTTTGAAATTTAAAATACGCTTTTCGTCCTAAAGCAGTATTTGGACTTCTTCAGACTAACTGACAAACATCTGCGTAATGATAAGAAGTTGTTTAAATAACACATTTTCATGCCATGAAAATAGTTCATGACATAATTTCGTGAAGTAAAACTTCTAATAGCACTATTAAAGCAGTGATGGTATCAGTATCACTATTAAAAATACATACGTTTATTTATTAAAATACAATTAAAAAGTGCTTTACTTATATTATGAATTTATTATACTGAAAAAATACTAAAAATAATCACAAACTGAATCTTTGTATTATTAATAAAATTTCATCAAAATTTGTTTATATATGACTTTAATTCATCTAAGGAGCGTTACTATGAATAAATTATTTGAATAAATGGATGAGAAAACAATCATCAATTAAATAAATAAATAAATAAATAAATAAATAAATAAATAATGGTGCGCAGAACTTTAAAGAAAGGCTGCATGTTATGACATATATTCATGAATGGTGATTGAACCGTAAAGATAAATTTTCTCTTTGGATTTTTATATATATATATTTAATTTTTAATTATTAATTTTAATTTTAATCTTTGAATACTTTCAGGAATGTCTTAAATATGAAATTGTCCCAAAAGACCTCAGGACTTGGAGATATCCCACAGGCCTCATACCTGGATCAACATTTCATCAGGATTTAACTAATTTATTCAACCAGCATGGGTTGCAATTATTACAAGTCATGATTAAACATTACACAATAATGATGCGAGACCTGCAATCGGAGATTGAAATAATAGATAAACAAATTAATGAACACATTGATTTCACTAGATATAAATATGATTACCAACATGTTTTTCAGAGCATTGAACAACATTTACAAAAAATAAAAATAACTAAAATCAAGAAATTACAGAGGGATCAAGCACAATACAAAGCAGGAACAGCTTTTCCCATGCCATCAAAGATGCAGATTGAACTTAATAATCAAAATCCTAACAATGGAGAAATGTTACATATAAATGATGAAGCCGATGTAGTTACAACATCAGCTAATTTGCATCCATCTACATCGTATGGCAATAATAATGTAAATAATACACAAGAAGATAGTTTAAGGAGAAGTGATAGAATAAAAGAATGAAATAATAACAATAACAATAATGGAAACACTAATGAACAAGGATGTAACCAACAGGCATCTACTTCCTATGGGGGTCAGGGTTTTCAACGACGGAACCAGAGGAAACAATGGAACAGGAGGAAGAACCACAACCACAAGAGATGATATATCATAACGAATCAAATTCAATGACAATAGTAAAAAATACACAACAAGATTTTTTTCATTTACAATTTTTCTTCATTCGTTGTGACAGAAGATATGGCTAATATTTTAGCAAAAGGATCAACTTTGTACCATCTCATAAGATGAATCTAGCACAAACTATCTGTGATATTAAGTTTTTTGTAAGAAAATTAAATTTAAAACAATTATTGGGAGAATCTAATGAGACAGATAATTCCCTAAGAGTGGCCAGTTGCTATAATCCCCCCTTACATCCTACAATTCACACTTTTGAAAAAATGTGTGAGATTGATTTAAGACAATTGGACCAAAAAAGCAGAAATCACATATATAATTTATCTAAAGATGAGAGAGATAATATCCAGCTCCTTATATCAACTGATGTCAGAATTATGAATCCGGATAAGGGGGGCGGATTAGTAATTATGGATAGATTGGACTACAGTAACAAAATCAAAGACATCTTGAGTATGGATTCATATGAGCATTCATCCCTGAGCGAATATAATAGCTCTAATCAATTTATTAGAAGTTATTTTAATGAATTACTCATTGAGGCAAAAATTGATTCACAAGAATTTAACTATTTGTTGATGGATGCCCCTAAAGTACCAACAATTTTTGGAGTCCCTAAAATCCATAAAGACACTAACAACCCACCATTTAGACCAATAGTGGATAGGAGAAGATCCTCCACATATGCTTATGCAAAATATGTGGATGGGATCTTAAAGAAATATGTTTCTTTAGATGAGTGGATATTAAAAGATTCATGGGACTTTTTGAATAAAATAAATAACACCACCTACCAGGAAGATAATTTTTTAACAGTGGATGTGAAAGAACTCTATTCCAGTATACCTCACCAATTGGGTGTAGATTGGGTACAAGAAAATATACGGCAAAAAAATGCAGAATCAAGTGAAATATCTCTAGTAGGAGAATTATTAGACATAATTTTGTCTTATAATTTCATTCTCTTCGAAAATAAATTTTATAGGCAGAAGAAGGGAGTAGCAATGGGCTCCCCATGTGGATCCAGCTACGCGAATCTAGTAATGTCTTATTGGGAGAGAAATCATGTATTTAATAATGATTTACTTAAAGGCATCATAACTTTCTATGCTAGATTTATAGACGACATCATAATTATATTTCGAGGAGATGAAAATCAAGCAGCTGAAATTGTAGAAATGTTTAATGATAATACTGATTTTCTGCGTTTCACTTATACATTCAGTAAATATGTTATAACATATTTGGATGTAAAATTAACCAAGAACAGATCACAGCAGGCTTATGAAGCGGATATATTCAGAAAACCAACTTATTCAAATAAATTTTTGCATTTTCATAGTGCACATCCTTTACATCAGAAAAAATCCGTAGTCAAAGGCCAGTTTGTTCGAGCTGCACGAATGATCACTAGAGATGAGAACTTTGATCAGGAATGTTTGAAATTGAAACATATGTTCCTTAATGGACAATGCCCAACCAAATTTTTGGATCCTATAATAGAAGAAGTTAATATAAAAAGGTTAAATGGTTACTTTAAAACTATATTAAAGAAACAACATCATAATTCTTCATTGGTAGAAGTAACCCAGCTTGATCTTAGAATCAATGATCAGTTACATCCTGTTAAATATAATTTAGCTTGCATTATAAGTTTTTCTTTGGATTTTGCTACTATTAAAGCAATTATTTTGAAGAATTGGAATATATTTAATGAAGATCAATTTGACATCTAAATTAGGCCTACAACCTAGAATTGTATGGAGGAAAGGTTCCAACTTCAAAGACATTTTCCAGAGAAACATTCAAGCTGATTCGACAACATTTTTGAGAGGAATGGGTCAATGTGGTAACTGCTCATACTGCCACTACATGATTACAGGAACATCAGTAAACATCAATGGAATTAAAATTCAAACTAGAGGGAAACACAATCGCAATTCAAAAGGAGTTGTTTATGTGGCTAATTGTCAAGCTTGCCCGTCGTTTTACATAGGTAAGATGGAGCGTAGGTTGAGAGATAGAGTGTATGAACACTTAAGAAGTATAAACCTACAAAAAGAAGAAAATGCTCTAGCAAGGCATGTCATGGATTTTCCTGAACACAACTTTTGTTTTAAAGTCATCCATCAAGTAAAACAAGATATTCGAGGGGAACCATTCAACCTATTACTGATAAAAAGTGAATTATTATGGCAAATCCGACTTAATGCCTTTACGAACCCTGGATTGAATGAAAAATGTTCATTGATGTGCCTGTTAAAATTACGAAGTCTGGATAGATAATCTATATTAAAGTAGAATATATTTAAAACATCCTTACTAATTAATTTGTATTTAATCCCCTAATTTTAGCCCTCATTCTTTATTATAAGTTTTCAACAAAAACATGTAAGTTTTTATAGAAAATTAAGTGTTTATTATTAAAAAATATAAAATAAAAATCTATATAGATATCACATAAAAATCAAAGATTAAAATTAATAATTAAAAATTAAAAATGAAATATATATATATATATATATATATATATATATATATATATATATATATATATATATATAAATCCAAAGAGAGAATTTATCTATTTATCTTTATGGTTCAATCACCTTTCATGAATATATGTCATAACATTCAGCCTTTCTTTAAAGTTCTGTGCACCTTTATTCATTTATTTATTTATTTATTTATTTAATTGATGATTATTTTCTCATCCATTTATTCAAATAATTTATTCATAGTAACGCTCCTTAGATGAATTAAAATCATATATAAACAAATGTTTATGAAATTTTATTAATAATACAAAGATTCAGTTTGTGATTATTTTTAGTATTTTTTCAGTATATTAAATTCATAATATAAGTAAAGCACTTTTTTACTGTATTTTAATAAATAAACGTATGTATTTTTAATAGTGATACTGATGCCATCACTGCTTTAATAGTGGTATTAGACGTTTTACTTTAAGAAATTACGTCATGAACTATTTTCATGGCACAAAAATGTGTTATTTAAACAACTTCTTATCATTACGCAGATGTTTGCCAGTTAGTCTGAAGAAGTCCGAATACTGTTTTAGGACGAAAAACGTATTTTAAATTTCAAACGCTTCATTTTATTTCAATAAAGCGAATTGGAAAAGCGTTCAGCCTAAGCGGATTGACTTTGTTCAAAGTTCGTGTTTTTGTAGTGCCTGGACATATCCGGTGGAGCCTTTCAGTACGTAGCTACATGTAACCATATTGTCATTGTATGTGCCATTCTACACAATATGATCCTGTGGAAACAACTGCAGCAGGAACAGCACGGGGCAGGGCTACACAGTCCCTCACCATTGCCAAGGCCAGCGCAGGCACAGAGTGACTCGGAGGAACAACCTGAGCCAACCCCTATAGGCAGAAGGAGGCGTGCCCACTATGCCCAGGCTTTGGCAAAGAGGCAACGCATAGCACATACACTGATATGTTAGGAACCCAGGGAATGACACCTCTCTCTGACTCTCACATACAGTAAAAGGGATGCCAAACATGACACTACCTGTGCTTAGCCATGTATAGGGAGTGTACTATGTGCATCCAACATAGTCAGCCCTCCAGCACCATCCTCAATACTGGCACAGCCACAAGGTAAGTCACTCTCACTATCAATTGCTGAATGGAGTAGTATGTTCTGCTACTTGTATCTATGGTATGTATGTGAGCATGCAAGAGAATTGGGTGGCAGAATGGGATGGCAGCAAATAGACACCTATATGGGCAGCATGAAATCCATAACAAATACTGATATCAACATAGTAGGCAGTACTAGATAAGGTGAGAAATCCCACTGCAGGAAATGTGTTGGGCAAAATGTGTGTCCATAGGACACACACATGCATGTAGATGACCACAAAGAAAGGTTGTGCTAAGGCCTCTGATTGATGGCAATGGAGAACAACCCCCTCCAGACCTACACAGACAGACTACAATAGGTCAGGCAGTGGGATGTTAGTTCTGAAGGATAAGAAGTCTGAAACTGAAAATGTAGGTCAGTAAAACTTAAGATCTATGCTACACTGATATGCTTCTAGTTTGCATGATAGCTCAGTATACAGAATGAAGTGGAAGCCAACAGAGTACCTGAAATTCCAGTACAGTCATAGCAAATGTTTACAGTTATCAGGTGTGTCCCCCCCCAAATCCTATGTAGAAATTTAGTAACATGTATGTGTGGGTATAATAACAGTGGAGCACAGATTGCTTGAGCTGGCCAAATTAGCAGGATAGAGTGTTGCACATGTACAATATGCAGGGCTCTGTGTGTTAGGTTGTTGTGTGTTGTATTTTGTGTGAAAGTGGTCAACATGTAGGCATGGAGGGTTGTGTCCTGGTGGTCAGTGGCCAGTACTGTTGATGACAGGGCCAAGTTCTAACACCTGCAGTGCCAAACACAATCCATCACAGCAAGACCCAGTCCAGCAGTAATCCATACTAATTGTTCGGATGTAATATCTTTCGCCATCTGAAAGATGGACATGGCATGAATATGGGCCCAGGCATACACACAGTACACAGGTGGAAGTACCCTAGATAGAGAGTGTATAAAATGTTACTGTCAAATGGACACATCTTTGGAATTGTACGTACAGGTTAGCAGCACATTAGTTGTCTGTGTAGTATGGAATACTGATGTAGTCTGACCAAACACTGGCAGATGACAAAAGGCACAGTTATTAAGTACTGAGAAACTTCTGATGTCCCCGCACAATCCAGCATAAGGGGAATGCCCCACATATATCTGTGAGTCAGCTGCAAGTAGCTTCCATAGCACTCATGCACTCAGCTAACCCCACCATCAGCCACAGGTTCCTCACAGGTCATATCCCTGCTGTTGGGAATGAGTACAATATGACCCCACTTCTGTGTGGGAATACCCACAGATTGCAGCATGCTGAAGAGGTGTCCCATGCAGGTGTGTCCCTAGCTGTAAGCAGCACCCTGCCAGCATCCACACCAATGGATTAACAAGGACAGAAACTATTGCCAGTAGTAACACCTTGCACACCTACCCTGTCATCCAGGGGGATACTGTGGCTTGCAGCCTGGGACTGTAGGAGTGACAGAATGCACTGGCCTGCTACAGATGGCGTGCATCACTACCAAATGCCCTACAGTCCTCTGTCAAAGGCCTGTGTCTCACCTGTACTGCCAGTGTATGTTATGTCATGGATTCCCAAATAAATACATAACACAGTCCACAGAACACAAATGCAAGGCCATGTCAAGAAATCTCAGTAGCATTTCCACCATGTCCTACTGCATGAACTGTAGACCAACCCCTAAATACTGCTGGGATGAAGTGACAACTAAAGAGATACTTATCAGATATCACTTGCATAATGTTAGGAAGAGGATAGAATAACAGAGGGGGTAGAAGCATGGACGCCATGGAATGTGGGAAGTCTGAAACTCTGATTTGTGCCCATACTATCCCTCCCTGCAAACACATGAATGGGTGGCTACAAACCTGCTCATAAACCACAATGTGAAGGAGTAATGACTAGATATGTGAGCCCTGCCTCTGGATAACCTGTATGAATCTGTACAGCTGAGAGGTATGGCCACAGCAGGATATGACCATTCTGTCATGTCGATAGATGTGCAAGCATGGGATCCTTTGCCACCACAGAACCAAGGTGCTGGACCATTTACACAGATCAGCAAGTGTCTGCAGCTCCTCCTCCAGAATGGCATGATTGTGCAAGAGTATGTAGGCTGCAGACCACAATACCGGACACAGCTTAATTTATCTTGTATTCCCCAGGAAATTACTGTGAGCAAATACGTATGTCTGCCAGTAGCTGATGACATAATACATCACAGTGTAAAACAGTACATATGTCTAAATATCTCTGCTGACACCAAAACCATGTAGCAGAAGCAGCACAGACACAATTAGTTACAGTATCCCACTATCCTTTGCCCATTGTGACTCCATATTGTCAACCTGTCTACAGATATTATGCAGAAATAGGTTGCTAGCTGCAGGTGTAGAACATAAATGCCTGCACTGGAGTACAACCTTCCTGGAATGGATTCACACATTCAACACAGAAGGTCATACTGGGCATGCTCCCACACTTACAGAAATGAAGCCCATGTCTGGCAGTCTTCGCAGAAGTCTGTGCACACACTCCACATTGCACAGCAGTCATGCTTTGCACACACAGCGGATGGGAATACACACATATATCCAAGGACAACACACTATAATAGGTCAAACATACACAAACAGAGATGCGGTGAAGAGAGAGACAGACAGTGACAAAGAGCTTCCCATCATGAGGCCTGTTCCACCCACCACACATCCAGTTGGCCAATATCACATGATGTGCCAATGTCTATCATTGTAGACATTTGCTTCTGGTAGCCCTCAGCACTATAGAGTCTGTGGTGCTTGTTTTAACTGTGTAACATGACAGTACAAGTCATTATTCATCTAGCAGTTGTATACACAGTCCTGTCAAATATAAAGTTGTGTGTGACTGAGTGTTGTGTATGTGTTTCCAGAGGAATGGTTTATGACCCATTCACACACACTGCACTCCCCATTGCCCTAGTTTAGCTAGCCTGCTGATGTCAGTCACCTTGAAATACCCCTTTGGACAGAAATCATCCCTATAAGCTCTGTGGCACATACAATAACTGTTTAATGCTATAGTGTGATGTATTAGTTAGGTAGGAGTTCTAATCCCAGACATGGCAACTGTAAAACTCTTTATGTTTGTTTGTTTTGGGTTTAATGATTTTGAGGCCAGTCATAGACACTAAACCTCCCATTCCCCTACTTTAGCAGGGCTGCTGATGTCATTCACCTTGAAATGCACCTTTGGATAAGGGCTAGCCCTATAAGCTCTGTGGTGTGTTCTTTAACTGCGTAATGCTGTAGTGTGATGTACTAGTTAAGTAGGAGTTCTAATCCTGGACATAGCATCTGTGAAACTCTGTGTTTGTGTAGGGATCAATGCTTTTCAGGCCATTCACAGTCACTACGCCTCCCATTGCCCTACTTTAGCAAGCCTGATGATGTCAGTCACCTTGAAATACCTACTTGGACAAGATTCAGCCATGTAAGCTTTGTGGCGCATGCAGTAACTGCGTAATGCTATAGTGTGATGCATGCGATAAACGCGGTACATTATACTAACAATACATATCTAGGTAGGGGGTTGAATCACAATACTGGCAAGTGTGTGTGTGTGTGTGTGTGTGTGTGTGTGTGTGTGTGTGTGTGTGTGTGTGTGTGTGTGTGTGTGTGTGTGTGTCATCAGTATCCTATGTGGAGGTTGTTGTGATTGTGTAATGGCAGGATTCATTGGGGGGGGGCGGGTTTTGCTAATTTATTATATTGAGGACCTACTGTATGTCACAATGCCCACCTTACAAGGACAGCAGATGTCAAACAGCAGAGAGGCTGGTGTAGACAATCCATAGTCCTACATGTGACATTATTGATCAGTGAGCAATATAGGCAACCCTTGTATTACCTAGAGAGCACTCTTAACCCATGCCCCATACACAAACACACTTGGCTAGGCAACAACCACTATATTGGTAGTTCCCTGCGTATTGCCCACAGGTAGTAACCACGGTGTGATTGCAGTGAACTTCATACCTATTGACCACAACACTGCCACTGACATCAGAATGTACTGTGATATGTAACATCTCCTGACTGTGTGTTATACAGCAAGTAAAATGACATGGCACCCTGTTTCATCCCTACAATAGGAAAATAATTGCTTACAGTGGTCCTTTGATATGTTCCCCACTGGACGCCTGCAACAACTGTAGAGTCTGCAAATGTAACCCACAAAGGGAATACCATGCCTTATACACATGCCCTGTATGGACAGATGCCACTAACTCCACTGAATACCTGTATCATGCTATCAATGGAGGTGCAGGCACGACCTCAGTTCCATAGCTAGGTCTCACCACATGAGGTCAGGAATGCCACATCATATGATAATAATCGGTCCACACAACATGCCTCAGAGACCCCTGGCAGACTTCTACATATCATAGAACATCCATGTGGGACATGTGCAGACCCGAGACACTGTCCATGTTATGGAATATAGATCACATACATAGCAAGCATTGCACAGCACTGGCCTCTCGCAGTAGTAACCCAGAAGGTGGATGGTGAATACAATACCCACATGTGTGGGCCAATCCAGGGACTACACCCCTGAGCAACTCTGGAGAACATTGTCATGTGGCCTGATACCAAGGTATTCCTTTTGCCTAGCCTCGTACAGCTTTCTGGCACAGTCAACTACTACATATCTGTGAAGCAATGAACCCATGCATGTCAGTACTCGCAAGTGTGTGTGTGTGTGTGTGTGTGTGTGTGTGTGTGTGTGTGTGTGTGTGTGTGGAGATTAATGATTTTGAAGCCATTCACACTCACTACACCTGTCATATCCCTACTGTAGCATGCCTTCTGATGTCAGTCACCTTGAAATAACCCTTTAGCCATACGGCAGTCTGATAAGCTCTGTGGGATATGTGATAAATGCGTAATACTGTAGTGTAGCAAACTAGTTAGTTAAGAGTTCTAATCCTGACCCTGCCAGCTGTGATAATTTATGTGATTCCTTGACAACTGCTTTTGTGGACAGTCACGTGTAGTATACTTCCCTTATCCCTTCTTTATCATTGTTGCTGATGTAACTCACCTTCAAAGATACCTTTGGACCACGCTCCTACATGTAAGCTCTGTGGCATGTGCATTAACTGCATAACAATGTAATAGCAATACCTAATCAGATAGGGGTTGAAACTCAGTACTGGAAAGTGTGTGTTTGTGTGTGTTATCTGTGTCATGTGTGGGTGTTGGGGTGATTGTGTAATGACAGGGTCCATTGCAGTATGGGTTTTGCAACATTATTTTATTGAGGAGCTACATGTCCCAGTGTCAACATTACAAGGCCAACATTTTCCAAACATTGTAGAGATTCTTGTCAACAATCCTCAGCCATAAATGTGTACAGCCATGTGCAATTACCATGTGACAGTATGGATTAGTACACAATATAGGCAACCGTCATAATGCCCAGATACCACTCTCCAGCCATGGGTCATACACAAACATGCTTGGCTCTTACTCTCCTACTCCCTTCCTTTTTTACTTTGTCTTTGTCTGTCTCTGTCACTCCCTCTCTGGTGGATGTGGAAGAGTACACCTGCTTTGCTTAGGCAGCAGCTTGTGTTTTGCAAGTGATGCTCATGATCAGCTGATGGCCTGTGCACAAGTTATAGTCCCCACTAGCTGACTGCATGTGGAACAGCTGTAGTATCATTCCTATAGCCAAATGGATGGAAACACACTCCTATAACTAAGCACTTCATGTGGGTGTTGGTCCTTTTCCTTCATTGTGAGCAGGACTTCATGTGGGTGTTTGACAAACAGCATCACAGAGGGTAGTTGGATATACCTCTTACAAATACACTGTGGAGACAGGCCAACAAACAGGAGGGGGATGTTCAAGATATGAGGACAGAATGTAAGTATTGCTCTTTTACCTTTGAAGTAATGTTGGTTTAACAGGGTTTGTGTGCCTGTGGCTGTTCTACATGATTTCATATCTGTCATGACAGTGTTATGTGGTTGGGGAAACTGTCACCTGTAGGGCTATCTGCAGACTGGCCAGTGGTTAGAGTCTTTCATGTGTTGTGTTACTCACACATGTCCTATCTTTAGAAATGCAGAAGCATACTCTGAGGATTGCAGTCAGTACATGGTGACAGCCATGTGAGTAACTGACTTCATATCCCTCAGAAGACATATGTCACAACAAACCCTGTTACAACAGTAAATGTATGGGTTTATCCCAGCAACATGTCAATATTGACCCTGTGTTTGTGCCTCCAGCCATGACTCTGTCACCCTTTGTACATATGTCATGCAGTAAGAGGTGCATATGTTCAGTACTTCATTATTTACTGACATCATACCTGAGAACAAGCCAGTGAGATATCAGACTGCTAGACATGTTATGTATAGTAAACCTTATATTTGAGGACAAAGTCTGGACATTCTGTTGTAGTGTGTACAGTAGTGAGGTCTGTGTACTTATGGTGATTGTCGACAGAGTGTGTATTGTTAATATGTACCTTGGCCTGTGTACAGACCGTGGTAGATCTCATTGTTCTTGGTCCTGTTCTATGTGATGTTACAGGCTGCTCCAGTATGTGGTACCCTTTCGGCATACATGTTTGTAGGGCCAGATTGACACACGTCCCATACTACAGTCAAACATTGGAATACACTGTGTATTGGCCCAGTATATGTAGGGTTAGTGTGTGAGTGGCACATATGAAGATGGTGTTGTTCACACAGTCCATATATTGTAATGTTAACTATGCTTACCATATGTGACTGTGGCT
The DNA here is from genome assembly GCF_019279795.1 of Protopterus annectens. Classification (NCBI taxonomy): domain Eukaryota; kingdom Metazoa; phylum Chordata; order Ceratodontiformes; family Protopteridae; genus Protopterus; species Protopterus annectens. The sequence goes on along the minus strand of NC_056734.1, from coordinate 239,185,596 downwards.
GTGTTCATATTGGTTGTGGGTATGCACTTTCACACAGGTGTCTGTTACTCCATGCTGTTACATGCCTGTAGAGCCTGTTGTATTTGCAGGTGCATGCGTATTCCCCATAAGAAATGTAGACCAGTGTTGTGGCAGTCTGCCAGTAGTTTACACAGTGCTTTGTGACATGTCTAGCAGCTCAGTGTATTTACCCAGCGTGATGTTATGTCCAGATGTTTGTCAAATATATAGATGCCGGGCCACCATAACTGTTGTTTATTTCTGACAAAGCAGTGGGATGCTGTACAGATGCTGTACAGATGTATGTCACTAACTAGTGGCTAGTATGTGGGCTTGTGACCTCTGCTCCACTGGTTATTATGTGTCAGGACAGACAGGAGTGTGTGAATGCATAAACTGTGTGAGCTTATCTATTCCAGTATTTTTGTGATATCCCCATTTACATGGCTGTAAACATCCACTTTGTCAGGCTTAGTCCACACGTCTTGCCCTAAGGGGTGCTGTGTATAGCTCTGGACTGACCAGAGTATGTCAGACTGTCCACATTTATTAGTCATATCTCTGCTGTATTCCACAGGATCATTACTGTGATATGTGTGGTACTGTACGATGATGATCTTATGATGTCTGTCAGTAACTGATGACGTACATGTCAATATCATATCTGACTTCCCACACAACATTTCTGTTAAGACAACCCCTGTTACAGTTGCAAAAGTCTACATTTATACCTGCAATACTTTATATGACATCCCTTGCATGAAGAGGTTGTGACTATTGGTGCTGAGGAATGGCTCCACTACATGTTATGGACATATATTATAAATATGTGTGTGTGTGTGTGTGTGTGTGTGTGTGTGTGTGTGTGTGTGTGTGTGTGTGTGTGTATATATATATATATATATATATATATATATATATATATGTATATAGGAGCGCTACAGAATCCTGAAAGCCCAAAAACCTGAAAGTTCAAAATACTGAAAACTCAAAATCCTGAAAGCACACAGGATACCAACACTTACTATATTCCAGCACAAGTACATACAGAAGCATATTACCCTTCAACTATATGCAAGGGGCAAGCACCCCTGCACCCCCAACACCCCCCTGCTACTTAAATATATCAACTCCAAGACTGCACATACACCCCCCACACCCCCTGCTACTTAAATATATCAACTCCAAGATTGCACTTCACTATACTATGTGCAGTCTTGGAGTTGATATATTTAAGTAGCAGGGGGTGTGGGGGGTGCAGGGGTGCTTGCCCCTGCTTATACTTGGAGTATTACAGTAATATAGTTTGTGTTTTATTTGTATCTGTATGTACTTGTGCTGGAATATAGTAAGTGTTGGTATTCTGTGTGTTTTCAGGATTTTGAGTTTTCAGTATTTTGAACTTTCAGGGTTTTGGTCTCAGAATTTTGGTCTTTCAGGATTCTGTAGTGCTCCTGTTTACATATATACAGCTATATATGTATGTGTGTGTGTATATATATATATATATATATATATATATATATATATATATATATATATATATATATATACATACATATACGTATATATACATTCTATATGCATATATTATACATACACACACACACACACACACACACATATATATATATATATATATATATATACAGATAGATCTATATATGACTATATATATAACGCAAAATATAGATGTATAGCAATACATATATATAAATATATGTGTATGTACATATATACATATATCTACATATGTATACATATATATATATATATATATATATATATATATATATATATATATATATATATATATATATATATATATATCCATATCCTTGTTATGTGTAAACATGACTGTTGCATATACCTTCCCAGATGTATCACGCCATATTTATCTGATATGTGTATATGTAGATACAGCAACATACTTGATTCAACACTAATATCACTAACAAGTACTACACAAATGTAGATGTCAGAGCAGTTGTTCACCACTTTTCCATATGTGTACTGACAGATATATTGGAAAAAACAACAAATGGCTTCATAACGGTGGTGGCTTAGTGGTTGACTGGGCTGACTATAGTGTACAGGGACCCCGGTTCAAGACCTGCAAGGTCTGTTTATTTTGTTGCTAGGTAGAAAAAGGACTGTTGGATACAGAGTGGTTAAGGCAGTTTTGACCAGCTTTAAGTGGGTTTGCATGGGTTTGCCTGATGGCAAGCAGTGCCAACATACGGTTAAACGTTTAGGCGCTTACACAGTTTCAGCTTCGCTTACCAGTGCGCAAATCTGCTTAACATTTATATTGCTGCAATGCTGAAACCTGCTAAGCATGGCTCAGTCCTGGTAACCAGTTATCACATTCCAGCCTAATGAAATAGCAGGGTAATGACATCTTTAATAAGTGTATTTAATTTCATGTACATAACATGTGTCTATGTGCTGTCATTACAGTAGCAAGAGGTGTAAGTCTGCTTTCTGGGACACATGAGTATCTATGGTTATATAACACTCTTTTCCATTTGAATGTGTTACATACATGGGCAGTATCCCAGGTTATATGCAGTCACACTGGCATGTAGTGTATCATTACATTACTACTGTTGAGAGTGCTTTCCCATGTAAGAGTAGATTGCAGGTTGTAGTACTGGACCCAAACACCCCTGCATGCAAAGATGAACTCTGAGTCCTCACTTGTCGTGTTCTTGGTGTGTGAGCTGTTTGTCATTAAGTATGTCCTACTGGATATTGATCTGACATGTGGATATTAACTGAAGACTACCGTGTGTATAGGACATGTCATTGAGGGCTGCTGTCATGCAGTAATGGCATACCTATCAGTGTCAGAAGTCTGTCTGTCAACACATTTATCCTAATGCATAACCAGTTGACTAGCTGATGTCTGTCTGTCCTCTGTACAGATGTACAGATGTCAGGTATCCATCTTGGCTGCTTACAGGTAATCTATGCATGAGTGACACTAACATGTCTGCCCAGGTGTGTTATGAATGCCACAGCTAGGAATCCCCACCCTGTTCGCACCACATGCCATGGATACCTCAACTACACTGCCACATTCAGCAGAACATGCTTGGGTACAGGTCTCCAAGACAGACACTGACCATGTTATGTAATACATGTTGCATACATGTCAATTGAAGCACCTCACTGGCCCTCTGCAAGAGGTGACCAGTTGATTAGATGTTGGATTTAACTCTCACCCTGAGGATCACTCCCGTGGCATCTGCTGATGACCTGATGGCAGTTGGCATGATACCACTGTACCCATATTCCCTACTTTTCCCTTCTCTCCATGGGCAATATCCTGGTACACAGTTATGAACACCTGCACCTATGGACCCCAGTACTGACAAATTTGTCAGTGTGCATTACTGAGAATAACAGTGTCTGTGTGTTTGTAAACCTGTAGTTGATAATACCCTGACGCCCTTCACAACCACCGCACCCCCCATTGCCATAGTTAGATATGGCTGCTGCTGTAATGGACATTACATGTACCTTGTTACACTCTTCACCCTGTGGGCTACCTGGAGCTTGCAGTACCAGCACAACACTGTTGTACAAATGGGTGGATAGGCATGGGTTACCCTCTGAGTTCTGACAAGAGTGTGTGTTTTTGTGCAAGTGTGTATATTTGTAGGATACAGCATTCTGAGGCCACATTCTCCTAATACAATACAACTTGCCACACAGTATAATGGATAGTGATGTTGCTGACCATAGGAGAGTCATGATAAAGCATCACCCTACTATCCCTGTGGCATGTGCAGTAGATGCATATCCCTGTAGTAGCACTCTTGAGATAGACAAGGGGTTGTATTGTAGTCCTGGTCAATGTGTGATGGTGGGTATGGCAGAGTATTTTCATGGGTTTCAGTGAGTACAATATCCAGTGTGGCATGTTGGTGCTGGGAATACTGTCTTTACACCATGGTACCCCCAGTACATGTCCCAAGGTCCACTGTATGGGGACCACTGTCACCATCAACCATACAGGTAACCAATTACACTATCCAGCCCAGTGATGCCTGTGCTGTGTGCAACTTATCTGTAACAGAATGGACACAGTGCTAAGGTAGTTAGCACTGATAAACCCAGGTCTCTCAGATGTGTGTATGACTGTTATGTGTTTGTCAGTGTGTATATGAAAGTATGTCACACTATGTATTGTTCATAAACAACCAGTACTTTCCCCATTACCAAACTGTACAAGGCCTGGTGATGTTCTTCACGTAACGTGTAAGCTGGAACACACCTCATCCTGAAAGCTGTGTGGTCTGTGAAATTAAGGCCATACACATTAGTTGCACTATGTACCTAGGTAGGGGTTCTAGTCCCAGTGGTGCCAAGTAAGAGTGTATGTGTATGTGTATGTGAAGGGATCTACTTCAGTTTGCAGAATATACATGTCCCAGGAGGTCATCTATCTGAGAACTGACTGGCAAATGTTTATAAGTCACAGGTATCATCTTGTGGAAATTCATTCCATCAAAATTGGTAGTAAATGTGTAAATGCCCTCTTCCCCACTTTATATCTGTACAGTGATATTGGGGTTGGTATATATAGCTGGGTGTGGATCTTGTGGACACAGCCACCATCATTACAGTTATTGTTGAGTGTATTCCCTCGCTTAGTCAGCTGTAATACTGTACAGTTCTTGTTAACAGGTTAAGTAGTTGTCAATCTGGCTATCAGCAGTTCTACACCACCCCACACCCTCCAAAGGGAAGGGCCGTGCCACCCACACCAGCACACCTGTGTTTAGCAAGTTGAGGATTGCACTACATTGGGGAAGGGGACATATACCCTGCCAGTACCATCGTCAATGACATTAAACTAGCAGACTGATTATTTCCCAATGTGGATTTTGTGCCTATTCTGTCTTGGTGGGATTACATAGACTAAAATGGGTTCCTTGCAAAAGTACATACATCCATGTGTACAGTATTCTCCTTGTATTGCATCAACACCAACGCCTCTATGTGTGTGTGTGTGTGTGTGTGTGTGTGTGTGTGTGTGTGTGTGTGTGTGTGTGTGTGTGTGTGTGTGTGTGTGTTATACACAAACATGTGGTGTGTACCACCCAGTACATTTACAATTGTCCACTGTAGAAGGGCTGCTGACATCAACCACCATGCACTGTGCACTCACCTGTATACACCCCTCAGACCTATCAGGCATGTGGCACATGCAGTAACTGTTATACAGACATGTGACTTGTGTTCAGCTGTGTCCCAGATATGGCACAGTCAAGGTGTCACCATAGTGTCATACCCCTTGTGGAAAACAACAGCAGAGCAACATCCTGCGGACACATAGACACCTACAACACAAACTGAATACATTATGGAGGCCACAATCAGACAGTGTTAATAACAGCTATAATGCATCATGGCTGGACAACTACACATCCTGACATGTAAGCATTACATTTTAGTGCTGAAACATGTTACACAGTATTGCATTGGTACACTGTAGTACAGTCACCCTGTGCATCAGAACCATATTAGCCTGTCCCTGCATCAATGTTATGGATGACAGGGTTGTACTATGCTCAGGGTGTGTTGTGGGTTTGCCAGAGACCTAGGCTGAGCTATTCATTTGACATTATGTGTGTGTTAGGGGGTTTTAGTATTAATTGGGCTGTGCAGATATGGTGTGTGTAGGTATGGGGTTACCCTAGCTGTGTTGGTGATGTGTGTGTGTGTGTGTGTGTGTGTGTGTGTGTGTGCGTGTGTGTATGCATGCTCACAGTTCTGCCATGTGGCTGCCCTATACAGGGGTTTGTTGGACAACTGAACCGTGTCTGGCAGGGTGTGCAGTTCACCATCTCCAGCCACGGACACAAGAACTATGCCTGCCAGGGGTTCCACGAGCACCACCAGGTACCAGCCATGATGTGGTACTCTCCCCTGATGATAACATATGTCCGCTGGATCCAGGTCCCTCTTGGGACCAGCCAGGGCCATGTGCACGTGGCCTGCTATCTTGTGGTGTGGACAGCACCCCCCTGCAGTGCTAGGGCTGGTACTACCACTATGGTAGCGGCTCTGTCTTCTTGCACGTCCACGTCAACCTCCACCTGTTGGTGTTGCTGGCCTATGTCCACACAGCTGTCGCACTACTCCCCCATATACTCAAGCACAGACATTCCACGGTTGAGGATTCCCACCATCTCACCCAACCATCTATCCAGGACCTCTGCAAAATAACGATGGGCACCTGCAAGATCACATATGTTGTCAATAACAGCAGAATGAGTAGTCCTCTGCAGCCTCAGACCCTGCCTGGTATACTGTTCAATACATGCCTGCACCTCCATGACGGCCTGAAACATGCATCTGGTGATACCAGATGTGGCACTTCTGCCAGGGGCATGATGACCAGCAGCCCTCCTACGAGCACCTCTGTAAATCTGCCTGTGTGGTACCTTGCTAGGCATCCAGCTATGGCTGCTGTGTCCAGACACACATGCCATAGACACCACATTGTCCTATCTGATGCCACCACCCGCCAACTGCCCCTCATCTATGGCCACTGGTGATGGGGTATGTATAGGCAATATGACTGTGTGCGGGGATGTGATGGATAACAGTGGGATGTCAAGCGATGGCGCAGCTTCAGCCCCTGACAACCTGCCAGTGCCTCAACACACCTATCATCATTGTCAGTGTCTGTATGGACACTAACATCAGTTTGTCTGCAGGAGGGACCCTGACCCACCTCGCCACCTGTTAGGGGAAAACAATAAACGCACTTTAATACCCGTACGTCATTGCTTAACTGTATAGAGACACACACACACACACACACACACACACACACACACACACACACTTACAGGTGTGGTTGCAGAAAGATCTTACACACAGACCTCTCATTACCCATCTGTCAACATGCATGACATATTGCACTCAACAGCATGCACTGCAGCTATAGTCAATCCCTGTTACCAACATTATACATCTCTGTGATGCATGGGTTGTGTTAGTAGGTGTTGTCCCTTCCCCTGGAACACACTGCACCCATGTACACAGTATTGCTGTGCACCTGTTCAGCACCCTGGCATGTACTGTGCACCATACCTCACAGGTTGCTGAATGGGTATATGTGTGTCAGTTATGTTTGCTCTGCTGCACACAGCCCCTGTGTGTTTGTCCGACACATACCTGGGATGATATGTTGGCAGATGCCAGTAGTGAATGCCTGATGTCTGATTTGTAGATCTCATCATCAGTGGTGCATGTATGACCAATAAAATACAATTAGACTGACAACCTTTAAACCGTACTGTGGCTATGAGGAGTGTACACACCCTTATTGACATGGCACCCTCTTCCCTGATATGCCATGGGGCCACAATACTGCATATGTTAATATTACATGAACATAATATATGACATATGTCTTGTGCAATCAAATGCAGTATCAAGCAAATGTGTTAGTTGTGCAGATGCTGATTGAGATGCATACAATCTGTGGGTGCATAAGTATGCACACCCTCAACATGATGGTTTGTTGCAGCAACTGTTAAGTGTACTACAGCAGTCACTATTCCTGGAAGGGTATACTAGCATGGTCCATCTGAACTTGCTAGTATTTGGTCACTCTGCCCTACAAATGTCCCCCAAGTCTGCAAGATTACAAGGTCAACTCATGTGCACAGCCCTTGGAGGTCACACAGTGCCTTCACTACTGCTGTGGAGTCAGTATTATGTCTGCCACAATTCATGACCTCAACTGTGCGCAGATACAGCCATTCTTAGCGAGCTTTGGATGTCTGCTTCAGTTCACTGTTGTGTTTCAAGATGACATCCCTCCCCATCCTCAGACATTTTGCAGATGCTTGACAACTATGGGCTACACATGAGTGCCATTTTGCAGTGTCCCAAATTCAGAACACCATGTGTACCAGCCTAGCCATGCTAATGAATGGCAAACATACAGGTCTACACTGGTACCAGCAAGGTACAGATGGGGATGGTGGGCCTGAGGTGGAGTGAAGTTTTGCTTGTGCAGCACATGTATCTTAATTGATACTGTCTGTAGGTTTCGAACTTGGTCTTGGTACACCATTACACATTGCAACACATGCCTTTGGGGGACTTTTGATGTTATACATATGCTACCTGTACAGAGCCCTGGCTGATGTTTCCTGTGGAACAACTATCCTATCTGATTACCCTAACCCATGGGCCACACTTATGCAGAGTCCAGGCGATTGTCGACACAGGTACTGCACAGTCAGTACTTGCTAGACATTCCTGCAACTCCCTCAGTGTTGCGGCATGTTACTAGGCAGCCTCCATGACTAGTTTGCAACATGTATCATCATCTGTCTCGGATGGCCATTTGTTTATTTTCTACCGTAATGTTGTCCCATACATCCTTGTCACATACATGACTGTCTGCATTGCTTGCCATTGTATAGGCAATGGTGAGGTAAGGCTACATGTCCCACTCCTGCGTGCTACCTGTTGGTTATGGGATCCATTCTATGGCTTGTAAGATGTGTGCAAGCCACGGCTGCCTCTGTTGCAGGTGAGTGGGCAAATGTGATGGACATACGTCTTGGACAGCAAACCATTTCTTGGTGTGACATTGAGGACCTGTATTTGCTGGAAGTTGCATACTCATGAAGAGTGAATTCTGTCAGTACCTCAAAAGCTGCTTCCACAAAATGTTATTTGGAATGTATGCACACATATGCTTTCAGTGTTTCTTAAGATATGTATTCCCCATATTTGCTGTCCTAATATAGGATTCCATATTACATAGTCATTGCACATGTTAGGACCACATTACAGGTTGTAAGAGTTGTGGAATGTGGTATTGTGATATGCCATTGTGTAGATCTATAACAGTTGTCATTGTAATAGTGGTATATACACTGTTGTAGCACTGTATAAGGGTGATGTTTCAGAGGTGTTCCTGTTGTAAGCTATTTGTCCCACCATTATGTGCACACATCTTGCAATGACAGGTTGTTAGTTATATTGCAGGACTCTTACATACCCTTCAGATATGCCACCATGGTAACCACTGTGATGCAATGCGGTTAACAGCAACATTAAGTGAAAATGTACAGCATGCATTATGGGTAGGTGTGTTAAATGTGTGCATGGCAAATACCATGGCCATAACATGGCTGGTGTATTGGCAAACCTAAACAAACAACACCATACTCACCAGCTACAGGCTGCTGCCCCAGAGGTACACCAGAGGAACCTACATAGTTGTGTGAGAGATGTGATGTCAGTAGCCACACCTGTGGCATTGATACAGGGTGGGAGCAGCATATCCGTACATCAGCAGTACAAACCCACAATACTACCGATTATGCACACCTGTTTATTACTACAATGCAGCAACAGACTATATATATATTTCAGCTCACATATGCATGATTAAACTCTACAGATGCAGATGGATAAGCAACAGTGGTCTACTGATGTGCCCTGGGCCTTAACTGCATGCTCCTTGACCATTGTGTAGGTTGCACCCACCTCCACAATGCTGTCTGCAGAGTCTTGTCTTTGCTGGCAGGGAGGTGCCCCGAGGCTGGCGAGGAGCTCCTCAGCATGTGTCGGGTGGCTGGATGGCATGACCCCCCCCCCTGTGGCTAGCTGGTCCCTCTTAACTGCAACAGCATGCTGATGAGCGTGGAAGAGTAGGTCAGTGCAACAATCTCGGGCCTGCTCACAACTGTGGATCTGAAGTGGTTAACTTCATTTGGTTTGCAACCTGTGGGTATTGGATCTGACCTCGGATCCGAGCCGGCAGCTTTACCTAGCTGAAGATCCGAGCTCCTAGCTCCTCCCCCCTAGCCATAATCCCCTGCAACACATCCCCCATCCTCAGATCTAGTTTGCCACTGCTTACAGCAGCTTCTAGAGATGAGCTCTTGGCGTGGGTGAGAGATTTCAAGTTTATAAAAAACTTTAAAATCACTTTTCTCTTAGGATTTTCTGTGTTGTGTGTGCTTGGTTTAGCCCCCTTTACCATCTAGTATACTTATTTTAACTTTTTTGTGGTAAATTATTTTCAAATTTATTTATCACCCTCCCCCTAATGTGTGAGTGTATAGTGTGATAGCGGAAGGGCCTAAAGCCATTTTTTTCTAAATGCACTGAGTGTGGTCATAAGCTGTCCCCAGCCGATGGCCACACTCAGTACGTTATTTGTCTGGGGGTGGCCCATTTATCTACCAGCTGCCAGGTCTGTGCAGCTTTCAACCCCCGGGCCATCAGGGATAGGAGGAACAAGCTAATCCTGGCGGGATTGTTACCCCCGGATTCTTCTTCTTCCTCTCTCTCTAAGGCACCGGTCGCGGCTGCGACTTGCGTGCCTTCTGATCCCCCTTCCTTGTTGGGGACTCAAACTCCCTCTGTTTCTCAAGGTGAGGGGGACTCTTCTTCCTCTTCTAAGGAGAAGAGGAGAGACAAGGACCGGCATAGGCACAAAAGGCGGGCTGAGTCTCATCCCTCGGCCCCGCCAGCTAGGGTAGCTAGTCCCACTAAGAGGGTCTCTGGTTCTCCTCATTCTCGGCTCTGCTCTCCTTGCTTTTCCCCAGAGCCAGAAGAGGGGTACCAGTCTCCCTCGAGGTCCTCGAGGTGGCCCTCCAGGCCCGCCTCAGCAACCTCCTCCAGGTCTACTAGAAGCTTGACCGACGCTGATTTAGACCGGATGATCCGTCGTTTCTTGCAGGCTCAAATGCAGATGGGGGTGCTCCAAGCCCCCCCCCTCCGGGGGGGAGCTTGGCCCCTTTCTTTACCCCAATCGCTCCTTCTCCGACCCGGTATCGGGTTTCGGAATCTTCGGATCCATGCCATTTCGGACCCGGGGATCCGTCGGCGCCGACAGTCTTGGTTACTTCGATGCCGACTATGCCCTCGAACGTGTCGGATCCTAGCTCTCGGGGCCGAGAGCCGAGCGTCTGATCCGTGGGGGGAACAGTGTCTTCGGCGCCATTTAGGTTGGAGCACACTTCCCTCTTGGGTCCGACTGCTTTGTCTCCGACGCCGATCCCTGCATCGGCGCTGAGGGGGCTGTTCTCGGAGCCAGGGGAGAGTGGTTTACCCTCGGCGTTTGATGTAGTGGAGAGGGTGCTGTTGAGGACTTCCAGATCCCCAGTCTGGGCTATGGATCCATCCGTCACCCCTGCGCATTTGGGCCTGTCCTCCATCATCCGGCCACAGGGACAGCCTGCATCGGCGCTCCAGTTGGTTCCCTTACAGGAACAGGACCCCGTGGGTGAGCCCTCCTCAGATAGCCCACCGAGGAGGTTCCTCACAAACAGAAGTGCAAAAGGAGGCACCTGGACTCCCTTGAGTCCTTGACAGAGGACACAGATTTCGAGGAAGGGGAAGGTTCCCTAAGGTCACCCCCTGAGGATGTCTCCTTTGGAGACATCATGGAAATGTTGTGAATCAGAGGAGGGTGGTCTGCCCAAAAACCTTCCTCAGATGAGTCTGTGTTTCTGGATGCGTTCGATGCAGGCCCATCTACTTCTTGGGTGTGTCCCCCCCCCCCCGGCTGACCCCCTGGTGGACTTAATACCACCAGGGCTTGGAAGGAGCCGGACACCATGGAGCCGATTCCCAAAAGGCCAGACAAGGTACTCAGTCCCCCTTCTGATAGGATGGCTTGGTCTAAAGGTTCTCCAGTGGATGCCATGGTGGTGGCGGCTGCCACCAAGAAGGAACTAGCGCAGGAGAGTTCCTTGGTCCACCCTCCAGATAAGGAATCTTGGACGTTGGACCGCATTGGAAAGCGGATGTTTGCTTTAGCTACCTTCTCTGTGAGGGCGCTGAACTATATGGCGCACATTATCAGACTCCATCGAGACTTGATTAAGGAATTCGCTGGAGTCCCCCGGAGTCCATGGCGGCCGAGGACAAACGCATCTTCTCGACTCGCATGGCCACTCTGAAATCTATTACTAATACATCTATGCGGCTACTCTCCCATGCCACGGAGGGAGTGGCTAGAGCAGCGTAGCAGGCATCACTCTGCAGTGCCATGCCTGGCTCTGCCTTCGCGATTTTGCGGAACCCTTCAAGGTGTCCTTCGCTAATGCTCCCTTTGACAGTTCTACACTCTTTGGCAAGACTGTCCGCGACATGCTGGTCCAAAGCAAAAAGGACGGGAAGATGCTGTCTGCTGTTGGGATCTGCTTCTCTAATTCTCAACGGTCCTTCTCCAGGAACCAGAGGGGACAAAAGAAGATGTGGTTCCAGAAATCACAGCAGTCCCATCCCGCTTCGGACCCCTCATCCTTCAGAGGCAGAGGAGGACAAGGTGGACGCCTGCCCAGAGGCAGAGGGGGGCCGAGGAATCTCGGGTCCCGAGAACCTTTCTCGGAGAGGCCCGCACAACAGCCCTGAGGGCTTACCCGGCTGTTCCTCTCTGGAGGCAGTCGTGGGGCATCTGTCGGAGCACCTCCAAAATTGGGAGTCCATTACTACGGACCGGTGGGTGCTCCGAGTTATATCCAGAGGTTATTCCCTTTCTGAGTCTACCCCCTCCTATGAAACACCTCCCCAATGTCCCACCCGATCAAAAGGATTTGGCAGCTTCGGAAATTTCGAAGCTGTTAGAAAAAAGGGCCATCCAGCCCGTTCCCCCAGGCCTGTCCAGATTGGGAAATTACTCCATGTTCTTTTTAGTGCCAAAAAAGATGGGGGAAAAGAGGACTAAACTAGACCTCTAATCTCTAAACCTGTTCATTCCCAAGGATAACTTCCGGATGGTCACCCTGCAATCTATTCTCCCCTTCCTCCGGGAGAACGACTGGATGTGCTCCATAGACCTCAAGGATGCGTACTACCACATTGTAATGGACAGACGATCCAGGAGGTTCCTCCGCTTTCGGCTGGGAGCCAGTCATTTTCAGTTCAGGGCTCTGCCGTTCGGCCTCACCTCAGCCCCCAGGGTCTTCACCAAAGTCATGGCGGTGGTCGCAGCCCACCTGAGAGTTCAGGGCATTCGGGTCTTTCCGTACCTGGACAACTGGCTCCTCACCGCCTCCACCAGGCATCAGCTCTGCTGGACCAGGGTTATACCCTGGCTTTTACTCAGCATCTAGGTATTACTGTGAACCTTCAAAAATCATTCCTTCATCCTGTGCAGGTTCTGGAATTTATAGGGGCCAAAAAAGATACACGTCACTCCAAGGCTTTTCTAACAACAGACAGGTTGCGCAATTTGTCTCTTCAAGTTTTGGCAATTCTCCAGCCCTCAGCCCAACCTGCGGAATTAGTCCTGAGAGCTTTGGGCTCCATGGCGGCAGCCATCGGTTTGTCACCCTTTGCGCGCCTGAGTATGAGAATCCTACAATGGACTCTTCAGGTCCAATGGTCACTGTTGCTCCACCCCTTGAGCACCCTGATTCCCCTGAGCAGCGTTTGCAAGGACTCCCTTCTCTGGTGGCTGCACTCTCAGGAGCTACGAGAGGGGAGATCGTTCGTCATGCCTCAGCCCCAAGCCACGTTGACCATGGATGCTTCTCGCCTCTGGTGGGGGGGCATGCTATGGGCAGAACCATCAAAGGCACGTGGGCTCCCTCAGAGACCGTTCTGTATATCTATGTCCTGGAGATGAGGGCGGTGCTTTTGGCGTTGCAAGTCCTACAAGACCTTCTTCCTCCGGGAACTATTGCAATTCAGTCAGACAACATGGCTGTAGTCTGGTACATCAACAAACAGGGGGGGAACCAGATCTTATCCCCTTTGCCGAGAGGCCATGAGAGTTTGGGAATGGGCGATCACCAACCGCTTTCTGGTAGCAACGCACATTCTGGGCCGGACCAACATCCTAGCTGACAGGCTAAGTCGCCTGATCCTCACACCGTACGAGTGGTCTCTAAACCCGTTGGTAGCGAAACAGATCTTCCTCAAATGGGGTCTACCTTGCTGCGATCTTTTTGCTTCCCTGGCAAACACAAAGTACAGTGAATATTTCGTTCTAATTCCCCCAATAGGGGAGAGCCCCAGAGACGCTCTGGTTCATGCTTGGCCCCCCGGTCTCCTTTATGCTTATCCCCCGCTTCCGCTCATGATGAAGTTCCTGCAGAAAGCCCATCAGTTGGGGAGCAAGATAATCCTCATAGCCCCATTCTGGCCTCGCCAGATCTGGTTCCCTTACCTGTGGTCTCACAGTGTAGTTCCTCCTTGGATCTTAGATCCCATCCCTGATCTAATTTCTCACCCTGCGGGATTACAACCCCCAAATCTGGGTGACCTCAAGCTCACAGCTTGGTTGATCCAGTTCCGCTGATAGCAAGGACTCCCGGTATCTCGTCACCAGTGAAAGCCATTCTGGTAGCAGCACACAAACCTTCTACCAGAAGGATCTATGAGTAAATGGAAACGCTTTTCCATTTAGGCCAAAGACAGGGGCTTGGATCCCTTTACTGTCCCTATTCTGACGATTCTTGAATTTCTGTCCCATGTCTTTCATCACGGAGCCAGTGCATCTACGATTAAAGTACAGTTGGCAGCCATCTCTCACTTTCATGTGGGAGATGAGGGAGGATCACTGGCTTCCACCAGAATTTGCAAAACCTTTCTAAAAGGTGCTTTCCTGTTAAAACCGCCAGTTAAGTCTGCGGTTCAACCATGGACTTAACACTGATCCTGCAGGCTTTGACAGGCCCTCCTTTCGAACCGGCCGCATCAGCTCAGTTGAAATTTTTATCTTGGGAAACAGCCTTCCTGGTTGCAATAACTTCTGCCAGGAGAGTGTCTGAGCTTCAAGCCCTCTGTATGAAACCCCCTTATCTAATTTTTCATAAGGACAGAGTTTCACTCAGGGCTAATCCTTCTTTCCTCCCTAAAGTAGCCTCTGAGTTGAATATTAATCAGTCTATTAATCTGCCAGTGTTCTTTCCCAATTTCCAGAACAAAGGGGAATACACACTGCACAAATTGGATGTGCATAAACAACTGCGTTTTTATCTGCACAGGACAGCAACTAACCACAAGTCTGATTAATTGTTTGTGTCCTTTGCCAAGTCTTCTTTAGGCAAACCTATTACCAAAGTGACATTAGCTAACTGGATTTCACAATTCATCATTCAGGCCTATTTAGCTTCGACCAAACCGGTTCCTTTGGGAATCCATGCGCATTCAACCTGATCCATAGCTACCTCTACTGCGTTCTGGTCTAGAGTCCCTATAGATGACATATGTTCAGCAGCTACTTGGTCCTTCTCTCATACATTCATTTCCCATTATAAATTGGATTTGATTTCCAGGAGTAGGGCTTCCTTTGGCTCCGCGGTGCTCCGGAATATTCTTCCTTGAGGGCTGCCCAAGGTTTTCTAGGTAGCTGGGGACTCTGTCCCACAGGTTGCAAACCAAATGAAGTTAACCACTTCAGATAAAGAAGTTATGTACTCACCATAACGTTCCATCTGAGTGGGTAAATTCATTTGTCTGCAACCGACCCCCCCCTTCATTCCCCCTAACCAGTTTCGTGCTTCTTAACCAGGAGAGGATTGTCCATTCTGTTAGGCAGTAGGTTACTGGCCTCTTTCGAGGGTCTTGTGGAGTCCCTATAGGCAAACTCGATCTGAGGATGGTGGATGTGTTGCAGGGGATTATGGGTAGGGGGGGGGCGCTAGGAGCTCAGATCTTTAGCTATGTAAAGATGCCGGCTCGGATCCAAGGTTGGATCCGATACCCACAGGTTGTAGACAAATGAAGTTACCCACTCAGATGGAATGTTATGGTGAGTACATAACTTCTTTTTATGCTGGTCGACATTGTTTACCCTGTGGGCGAGCTTGTTCCACAGGGCGGTCCTCTCCTACAGATCATGGGCTGTACGGCCAAACAGGGTGTAGTATTGCTGCACCAGGTGGTTTATTATAAACTCATTTTCCTGGGGGGAATAGACTGGTAAACGCTCTCTAGACATGGTGCGTGAAAGACATAAAGAGGAAAAAAGGTCTGAGGACATCATACTGCAAGGATATAATAGTTGTTAATTCACATCTCTGTCCCCCCCACCATATCTGCAACAATAATCTGAACACACATCTCAACGGGTATGTTTACAGCAAATCTATTCTTAGGACATATATCGTATTGTACAACAAATTGTGCAGTATGTTTCTAGTCATGTTCCATGTTGAATCACTATCATTGGTGGCCTTTTGCTAACAATGTCACCTGCATGCCATTGTAAGGGCCACTATGGTTCCATATGCATGTGTCCTGTTTGCTGTGTGATTGCTCCAAATCTGGTGTTTTGTGTTAATAGAGATGTCTATGCATAGTGTTAGCCGTAATCCTGGAATGTGTGGACAATTATTACACACATATGTTATATAACTGTGACACAATAGTATGTTTGGGAATCCAGGTCCCAGCAGAACCACCTCTCCCACCTCATCTGGCCATGTTACCAAGCCACAGCACATCTGGGACCCACCCTGGGACCTCATCATCTGCTGCTGGTCCTGCACTACCTTCAGGTGGTACCACCTCAGGGGATGGTGTTCCTTCTCCCTCCCCCGGGAGCACACACAGACAAGATCCTGTCACCTGAAGTCAGATCCAGGGTGTGGTGCATAGGGAGCTCCACAGAGACTTGGGGATGTGCTACACCACCTTGAGGCCCTTGGTACGCAATTACAGGGTCCACATGTACCTCCTGCTCAGCCCCCAACCCAGGCACCTTCAGGGCCGTGAAGGTGCAGTTGTGACTGCCCATGGGCGAGGACCTTGGTCCCATTGTTTCCATTTGGGAACTCCTGGGCTTTCACTTTCCAAACACCACTCCCCATCCAAAGTGTTTACCCACCATATGGGTCATATACCTCCCCTCTATGTTGCCTTGTCTGTCTTCCAACCCAACCTACCTCCCCAAATATGCCTACTATTCTTCCCCAGCATACCAGTTTCACCTTCACAAACAAGGGCAATGTGTTCCCAACATGGATTTCACACCAGACATAGCTGTCCATTTCACACCTGCTTACTACTGTATGTATATATATGTATATATATATATATATATATATATATATATATATATATATATATATATGTATATGTGTGTGTGTGTGTGTGTGTGTATGTGTGCGTGTGTGTGTGTGTGTCTGTGGATAGATATGTGTGATGTTTTCTCACACATATCGTCCAGCACTGTCATTCAAAAGTAAGGGAAATGTAGATGTTATGTAGTCCTATCTCACCTCCATTATTACGTGTGGGTTCGGAGCCGACTCGGCTGCTTTTAGAAAGCCTAAAAACATCTGATTGGCTCATGGCTAGGAAGTATCCCATGGTGCATAAGCGCACTCCCCGGATCGCATTTGCCGCGTCTTCAGTCGGAAGCTTTCTTGGTTGGCCGTGGTTAAGTGAAACAATTTTTTATTACTATTATTCCTTTTCCAGGAATTTATTGCTTATAGACAATTCTTCTGTCATAGCTTATTACTGATAAGTCAATGTTAAGTTGTCTATCTCGCCTTCATTCTTGCTGGATGGGTTCGGAGCTGACCTCGACTCCGACTCGGCCACTCTAAAAGCTCGAGAGTTGGTTCCACCGGCTCGAGGCTCCCCTTATATCCCACAATGCTAGGCGTGAGTTACCTCAGATCTCGTTTGCCGCTACAGCGATCGAGGTGTTGGTTTTCTACCGGCTTCTTGGTGAGTAACTTTGGATTAAAGTTAGTATACTTAAACCCCTTTAATTTTAATTTTAACACTTGTTTCCCTTAGTTTAGTGGAATCTTCCCCACTTTCTCTCTAAAATCCCATTTTTCTCCACAAGAACTTATAAGTTCTTCCTCGGCCTTCAGGCCTTCTTCCTCCATCGCCTAGTGGTGTGTGTGTGCTTTTCTCATAATTTAAAACTTTGGTAGTTGTTTTATTTTTGAGTTTAAAATAGGATAGGGTGTAATCAGTGTGTTTGACTGGGTGTGTGTGATTACACTTTTCTAAAATGTCTAAAGACTCGAAGGTCTCAGGCTTCAAGAAGTGTGACTCGTGCTGTCAGAAAATGTCTCTGACAGACGGTCACACTTCTTGTGTCTACTGCCTGGGGCCTTTGCACCTGCAGGACTCCTGTGCTGTATGCCACGGCTTCAGCCCCAGGGTCCTGCAGGAAAAAAACAAACTGATTCTGAGAGGTTTACTCAAGCCTGAGGGTTCCCTTACTGTCTCTTCGGGAAAGCCCTCCAAGGCTTCTAGGTCTTCGGCTCCAGCTACTGAGCCGAGACCTAAGGCTACGAAACCTCCGTCTACATCGGCTCTGGCTGGAGCCGATGAGTCTCAGTCTACAGTTTCTGTGGTTTCCTCGGCTCCGGCTGGGGCCGAGGTATTAGAAATTCCCGTGTCGGCTCCGACCAGACCTTCGGAACCGACATCTAGGAAGAGGTCTAGGTCACCATCCCTTGGCTCCGTTCATTCGGCTCCAGCATCTCCTCTGCTGTCTGAACGGAGCCATAGATCTCACTCCTCTAGGTCATCGAGGCTGTCGGACCATGACCTTCAGAGGGTAGTGAGTCGACTTCTTAAGTCCGAGGCACTGGCCCAAATGCTTCAGAGCCCGACTCATCAGTCGATGCCTGCCCTTGTCCCTCAATATGTTCCTCCTCCGACTCCGTTGAGCTCGGAGCCGGGGCGTTTCAGAACCGAGACTGTGGTAGCGTCGGAGCCGATACAATTGTCTTCGGCTCCATCGTCGGCTCCGATTTCTTCCTTAGAAGAATCTCGGCGCCGGACTTCCATCTTCGGCTCCGAGGGGGTGAGTGGCATCGGACCATTGTCCGACCCCGCTCTCCCTCTCGGGGCTTCGGCTCTGGTGAGTTCGGCTCCGACATCGGCCTCGGAGCCATCACTGTCGGTGCCGAGGGAGGTTTTTAGCTTTTTGGAGCGGGGACCTCTGGCTCTGCCTGACAGGGGTGCGTTCGAGGTCATGCGGAGTGTGTTAGAACCTGGTTCTACCCCACAGTCGGCTCCATCCGCCCCCCCCTCTTCGGTGCCTCAGGTCAAGTCGACTCACTCTCTCATCCCGGACCGCAGAGAGCCAGCTCCTCAGGAATCCCCTGTGGGGATCTCATCCTCTTCCGAGACCTCTCCTGATTTGGCAGAAGAGCCCCCTCGGAAGAGAAAGTGTAAGAGGAAACACATAGACTCACCTGAGTCCATCACCTCTAACACAGATTTAGAGGATTCCGAGGGTTCCCCCCGTTCCCCTTCTGAAAATGTCTCATTTGCAGACATTCTAGAAATCCTTAAGCAGAGGGGAAATTGGCCAGCCCTCAACCCTTCGGAGGATGAATCTGTGTACCTTGAGGCGTTTGGCTCTCGTCCTTCCACCTCCTGGGTGTCTCCCCTTGACCCCCTCATGCAGGTGGTAGCAAAGGCATGGACGGCTCCTGATTCAGTGGACCCCACTCCCAGGAGACCCTCAAAATTCATTACAGCACCAGCAGATAAACAGTTTCTGACAAAAGGAGTTTCTGTGGATGCTATGGTGGTTGCTGCTGCCACTAAGAAGGAACTAGCTGATCCTTCAGTGCCTGTCCATCCACCTAACAAGGAATCTAGGTCCATGGACAGGTGCGGAAGTGGATGTTCTCGTCAGCGACATTTGCAATGCGTTCGCTGAACTACCTATGCCATTTTACTCGTCTTCAAAGGGACTTGATCAAAGAAGCGAGTGACATGTTGAAGGACCCTACTGCGGGTTTTCAAGACAAGATGAACACTCAGCTGGCTACCCTGAACTCCATAGCCAACTCCTCCATGCGCCTCCTCTCTTATGCGGCTGATGGAGCGAGCAGGGCCACAGGGACAGGTGTGGCCTTACGTAGGCATGCCTGGATGCGGCTATGCAACTTTGCGGACCCCTTTAAAACGTCATTCACTAATTCTCCATTCGATGGATCATCTCTTTTTGGTCCTCAAGTGAAAGAAACCTTGACTAGGTGCGAGACAGATGGCAAGACTCTTTCTGCCGTCGGAGTCCGTTTTTCTACTCCTTCTAGGCCTTACCCCAAAGGTCAGAAAAGTGGGAAAATGTGGTTCCGCAAACAATCTCAAGGGTCTTCGCCTGACGCACAGAGTCGGTTCCCTGCCAGAGGCAGAGGTGGGAACAACAATGGTAGACGTCGCCCTAGAGGCAGGGGGTCCAGAACCAGGGCAATCGAGAAGCCTTCTCTGATAAGCCCTTTCAGCACCCCTGAGGTGTTGCCCGACTGCCCACCTTCGGAGGCAGTCGGGGGAAGATTGTCACTGTACCCAGAAGCCTGGCTATCCCTGACTCAAGACAAATGGGTACAGTCCATCATTTCCGGAGGCTATTCCATTCCCTTTGTTTGCATTCCAAGCCAATCAAAAAAATCCCTTCCAGATGTTCCACCCGCTCAAAGGGATCTTGCAGCTTTGGAAATTTCAAAGCTACTTGCAAAAAGAGCAATTCAGCCAGTTCCAGCAGACCAGCAAAGATCCGGAATCTACTCAAGGTTCTTTTTAGTTCCAAAGAAAACAGGGGACTGGAGACCAATTTTGGATCTCAGTATCTTGAACAAGTCAGTCAAGAAATCAAGATTTCGGATGGTCACGCTGCAGTCCATCCTTCCCCTATTGGGAAAAGGAAACTGGATGTGCTCTGTAGACCTTCAGGACGCGTACTATCACATAAAAATGAACAGACGCTCCAGAAGTTTCCTCCGCTTCAGGCTGGGAACCAGTCATTTTCAATTCAGGGCCCAGCCCTTTGGTCTCACCACTGCCCCCCGGGTGTTTACCAAATGCATGGCAGTGGTAGCTTCTCACCTGAGACGTCAAGGATTCCAGGTGTTTCCATATTTGGACGACTGGCTCCTTACAGCTCCCACCAAGCATCTTCTTCTATTGGCCAGGGACTACACCTTTCGCATTTGTCAAAATTTAGGCATTTCAATAAATTGCGAAAAGTCTGTTTTGTCGCCTTGTCGTGTTATTACCTTCATAGGCGCAATTCTAGACACAGTCAACATGTCTGCGAGGCTAACAGATCAGAGAATAACAGACATACAAAAACTGGTCTCGCTCATCTTCAGCAGCAACAGAGTCAAAGCCAGGTTGGTTCTGAAAGTATTGGGGATTATGGCGGCTGCCATTCCTTTGCTTCTGTTAGCAAGATTCCACATGAGAATCCTTCAATGGATGCTCTTCACACAATGGTCATACCAGCAACTTCCGATGTCCCACACCATTATGATCACGCAAACATGCAGGAATCATCTTCTGTGGTGGATGTCTTCCCCTCAGCTCTTATTGGGAAGACCCTTTGTTCCTCCCCCTCCGGTTGCTACACTGACAACGGACGCCTCCCTAATCGGGTGGGGGGGGGCATTATCAGGGCAGAAATGTCCAGGGCACATGGCAACCAGACGAATGCCACTTGCACATAAATGTTCTAGAGATGAGAGCAGTGCTTTTAGCGTTGCAAGCCCTTCAAGACTCTCTTCCCTTGGGAACGATAGCAATCCAGACGGACAATATGTCTGTAGTGTGGTATATCAACAAACAAGGCGGAACCAGGTCCTACCCCCTGTGTCGAGAAGCACTCAGACTGTGGCAATGGGCGATTTCTTCTCAGCGGTTTCTGATAGCAACGCACATCCCGGAAGTCCAATCAAATCGCGGACAAGTTGAGCAGAGCTATCCTCATGCCTCACGAGTGGTCTCTGAAAGACTCTGTTGTGAGAGAAATTTTTCTCAAGTGGGGTCAGCCTTGCTGCGACCTTTTTGCTACTCCCCAAAACAGCAAGTGCAGAGATTATTTCACCCTATTCCCTTTACCAGGCCAGCCCAGCAGAGACGCCTAGTCCAAGTTTGGCCCCGGGGACTTCTGTATGCATTTCCTTCCTTCCCACTAATCTCTCAAGTGATACAGAAAGCTATCGCTCAGAAGGCTTCGTTGATCCTCATTGCTCCTTACTGGCCTCGACAGGTTTGGTTCCCCTTTCTGCATCATTTTCTGTTGGAGCGACCTTGGCATCTGGACCTAGTTCCAGATCTTTTGATCCATCAGTCGGGTCAGTTTCATCGCTCCCTTCCCTCTCTGAACCTCACGGCTTGGTTCCTCCAATTCCAACCTTAGCCAGGCTTCCTCAAATATCTCACTCTGTTCGAGATATTTTGATAGCTTCCCATAAATCTTCCACTAGAAAGATTTATTTGAGTAAGTGGAAACGTTTCACCTATTGGGCTCAAGGAAGGGACATAGATCCTTTCACTGCTTCCATCCAAATGGTCCTTGATTTTCTAGCTGAACTCTTCCATGCAGGTTCATCTCCTTCTACTCTTTCAACTGGCAGCTATTTCTAACTTTCATGTGGGTATTTCAGAGTCTGCCATAATGTCCCACAAGCTTTGCAAAGCCTTTTTGAAAGGACTTTTTCTACTCAGACCTCCTATAAGAAATCCTCCTCCTCCTTGGGACCTAAATTTAGTTCTTAGTTCTTTGATTCTCCCCCCTTTCGAACCTGCAGCCTCCTGTTCTTTAAAGTTGCTATCATGGAAGACTCTCTTTCTGGTAGCTATTACTTCAGCTAGAAGAGTTTCAGAACTTCATGCACTCAGCTGTCGACCTCCTTATCTGTTGTTCCATAAGGACAGGGTATCTTTACGAACCAACCCGTCCTTTTTGCCTAAGATAGCCTCGGCGTCTAACCTAAATCAAAGCATTGACCTCCCTGTGTTCTTTCCAGAATATTCCAATAGATCTGAACAAAATTTGCATTGGCTAGATGTTCATCGTCAGTTAAGGTACTATTTGGATAGAACCAAACAATTCAGAAAATCTGACCAGCTGTTTGTCTCCTATGCAGAAGGCAGAAAGGGACTTTCAGTTTCAAAGGTATCATTATCTAGATGGCTAACATCTCTGATTTCCCTTGTTTATGAAATTAGACACCAAAAGCTGCCTAACAAACCTAAAGCCCATTCCACCAGAGCTTTGGCTACTTCTATAGCCTTCCAAGACAGACTGCCTATTGACACCATTTGTGCAGCGGCTACTTGGGCTACTCCTCACACTTTCATTTCTCATTATAAGTTGGATTTAGCTTCTAGGCATAGAGCTAACTTTGGTTCCACTGTTCTCAAGAGTCTGTTCCGTTAGGCCACCGGGACAAGGTGCTAGGACGCTGTCCCATCCAGCAAGAATGAAGGCGAGATAGACAACTTAACATATAGAAGTTATGTTCTTACCATAACGTTCCATGTTAGTTGTCTTCTTCTCGCTTCTTCTTGCGTCCCACCCTCCTTCCCTGGCCTGGACAGACCTAGAGGAGTTTGATTGTGACCTCTCTTTCTACCACCTCTTTACTTTAGGTATATGCTCTGCTGTGCATATTTCCTAGATCAGGATGTAGGTCACCCTTCTCTTCACCCTTGTTTATAGAGGTGGACTTTGTTTCTAGTTATTCTGCTACTATTATAGGCTGGGCCTAGCTTACAAACGAGATCTGAGGTAACTCACGCCTAGCATTGTGGGATAAAAGGGGAGCCTCGAGTCGGTGGAACCAACTCTCGAGCTTTTAGAGTGGCCGAGTCGGAGCCGAGGTTGGCTCCGAACCCATCCAGCAAGAAGAAGGCGAGAAGAAGACAACTAACATGGAACGTTATGGTAAGAACATAACTTCTATTTTTGTGACTACCTATTTGTGACTTCTACCAGATTTGACTTGGGTTTTGTATTTTTGTATTTCTGGGCCTGTTGCTGTGTGGTTTCCCGTGAGTGTGTGTGTTTTTTACTTTGACTAGACTGTTTAAGTTAGATGTTCTAGTTTCATCCCATTTTTCGTTCTTCACTAGGTCCGTTTAAGTTAGAGGACCTAGCTCTCCCCCTTCCCTTTTCTTAGAGTGTGTAGGGCTAAGTTAGAGGATCTAGTTCCTATCTTGTTGTGTGAGTGTGTTGCTTTTTTCTTGGCTGTCAATATGTCTAAAGAACACAAACTGTCAGGCTTTAAGAAGTGCATTAAGTGTTCACAAAAAATGTCCATCACTGATGGACATAGCAATGTTAAGTTGTCTATCTCGCCTTCATTCTTGCTGGATGGGTTCGGAGCCGACCTCGGCCACTGCCACTCTAAAAGCTCGAGAGTTGGTTCCACTGGCTCGAGGCTCCCCTTATATCCCACAATACTAGGCGTGAATTACCTCAGATCTCGTTTGCCGCTACAGCGATCGAGGTGTTTGGTTTCTACCGGCTTCAGGTGAGTTATTGTAGAGTAAAGTTTAGTCTACTTAAACCCCTTTAATTTTATTCAGTATTGTTATTTCCCTTAGTTTAGTGGATTCAGACCCCTTTTTCTCCCTTTTTCCACTCTTTCTTCCACAAAGAACTTTTGTTCTTCCCTCAGGCCTTTGGGCCTTTCCATTCCCTTAGGGAGTGTTTGTGTTTTGTTAAGGAACTAAAACTAAGGATAGTATAATTTTAGTTATAATTTTAAGTTTAGTTTTGTGTAAAGTGTAATCAGTGTGTTTGAGAGTGTGTGTGGTTACACTTTCCTTAACAATGTCTAAGGACTCAAAGGTCTCAGGCTTCAAGAAGTGTGACGCGTGCTGTCAGAAAATGTCTCTGACAGACGGTCACACTTCTTGTGTGTACTGCCTGGGACCTTTACACCTGCAGGACTCTTGTGCTGTATGCCATGGCTTCAGCCCTAGAGTCCTGCAGGAAAGAAAAAAACTCATTCTAAGGGGTTTGCTTAAGCCTGAAGGTTCCCTAACTGCTACCTCGGGAAAACCTTCCAAGGCTTCTAAGACCTCGACTCCAGCTTCTGAGTCGAGGACTAAGGCTTCCAAACCTACTGCTACATCGGCTCCGGCTGGAGCCGATGAGTCTTTGACTACAGCTTCTGTGGTTCCCTCGGCTCCGGCTGGAGCCGAGGTATTGGAAATTCCTGGGTCGGCTCCGATCAGACCATCGGAGCCGACATCTAGAAAGAGATCTAGGTCACCATCCCTTGGCTCCGTTCATTAGCTCCAGCATCTCCCTTGCTGTCTGAACGGAGCCATAGATGTCACTCTTCTAGATCATCGAGGCTTTCGGATCATGACCTTCAGAGGGTAGTGAGTCGACTTCTAAAGTCCGAGGCACTTGCCCAAATGCTTCAGAGCCCGACTCATCAGTCGATGCTTCAACCTATTCCTCTAAATATTCCTCCTCCGACTCCTTTGAGCTCGGAGCCGGGGCGTCTCGGAACCGAGACTGTGGTAGCGTCAGAGCCGATACATTTGTCTTCGGTTCCGTTGTCGGCTCCGATTTCTTCCTTTGAGAAATCTCGGCGCCGGACTTCCCTCGTCGGCTCCGAGGGGGTGAGTGGCATCGGACCCTTGTCCGACCCCGCTCTCCCTCTCGGTGCTTCAGCGCTGGTGAGTTCGGCTCCGACATCGGCCTCGGAGCCATCTCTGTCGGTGCCGAGAGAGGTTCTCAGCTTCTCGGAGCGGGGACCTCTGGCTCTGCCTGACAGGGGTGCGTTTGAGGTCATGCGGAGTGTGTTGGAACCTGGTTCAACTCCACAGTCGGCTCCGTCCGCCCCTCCCTCGGTGCCTCAGGTTATGTCTACTCTCCCTCATCCCTGACCGCAGAGAGCCAACTCTTCAAGAATCCCCTGTGGGATTTCATCCTCTTCGAGGCCTCTCCTGATTTGGCAGGAGAGCCCCTAGGAAGAAAGTGTAAGAGGAAACACATAGACTCACCTGAGTCTGTCACCTCTGACACAGATTTAGAGGATTCCGAGGGTTCCCCCTGTTCCCCTTCTGAAGATGTCTCCTTTGCAGACATTCTAGAGATCCTTAAACAGAGGGGAAATTGGCCAGCCCTTAACCCTTCGGAGGATGAATCTGTGTATCTTGAGGCGTTTGGCTCGCCTTCCACCTCCTGGGTGTCCCCCTTGACCCCTCATGCAGGTGGTAGCAAAGAAAGCCTGGACGGCTCCTGACTCAGTGGACCCTACCCCCAGGAGACCTTCAAAGTTTATAACAGCACCAACTGATAAACAATTTCTGACCAAAGGAGTTACTGTGGATGCTATGGTGCTGCCACCAAGAAGGAACTAGCTGATCCTTCAGTGCCTGTCCATCCCCCTAACAAGGAATCTAGGTCTACGGACAGGTACGGGAAGCGGATGTTTTCGTCAGCGACCTTTGCAATGCGTTCGCTGAACTACCTATGCCATTTCACTCGTCTCCAGAGAGACTTGATCAAGGAAGCGAGTGAGATGTTGAAGGATCCTACAGCTGCGGGTTTTCAGGACAAGATGAACGCCCAGCTGACTACCCTGAATTCTATAGCTAACTCCTCCATGCGCCTCCTTTCATATGCGGCTGATGGAGCGAGTAGAGCCGCAGGGACAGGTGTCGCCTTACGCCGGCATGCCTGGATGCGACTATGCAATTTTGGACCCTTTAAAACGTCTTTCACTAATTCCCCGTTTGATGGATCATCTCTCTTTGGTCCTCAAGTGAAAGAAACCTTGACTAGGTGCAAGACAGATGGCAAAACTCTGTCTGCCGTCGGAGTCCGTTTTTCTACTCCTTCTAGACCTTACCCCAAAGGCCAGAAAAGTGGAAAAATGTGGTTCCGCAAACAATCTCAAGGGAATTTGCCTGACGCACAGAGTCGGTTCCCCTCCAGAGGCAGAGGAGGGAACAAGAATGGTAGACGTCGCCCCAGAGGCAGAGGGGTCCGCAGAACCAGGGCAATCGAGAAACCTTTTCCGATAAGCCCTTCCAGCATCCCTGAGGTGTTGCCCGACTGTCCACCTTCAGAGGCAGTCGGGGGAAGATTGTCACTGTACCCAGAAGCCTGGCTATCCCTAACTCAAGACAAGTGGGTACAGTCCATCATTTCCGAAGGCTATTCCATTCCCTTCGTTCGCATTCCAAACCAATCAAAAAAAATCCCTTCCAGATGTTCCACCCGCTCAAAGGGGTCTTGCAGCTTTGGAAATTTCAAAGCTGCTTGCAAAAAGAGCAATTCAGCCAGTTCCAGCAGACCAGCAAGGATCCGGAATCTACTCCAGGTTCTTTTTAGTTCCAAAGAAAACAGGGGACTGGAGACCAATTTTGGATCTCAGTATCTTGAACAACTTTGTCAAGAAAACAAGATTTCGGATGGTCACGCTACAATACATCCTTCCCCTATTGGGAAAGGAAAACTGGATGTGCTCTATAGACCTTCAGGACGCGTACTATCATATAAAAATGAACAGACGCTCCAGAAGATTCCTCCGCTTCAGGCTGGGAACCAGTCATTTTCAATTCAGAGCCCTGCCCTTTGGACTCACCACTGCCCCCCGGGTGTTTACCAAATGCATGGCAGTGGTAGCTTCTCACCTGAGACGTCAAGGATTCCAGGTGTTTCCATATTTGGACGACTGGCTCCTCACAGCTCCCACCAAGCATCTTCTTCTAATGGCCAGAGACTACACCTTTCGCATTTGTCAAAAGTTAGGCATCTCAATAAATTGCGAAAAGTCTGTTTTGTCGCCTTGTCGTGCTATTACCTTCATAGGCGCAAATCTAGACACAGTCAACATGTCTGCGAGACTAACAGATCAGAGAATAACAGACATACGCAAACTGGTCTCTCTTATCTTCAGCAGCAACAGAGTCAAAGCCAAGTTAGTTCTGAAAGTATTGGGGATTATGGCGGCTGCTATACCTCTGCTTCCATTAGCCAGATTCCACATGAGAATCCTTCAATTGATGCTCTTCACACAATGGTCATACCAGCAACTTCCGATGTCCCACACCATTATGATTACGCAAACATGCAAGAATCATCTTCTGTGGTGGATGTCTTCCCCTCAGCTCTTCTTGGGAAGACCCTTTGTTCCTTCCCCTCCGGTTGCTACTCTGACAACGGACGCCTCCCTGATCGGGTGGGGGGGGCATTATCAGGGCAGAACTGTCCAGGGCATATGGCAACCAGACGAATGCCACTTGCATATAAATGTTCTAGAGATGAGAGCAGTGCTTTTAGCGTTGCAAGCCCTTTAAGACTCTCTTCCCTTGGGAACGATAGCAATCCAGACGGACAATATGTCTGTAGTGTGGTATATCAACAAACAAGGCGGAACCAGGTCCTATGTCGAGAAGCACTCCGACTGTGGCAATGGGCGATTTCTTCTCAGCGGTTTCTGATAGCAACGCACATCCCGGAAGTCCAATCAAATCGCGGACAAGTTGAGCAGAGCTATCCTCATGCCTCACGAGTGGTCTCTGAAAGATTCTATTGTGAGAAAAATTTTTCTCAAGTGGGGTCAGCCTTGCTGCGACCTTTTTGCTACTCCCCAAAACAGCAAGTGCAGAGATTATTTCACCCTATTCCCGTTACCAGGCCAGCCCAGCAGAGACGCTCTAGTCCAAGTTTGGCCCCGGGGACTTCTGTATGCATTTCCTCCCTTCCCACTAATCTCTCAAGTGATACAGAAAGCTTTCGCTCAGAAGGCCTCATTGATCCTCATTGCTCCTTACTGGCCTCGACAAGTTTGGTTCCCCTTTCTACATCAATTTCTGTTGGAGCAACCTTGGCATCTGGACCTAGTTCCAGATCTTTTGATCCATCAGTCGGGTCAGTTACATCGCTCCCTCCCCTCTCTGAACCTCACTGCTTGGTTCCTCCAGTTCCTACCTTAGCCAGGCTTCCTCAAATATCTCACACTGTTCGAGATATTTTAATAGCTTCACATAAATCTTCCACTCGAAAAATTTATCTTAGTAAGTGGAAACGTTTTGCCTATTGGGCTCAAGGAAGGGACTTAGATCCTTTCACTGCTCCTATCCATATGGTTCTTGATTTTCTAGCTGAACTCTTTCATGCAGGTTCACCTCCTTCTACTCTCAAAGTTCAATTGGCAGCTATATCTAACTTTCATGTGGGCATTTCAGAGTCTGCCATCATGTCCCACAAGCTTTGCAAAGCTTTTTTGAAAGGAGTTTTTCTACTCAGACCTCCTATAAGAAATCCTCCTCCTCCTTGGGACCTTAATTTAGTTCTCAGTTCTTTGATTCTCCCCCCTTTCGAACCTGCAGCTTCCTGTTCATTAAAATTGCTATCATGGAATACTCTCTTTCTGGTAGCTATTACTTCAGCAAGAAGAGTTTCAGAACTTCATGCACTCAGCTGTCGACCACCTTATCTGTTGTTCCATAAAGACAGGGTATCCTTACGAACCAACCTGTCCTTTTTACCTAAAGTAGCCTCTGTGTCTAACCTAAATCAAAGCATTGACCTCCTTTTGTTTTTTCCAGAATATTCTAATAGGTCTGAACAAAAATTGCATTGGCTAGATGTTCATCGTCAATTAAGGTACTATTTGGATAGGACCAAACAATTCGGAAAAACTGACCAGCTGTTTGTCTCTTATGCAGAAGGCAGAAAGGGACTTTCTATTTCCAAGGTATCATTATCTAGATGGCTAACATCTCTGATTTCCATTGTTTATTAAATTAGACACCAAAAGCTGCCTAACAAACCTAAGGCCCATTCCACCAGAGCTTTGGCTACTTCTATAGCCTTCCAAGACAGACTGCCTATTGACACCATTTGTGCAGCGGCTACTTGGGCTACTCCTCACACTTTCATTTCACATTATAAGTTGGATTTAGCTTCTAGGCATAGAGCTAACTTTGGTACCACTGTTCTCAAGAGTCTGTTCCGTTAGGCCACCCGGGACAAGGTGCTAGGGACGCGGTCCCATCCAGCAAGAATGAATGAGATAGACAACTTAACATATAGAAGTTATGTTCTTACCATAACGTTCCATGTTAGTTGTCTTCTTCGCCTTCTTTCTTGCGTCCCACCCTCCTCCCCTGGCCTGGACAGACCTAGAGGAGTTTGATTGTGACCTCTCTTTCTACCACCTCTTTGCTATAGGTATATGCTCTGCTGTGCATATTTTCCTGGATCAGGCTTCAGGTCACCTTTCCTCTTCCTCTTTGTTTATAGAGGTGGACTCTCTTTTTCCAGTATTTCTGGTTGTATTATTAGCTGGGCCTAGCTCACAAACGAGATCTGAGGTAATTCACGCCTAGCATTGTGGGATATAAGGGGAGCCTCGAGCCGGTGGAACCAACTCTCGAGCTTTTAGAGTGGCCGAGTCGGAGCCGAGGTCTCGAACCCATCCAGCAAGAAAGAAGGCGAGAAGAAGACAACTAACATGGAACGTTATGGTAAGAACATAACTTCTATTTTGTGTATATTGCTTAGGGGCCATACACCTGCAAGAAACCTGCCTTTTCTGCCATTCTTTTAGCCCTAGAGTGCTCCAGCAATGGAAGAATAAACTTATCTTAAAAGGTCTGTTGAAACCTTCCTTTGAAGAAGATCTAGCCAGTTCCTCTTCCTCTCCTAAATCACAGACTTCTAGGAAGGATAAGGGTAAATCTTCAAACTGGCCTTCTCCGGCTCCAACTTCTGCCTCTGAACCACCACAGAAGTTACACAAAGTGGAGTTGGTATCTTTCTCTTTGGCTCCACAGTCTTCGGGGCCGATTGAGATTTTGGACATAGACCCTGCAGTATCGGTAGCAAGTGCTGCCGATTACTAGCAGCCCTCTTCAGAGCCGGTCAATGGATATTTCACCAGTCTCCCCTAACCTTAAATCGCTGATACTACAGAGAACAAGGTCGCCCACGCTGTCCTCCAGATCCACCAGGAGTCTATCTGAAGAAGACATTGAGAGAGTGGTGCTCAGAGTCCTCAAGTCGTCAGCCTTGCCAAAATCTTTATCAGCTCCAACCCACTCGGTCTCGGAGCCGACTCCTTCTACCTATCTTGCTGTGATTCCTCCTCCAACCCAGATTGAACCTTTGGAGCCGATATTGTCAGTACCGACTACAGTGGACTCTTCGTTTCCAGCACCTTGTGTGGTTGTCTCAGAGCCGAGTTCTGCTCCGACACTCTCGGCACCGTCTGAAGTGTCTAGGGTCCGAAGTTCCTCGGTTGGCCCCGTTGGGGACACTTGGAACTGAACTTCTTCGGTGCCGAGTCTCCCTCTTGGTGCATCGGCCCGAGTGAGCTCGGACCCGACATCGTTCTCAGAGCCCATCCTTCTAGAGCCATCGGCACCACCAGTTTCTTCGGAACCGAGGCATCCTTCGGAGCCAAAGGAATCGGTCTTCGTGAAGATGAGGAGCATGCTGGATAGCTCATCCACCCCACGTAGAAGTACCGATGCTATACTCCCTCAAGCGCGACTACAGTGTCAGCATCTTCTCTTCCTCCGGATGGCAGAGACCCACAACCTCAGGACCCCCACTTGGGTGGCCCCCAATCTTCCGAGGCCTCCCCAGAGAACCCCGCTGAGGAGCCCCTCGGAAGAGATCATGTAAGAGGAAGCATGTAGACTCCCCTGACGAGTCTCTCACATCTACCACTGACCTCGATGAGTCGGAGGGGTCCCCTAAGTTGTCCTCTGAAGATGTCTCCTTTGCAGACATCTTGGAGATTCTCAGGCAGAGAGGCGGCTGGCCCACTGTTACCCCATCTGATGAGGCGTCAGTGTACCTGAAGGCTTTCGGGTCTCAACCCTCAGCTTCATGGGTGTCTCCCCCATTTGATGAGTTATTGGATCTTGTGAGTCAGAAGGCATGGCAGACTCCTGATGCCATGGAACCGGTCTCCAGGAGACCGAGCAAGTTTCTTTCCGCCCCTAAAGACAAAGAATTTTTATCCAAGGGCTTACCTGTAGATCCCATGGTGGTGGTGGCAGCCACTAAGAAGGAGCTAGCAGAGACTTCTTCGTCTATCCATCCACCCAATAAGGAATCCCGATGATGGATAGAGATGGGAAGCGTATCTTCACTTCAGCGTCCTTTATACGCCGATCGCTGAATTATCTATCACACTTTACGAGACTTCAGAGAGATCTCCTGAAGGAGTTAGGAGATACTCTTCAAGGTACCTTTACTGAAGGAGTCCCATCTACAGTATTTACTCAGTTGGCTATCTTAACATCCATTGTTAACTCCTCTATGAGGCTGATCTCATACGCAGCTGATGGTGCGAGTAGGGCGGCTGGTTCAGGAGTCTCCTTAAGGAGACAGTCCTGGCTGCGCCTGTGCAATTTTGCTGAACCTTTCAAGTCTACATTCACCAATGCACCCGTTGACGGATCCTCTCTTTTTGGACCCAAGGTGAAAGATACCCTCACCAGGTGTGAACAGGAAGGAAAGATTCTCTCTGCTGTGGGAGTCCGATTTACCATGTCTTGTAGACCTTACCCTAACGGTCAGAAGAGTGGCAAAATGTGGTTCAAGAAATCACAGAGATCTTTCCAAGATACACAGGGTGATTTCTCCTTCAGAGGCAGGGGAGGAGGAACAAATGGTAGACATCGCCCTAGAGGCAGGGGAGGTCTACAAAATCAGGGAGGTCGCGATTCCTTTCGTGTCCGTCCCTATCAGTGTTTCTGATGTGGAACCCGACTGTGCGTCTCTGGAGCCAGTCCAGGGTCGCCTGTCTTTGTACCCAGACGCCTGGCTAAATATCACCCGAAACAAGTGGGTTCAAGGCATTATCACCAGAGGTTACTCTATACCCTTTTCCCTTCCACCATGCCCTCACAAAAGGATCCCAGATGTACCACCCAATCACAGGGATCAAGCAGCTGTAGAGGTAGAAAAGCTGCTATTAAAAAGAGTCATCCAAAAGGTCCCAGCAGACCAGACAGGATTCGGAATATACTCCAGATTCTTTTTAGTTCCAAAAAGAACATGAGACTGGAGACCCATTTTAGACCTCAGCAGGTTAAATGAGTATGTAAAGAAGTCCAAGTTCCGAATGGACACTCTACAATCCATACTCCCTCTGTTAGGGAAAGAAAGTTGTATGTGCTCAATAGATTTCCAAGACGCCTAATACCACATCAAGATAGACAAAGCATCAAGGAGTGTTCTTCTCTTCCGGCTGGGAGCCAATCATTACCAGTTTCGGGCACTGCCCTTTGGTCTCACCACAGCCCCGCGGGTGTTCACCAAATGCATGGCAGTAGTGACAGCCTATTTGAGAGGTCAGGGAAACCAAGTTTTTCCATACCTGGACGATTGGCCCCTGATCGCTACCACCAGGTATCTTCTAGTTCAATCCAGAGACTCCACAATCAAGCTCTGTTCCCACTTGGGAATCTCTATAAATTGGGAAAAATCCTTAACTTTGCCCGCTTAATCTATAACCTTTATAGGAACAAACAGACACGGTCTCTATGATAGCCAGACTACCAATAGACAAAATACAGAATCTTTTGCAGCAGATTCACAGGATACTTCCCCTTCGAAAAGTAAAAGTGAAGGTGGTGTTACAACTTCTTGGAACAATTGCGTAGACTATAACATTGGTATCATTAGCAAGACTACATATGAAAATACTCCAATGGCTCCTGTCTTCCCAGTGGTCTTTTCAGCAGTTGCCCCTATGTCATCAGATACTAATCACAGATTCTTGCAAAAAGGATCTCCATTGGTGGATTCAGCCAGGTCACATTTCCACAGGGGCTCCCTTTGTGCTGCACAGACCCATTGCCACTGTGACCATGGATGCCTCTCAGATAGGGTGGGGGGGCATTATCTAGGCAGGACTGTCCAAGGCACATGGCAAGATCACGAGGCCCATCTGCATATCGGTGTCCTAGAGATGAGAGCGGTGCTTCTAGCATTGCAAGCACTTCATGACTTTCTCCCTCTAGGGATGATAGCTATCCAGACAGACAACATGTCGGTGGTATGGTATCTAAGGAAGCAAGGAGGAACCAGGTCTTACCCCTTATGTCGAGAGGCCCTGCGAGTTTGG